>NW_024070203.1:46613818-46955376 GCF_014754425.2 Oryx dammah | reverse complement strand
ATTAAAAGACGCTTACTCCTTGGAAGAAAAGTTATGACCAACCTAGATAGGATATTGAAAAGCAGAGACACTACTTTGCCAACAAAGGTCCGTTTAGTCCAGGCTATGGTTTTTCCAGTGGTCATGTATGGATGTGAGATTTGGACTGTGAAGAAAGCTGAGCACCGAAGAATTGATGCTTTTGAACTCGGGTGTTGGAGAAGACTCTTGAGGGTCCCTTGGACTGCAAGGAGATCCAACCAGTCCATTCTGAAGGAGATCAGCCCTGGGATTTCTTTGGAAGGAATGATGCTCAAGCTGAAGCTCCAGTACTTTGGCCACCTCATGCGAAGAGTTGACTCATTGGAAGACTCTGATGCTGGGAGGGATTGGGGGCAGGAGGAGAAGGGGACGACAGAGGATGAGATGGCTGGATGGCATCACCAACTCAATGGAGGTGAGTTTGAGTGAATTCCAGGAGTTGGTGATGGACAGGGAGGCCTAGTGTGCTGTGATTCATGGGGTTGCAAAGAGTCGGACACGACTAAGCAACTGAACTGAACTGAACTGATACTGAGGAAATTACCTATAGCAGTCAATTTAAGCTGTGCTAAAGTTGATTAATTTATACTTGCATACTCATTATTATTAGCATAATAAGATATCCACCAGAACTGGTGATGTCATATTTACTTCCTTAGTCTCACTCCCCTAGTTCAAGCATCCCAGCAAAAAAATATGAAGTTGTGTCATATCAAATTCAGCCTGTGAGGTCTCTATGGCTTTAATCAGGACCTTTTCACCTTTTCACTTTTTCTTCCTCCCACCTCCCAGACCTTTGGACATCAAGCCTAGAGCTGAGCTTGTCTCAGAACTTCCTTTTTTGGATTCTTTGCCCATCGTTGGCCATGCCTCATAGCGGTGCCAGCCTGTCTGTCAGTTGCCAGGAATGTTATCCTTCTTTCTATTCCAGAAAGCATGCTTGTTTATGTTACAATACTGATGCATGGTCCTGATGATCCCAAAGCAACAAGTATATTCACTTACAAACACACACACAAATACATTCAAGATTTAATGGAGAATTTACTTTTTTAAAGAAGATACCTTTATATGATCCAGGAATATCCAAATTTGGAAAGGAGTTAGGTAACTATGAATATCAAGGTTCTTCGATGAGGAACGTTGTACACAGAAGACTTTTCCCATTGCATGTGTGCTATGGGAGGGATATTTCAGAACATGTAAGAATTAAACATAATGTTAAAATTTCATAGGCTTGTTGAAAAATAAGGATAACTTTTTTTTTAGATTAGTAATTTTCTTGTTGTTGTTTAGTCGTTGAGTTGTGTCTGACTCTTTTCAACCCCATGGACAATAGCCTGCCAGGCTTCTCTGTCCATGGGATTTCCCAGGCAAGCATACTGGAGTGGGTTGCCATTTCCTCCTCCAGGGGATCTTCCTGACCCAGGGATCAAACCCAAGTCTCCTGTATTGGCAGGCAGATTCTTTACCACTGAGCCACAAGGGAAGCCCCGGTAACTTCATTAGCATATCTTATTTCTACACGTGATATTTTACTGTTTCATAAGTTGATTGCTTGCTTTCTCAACCTCTCCCAATTCAAGAAAAAAATTTTAATCAGGAAGTTCTATTTCTTGTCTGAAGTTCTATGGGAAATTTTCTCTAAGGGTTTTGATGATGGGTCCTGCTTAGAGGGCTCATAAGGGCTCCTAGTCCAGGGTCTGGGAAGGCAAGGGTAACCTGGCAGGGCCATAGGGAAACATCCATCAGGCCAGGGTGAGGGCAGACACCTGGAATGCCACAAAATATTTCTCACCTTATACAAATTAAAATGAAAACCCTTAGCAGGTAGAAAGTTCAAGGAGAACAGAATCAATCACATAAAGCAAGAAAGAAAATGTACAGACTGCAAAAATAAACACTTCTCCAGCTGTGAAGGTAAGGTGACATTCAACGGTTGTACTGTCTTAACTGCGATCAACATTCCCAGTCAGAATAGTTCTGTTCTGTGATTAATTTTTATTTGAATGAGCTTCCTACTTTATTAACTTGAGCCTTGGATTTGGGGAAACTTTTATCTTCATGTAAATATACGATGTCTGTTCAAGGTTCTTCTGAGGCAAAGTATTTTAGGACCTTTTAAGTGTAAAGTTCAGGTTCATTGAATTTTAATTTTAAAACCAACAATCATGCTTAGTTTCTTATTTTTTTTAATTAATTTATTTTTTAATTGTAGGATAATTGCTTTACAGAGTTTTATTGTTTTCTGTCAAACCTCAACATTAATCAGCCATAGGTACACATATATCCTCTCCCTTTTGAAACTCCCTCCCATCTCCCTCCCCATCCCCACCCCTCTAGGTTGATACAGAGCCCCTGTTTGAGTTTCCTGAGCCAGCAAATTCCTGTTGGCTGTGTATTTTACATATGGTAAACTAAGTTTCCATGTTACTCTTTCCATACATCTCACCTTCTCCTCCCCTTTCCCCGTGTCCATAAGTCTATTCTCTATGTATGTTTCTCCATTGTAAATAAATTCTTCAGTACCATTTATCTAGATTCTGTATATGTGCATTAGAATACGTTATTTATCTTTCTGTGTGTGACTTACTTCACTCTGTATAATAGGTTTTAGGTTCATCCATCTCGTTAGAACTGACTCAAATGTGTTCCTTTTTATGGCTAAGTAATATACCAATTGTGTATATATACAGCAATTTCTTTATCCATTTATCTGTCGATGGACATCTAAGTTGCTTCCATGTTCTAGCTATTGTAAATAGTGCTACAGTGAACAATGGGATACACATGTCTCTTTCAATTTTGGTTTCCTCAGGGTATATGCCTAGGAGTGGGATTGCTGAGTCATATGGTGGTTTTATTCCTAGTTTTTAAAGGAATCTCCATACCGTCTTCCACAGTGGCTGTATCAATTTACATTCCCACCAACAGTGCAAGAGCATTCCCTTTTCTCCACACCCTCTCCAGCATTTATTGTATGTAGACTTTTTGATGATGGCCATTCTGACTGGTGTGATGTGATATCTCGTAGTTTCGATTTGCTCTAATAATGCTCAACATCGCTCTAATAATGAGTGATGTTGAGCATCTTTTCATGTGTTTGTTAGCCATCTGTATGTCTTCTTTGGAGAAATATCTGTTTAGGTCTTTTTCCCACTTTTTGATTAGGTTGTTTGTTTTTCTGGTATTGAGTTGTATGAGCTCTTGTATATTTTGGAAATTAATCCTTTGTCAGTTGTTTCATTTGCTGTTATTCTCTCTCATTCTGAGAGTTGTCTTTTCACCTTTATAGTTTACTTTTAATCAGGTCCCACTTGTTTACTTTTGTTTTTATTTCTGTTATTCTAGGAGGTGGGTCATAGACGATCTTGCTTTGATTTATGTCATCGAGTGTTCTGCCTGTGCTTTCCTCTAAGAGTTTTGTAGTTTCTGGTCTTACATTTAGGTCTTTAATCCGTTTTGAGTTTATCTTTGTGTATGGTGTTAGGAAGTATTCTAATTTCATTCTTTTACATATAGCTATCCAGTTTTCCCAGCACCATTTATTGAAGAGGCTATCTTTGCCCCCATTGTATATTCTTGCCTCCTTTGTCAAAAATAAGGTACCCATATATTTCTGGACTTTCTATCTTGTTCCATTGGTCTATATTTCTGTTTTTGTGCCAGTACCATACTGTCTTGATGACTGTAGCTTTGTAGTATAATCTGAAGTCAGGGAGGTTGATTTCTCCAGGTCCATTCTTCTTTCTAAAGCCTACTTTGGCTATTTGGGGACTTTTTTGTTTCCATATGAATTGTGAAATTTTTTGTTCTAGTTCTGTGAAAAATGCCATTGGTAATTTGAAAGGGACTGCACTGAACCTGTAGATTCTGTTTGGTAGTATAGTTATTTTCACAGTATTGATTCTTCCTACCCAGGAACACAGAATATCTCTCCGTTTGTTTATGTCATCTTTGATTTGTTTCATTAGTGTCTTATAATTTTCTGTGTGCAGTTCCTTTGTCTCCTTGGGTAAGTTTATCCCTAGATATTTAATTCTTTTTGTTCCAATGGTGAATGGGATTGATTCCTTAATTTCTCTTTCTGATTTTTCATTGTTAGTATATAGAAATGCAAGTGATTTCTGTGTATTGATTTTGTATCTTGCAACTTTGTTAAATTCACTGACCAGCTCTAGTAATTTTCTGATTAGGATTTTCTATGCACAGAATTATGTTATCTGCAAACAGTGAGAGCTTTACTTCTTCTTTTCCAATCTGGATTCCATTTATTTCTTTTTCTTCTCTGGTTGCTGTAGCTAGGACTTCCAGAACCATGTTGAATAATAGTGGTGAAAGTGGGCACACTTGTCTTGTTCCTGATCTTAGGAGGAATGCTTTCAGTTTCTCACCATTGAGAATAATGTTTGCTGTAGGCTTATCATACATGGCCTTTACTCTGTTGAGGTAGGTTCCTTCTATGCCCATTTTTTTTTAAGAGTTTTAATCATAAATGGGTGCTGAATTTTGTCAAAGGCTTTTTCTGCATCTGTTGAGATTATCATATGGTTTTTATCTTTCAATTTGTTAATATGGTGTATCACATTGATTGATTTGCATATATTGAAGAATCCTGCATCCCTAGAAACCACGATCAAACCCAGCTTGGGTTAATATGGTGTATCACTTGATTAATTTGCAGATATTGAAGAATCCTGCATCCCTGGAAACCACGATCAAACCCAGCTTGATCATGGTGTATGAGCCTTTTGATCTGTTGCTGAATTCCATTTGCTAAAATTTTGTTGAGGATTTTTGCATCTATATTCATCAGTGATATTCACCTGTAGTTTTCTTTTTTTGTGTTGCCTTTGTCTGGTTTTGGTGTCAGGGTGATGATGGCATCATAGAATGAGTTTGGAAGTGTTCCTTCCTCTGCAATTTTTTGAAAGAGTTTTAGAAGGATAGGCATTAGCTCTTCTCTAAATGTTTGATAGAATTCTCCTGTGAAGCCATCTGGTCCTGGGCCTTTGTTTTTTGGGAGATGTTTGATCACAGCTTCAACTTCAGTGCTTATAACTGGGCTGTTCATAATTTCTATTTCTTCCTGGTTCAGTCTTGGAAGATTGAACTTTTCTAAGAATCTGTCCATTTCTTCCATGTTATCCATTATATTGCCACATAGTTGTTCATAATAGTCTCTTTTAATCCTTTGTATTTCTGCATTGTCTGTTGTAACCTCTCCTTTTTCATTTCTAATTTTGTTGATTTGATTCTTCTCTCTTTTTTTCTTGATGAGTCTAGCTAAAGGTTTGTCAATTTTGTATATCTTCTCAAAGACCAGCTTTTAGTTTTTAATATTAATCTTTACTATTGTTTCTTTCATTTCTTTTTCATTTATTTCTGCTCGGATCTTCATGATTTCTTTCTTTCTTCTAATTTTGGGGGTTTTTTGGTTCTCCTTTTTCCAGTTGTTTTAGGTGTAAAGTTAGGTTGTCTATTTGATGTTTTTCTTGCATCTTGAGGTGGGATGGTGTTGCTACGAACTTCCCTCTTAGAACTGCTTTTGCTGCATCCCATAGGTTTTGAGCTGTGGTGTTTTCATTGTCATTTGTCTCTAGAAATTTTTTTATTTCCCTTTTGATTTCTTCAGTAACCTGTTGGTTATTTAGAAATGTATTGTTTAATCTCCATTTTTTGGCGTGTTTTTACAGTTTTTTTTCTTGTAACTGATATCTAGTCTCATAGCATTGTGGTTGGAAAAGATGCTTGATATGATTTCAGTTCTCTTAGATTTACTGAGCTTTGATTTGTGACCCAAGATGTGGTCTATCCTGGAGAATGTTCTGTATACACTTGAGAAGAAGGTGTATTCTTCTGCATTTGGATGGATCATCCTGAAGATATCGATGAGATTCATCTCGTCTAATGTATCATTTAAGACTTGTGTTTCCTTATTAATTTTCTGTTTTGATGATCTGTCCATTGGTATGAGTGAGGTGTTAAAGTCTCCTACTATTACTGTGTTACTGTCAATTTCACCTTTTATGTCTGTTAGTGTTTGTCTTATGTATTGAGGTGCTCCTATGTTGGGTGCATAGATTTTATGCATTAAAAAAAGCTCAAAAGCTCAATTAGATTTCATAATGCCAATAAAATCAACAACTACAACAGAGGAGGGAAAAAAGGAAGAAAAAAAAAGAGAGAAAAAATCTAAAAGAATCTATAGAGCAAGTAAAAACATAAGAATAATAACTGTTTTTCTTGAGTCACTGCTGCCCAGAGTCCTTTTCCTTCCTGGGAGTTACAGTCCACCTAACGTCCGCAGGATGACCTCCAACACTGCGCTGGTCTCAAGACCTGCTGTGGGGGCAGTTCAAATTCTAATCTGGTCTTACTCCTGTGTGTTCTTGCCTCCAATGTCCACAGCTATCAGAACTAATGCGTTTTCTTTTGTGGGAGCTCTCAATGTCCTTTTATATATTCCATACACAGAGTGCTTGATTGTGTGGATTTAATCTGCAGCTTATACAGCTGGTGAGAATGTTTTGGGTCTTTTTCCTCAGCCACACTGCCCCTGGGTTTCAGTTGTGGTTTTATTTCCACCTCTGTATGTGGGTTGTCCACTGGGGTTGGCTCCTGAGGCTGTCCTGGAGGACTTGGGTCTGTCCCAGTGAAGGCCAGGTGTGGATGAGGTACAGTTGCTTGGGTCACAGGGGTTCTGGCAGCACCAGGATCTCAGGGGGGGTTGGCAGCTAGGGCAACAGGAAATATGGTGATCTAGAAAGGTATGGAAACCAGTATTGGCCAGTACACTCCAGTATTCTTGCCTGGAGAACATGCTCTCTGACAGAGAAGCCTGACAGGCCGCAGTCCACAGGGTCGCAAAGAGCTGGACAAGACCGAAGCAACCCTGCATGCGTATACCCAAGACTTGTTCTGCCTGTGGCAGCTCTGCCCCAGTGAGGGTTGAGTATGAAGGTGGCATAGCTGCTTGGCTTGCAGGGATGCTGGTGGTGCCGTGTGCAGGGACATGGACTGCCTCCACCACAGGAGTTATGGCCCTATCAAGAGTCTTTTTTCAAGCCTCTTGTGATCAGAAGGCATCTTTGGCCAGTCTTTCTCCATAGCTCCACTCATTCAGGCACTTAGAGGGCTCCGTTGCCTGAGGTCCTTCTCTGATGTTCCACAAGTTAGGCACATAGAGGGGCCCCCCTCGTCTGGGGTCCTCTCTGTAGATTGGTGCATCAGGCACTTAAAGGGGCACCCTGGGTGGGGTTCTACTCTGTAGTTCAGTGCATCAGGTGTTTGATGGGCCAGCCTCTCTATTGCTCAGCTGTTGGTGCTGGCCTGTGGAGGGAGAGAGGCTATGGTGATGGCTCCACCCCCTACGCATGACTCAGCAGGATCGCCTTGCTTCCTTGGCTGTCTGGCTTTTCCCCACAGGCATTTCCCACCACAATCCCCTCCCTCACGTCCCCTCAGTCCATCTCTCCACAGTCAACAGCAGCCCTCACCCTGGAATTGCTCCACAATCCCTAAACTCCAGCTCCCACCCACTGCGCCTTATAGGGGACCTGTGTCCCATTCCAGGGTATGTATGGCTGGGCAAGGACTGTCTGATTCTTATTTCATTTAGGCTGCCACAGATCAACTGTTTTGTTTCACTCTCAGCCTTAAATGTTTCTCTTCTGACTCAAACAATTGTCCCCATGTGGGGATAAGACCCCTGCTTCAGTTCCGCCACCCTCTGAGGGCGGGTCCAGTCCTTTTAACACTCCTGTTTTTCCCCCTAGTTCCTTCGTCCTACTGAGTTTTGCGTGGTTCTATATATTCTTTGCCACTGGTCGGATATTCCTGTCTGCTCTCAGCTGGTGTTCTGCATGCACTTCTGTGTCTGAAGGTGTATTCCTGATGTATCTGTGGAGAGAGATGTACTCCACATCCACCAACTCCTCCACCGTCTTGTTCCCTATCTTCTAAGCCATCTATACTCTCTGAATCACTGGATTTTGAGGACCCAAGTATGTCATAGAACTGAATCTATTAACTAGAGATCATGGATCTGATCATAACCATTATAAGGGATCAGATTGCTTTAGCTCTCAAGATGTATATTTCTTTGGCAACATTCATTATTGAAAAATCCTTGGGCCTGGACTAGGTCTTGCTTAGGAAGTAGTAGGTATGATTTAACTCCTTCCCTCACACTTTTTATCTTATATTTCAAAGTAGCAGAAAAATTGTAACTTCTATAAAGAGGAGGTCTTTTTCTAAATGTAAATCTGTTTCTTAATGTCAGACTAAGGTAACAAAAGAATTATAACAAAAAATATATATAAAGAAGCAAAATGAAAGCAGTTAACCTCTCTAGAAAGTGACCCTAACCTGCTATCCACAACTTGAATCTACTCAGTTTTTTTCAGATTCTGCTTATACATTTTCTGGAAACATGATACATGTATATGATAAAGTTATCTGGGGATTTGTGCCTTTGAATAAAAAATCTTTCATAGTTTTCTGTTACCTATTTTATTAAAAAAAAAAACCTGGATATACAGGGAAAAATATCAAAATTATTTTCTTAGGCATTTTCAAATAGAAGTATTGAATACATGAATTACATTAAATAAAATCATCAGAGGTGATATTTGTTCCATTCCTTAGCTGTCTGTCATGGATCACTAATCCTTCATGCAGAGATACAATCTACAATGTGAAGGAAATGAGGGTAACTAAACCGGAAAGCCAAGAAAATAGTACTCATTTGTTGAAAACTACTACTATCATTTGGATATTCTAAAGAAATACAAGCAATTTAATTGTGAATTTCTCTGGCAAATTTTAAGACCAAAACCAAATACTATCCATTAGAATGGAATGGATTGGAGAATATAAAGATAAAAAACATTCAAGAACAGTCATAAAAGTCACATCCTAATCAGCAATGTTGAAATGAATGTCAATCCTGTTTGTACTGTGGTTGTCAGGGGAAATTAGTTCAGATGTTCAGTCTGCTATAGTCACTATTTAAATACAGTTTTTAAGAATATTTTTGCCAACCTGGTTGTATACTGTAAGAGATGGAAACTTTGGATTGGTAGTAAAGATACATGCCTTTCTCTAACCACAGCAGTATGAAAATGTAATGCCTTTCTGAGCAATAGTGTTTTTTAAATTAATTAATTCATTTAATTTGGCTGCACCAGATTTTAGTTGAGGCATATGGGATCTAGTTTCCCGACTATGGATCGACCCCTGGGCCCCCTGCTTTGGAAGTGCAGAGTCTTAGCCACTAGACCACTAGGGAAGTCCTTGAACAATAGTATTTTTAGCATCTTTTAATAAAGGGGAAAGTATATTCTTTAAAAAAAAAGAGAATTGAGATCCTTATTTTGCCTTTTATTTTTATAATTTTGGATAAGTGTCTGCAGGTGTCTGAGTTTTAGTTTTCAAGTGTAAAATGAGACTAATCAGACTTATAGTTTTATTTCTATTAAGGGTAGTTGTCCGTATACAGGTTCCTTCCCCTGAGAATACACTGACAATCGCAGTCAGAGAAGTCTAGTTATGAACAGATGAGGAGTGTGTCTGCCGAGGGCATGTACTTGTTATGCCTGAGAAACACCAGAAGCAGATATTCTGCATATACCCATTTCCATTATAGATTACTTCTATTGATCAGTAATCAATAGAAGAGTTTTTGGAGAGACAGCAGACCTAGAGAATAAAACCCTTAGTGTCCCCAGAGGAAGAATGGATTAGAAAAGTTGTCTCCTATCTTCTGTCTTTCCCCAGAAGAACTCACCAGATTATCACTGATTTTTTTGTAAAACAGGACAAAATAAAACCGAGAGATTTCCTTATCAAAAGCAAGGTAACCATTTCTTCTCCAGAGTCATTCAAAGCAAAGGATATTTACTGCATAAGAAATTCCCAGATAAGGAATTCTCATCTTTACATTAAGTGAAACCAGACATTCAGATTAAAAATACTGAAGGGAAGTATCTGACCGTAATAGAAAAATCACCTTTAAAAATCAATCGTTATGGAGAATCACGTCTCTCAACACTACCCAACGTACCTAGAATATTGATGTCCCTGTTTTTGAAATCTGAGGGTCAGCCCTGTCTGCCTTCACACTTTGCACACCCATATTCATGTGGACAACGCAAACCTTTGTTCATTTTGCAGGTGCAGTGGCAACAGCAGTTGAGAGCACATTAGTTCAGTGTTTCAGCCAGCTTTTTGACATCCCATATATCTTAATTGAAGGTTAGCGAGCAGGGAGGAAGTTTGGAGGAGGCCAAGTGAAGAGCTGGATAAAGCCAATTTGCTGTATTTGTGTAACCCACCGTTGACCGCTGCCACCATCAAACAATTGTTCAAAATGTACATCGTTTATCTCCTCAGCCTTCTCGGACTTCCCCATCCACAAATTGCCCTTCCCCACCACACACTCTTAAGCTTGTAGGGATGCGTGTACAGTTTGAGATACACTGACTTATTATGTCACCATCATTTAAAAAATCCTTGGGGCCAATTGGCATAGAAAAAATTTAAAAATAAAAATAATCCCTAGACTGACACTCAGATTTCATTCAATTAAACAGTTGGATGGCCTTGAGCAAGTCACCTTTCTTGGCCTAGAAGTTCTGAAACCAAGAGACATCACAAGTCCTTTCAACTATAATTCTATTATAAGTTCCTATCCAGGAGAAAGATGCATCAAAGTTTCAATGGGATTCATGGCAACAGCAACAACATTACAGCAGTTGATGGATCACTCTTGGGGATTGCAATAGCTACCACTGCTCATCCATCTCCTTATCCTTGATGAAAACAAGGAGTTTCCCTGTAAATAAAGTACTTTTTTCCCAAGACTTAGAAAGCCGCACGACTCAGGTTTCAGGAGATGGGCCATTTGCCCCAGATATAGACCCTGTATTCTAAGGCCAATGTGTTGGTTTTGTGCTGTTTTTCCCCCCTGGCTGAAACTTTTAAAAAATATATTTGTTATTGAAGTATAGTTGATTTACAATGTGTTTATTTCAGGTATATAGCAATATATATATATTTTTTTTTCTGTGTGTATATATATATATATATTCTGTATATCTATATTCTTTTTCAGATTTCTTTCCTATATAGGTTATTACAGGATATTGAATGTAGTTCCCTGTGCTATACCACAGATCCTCTTCTTTTATCTGTTTTAAATATGTGTGTGTGTGTGCTAAGTCACTTCAGTCGCGTCTGACTCTTTGTAACTCTATGGACTGTGGCCCGCCAGGCTCCTCTGTCCATGGGCTTCTCCAGGCAAGAATACTGGAGTGGGTGGCCGTGCCTCCTCCAGGGGATCTTTCTGACCCAGGGATGGAACCCGTGCTTCTTACACGTGCTGCATTGGTAGGACATTGGATTCTTTAAAACTAGTGCCACCTGGGAAGCCCGTTTTATGTATAGTAGCACGTATATGTTACTCCCAAATTCCTAATTTATTCTGTGCTTCTTTTAACTGCAAATTTGGAAATGGTCACCATATGAAATTATGTTTAATTTAAAATCAAGAGTGTGCCTAGTCTTTACATTGTTATTGGCCATGTTATTAGTAGGAAAAAAAAAAAATCCTGACTGGATCACCTGTCTCAAATTTTGTGGTACTTGCACCTTTGCCTCTCACAAAATGATGGTCTTAAAAGTAATATCTGATAGAAGAATGATGCCTTTCACCTTTCATATTAACTCATAACTGATCACCTGTAACTGAGATAACTACTTAGACTACAATTTTACTATTCTAGTCTGGCTAAGTGCTTCTGGAGACTTGAAGCACAAAACTCTGCTCACTCAAAAAGCTTGTTAATGGGTCCCTCCTGACTCAGCTATCAATTTTTTAGTATCAGATATACATGCTGTTCCATTATTACTTTCACTTAGAGCCAAATCTGACCTAACTGTACAGCAGCTTATGAGATTTTATTATTTTTCATTTTAGTAATAGATCAAAGAGAGAAATAACAGTGCATAGAAAATGTGTATTGTAATCAAAGCTTCCAGTATAATATTATGAATGTAGTTACATTGTCCTTTAAGATAATTGTTCATTTTTGACTGTTTTCTACCTTTAACATATCTTAGGTTGTTTAAATGTGCCTTGTAAGCAATGATAAAGCGACAAGTTATCATTGATCTGTCCTTTCTTCCATCTCAGAGGGATTCATTAAATAATGCATGCACCCATGTGAATTACGCTCTTCACTATAGCATCCCCAGACCATTAGCCAAATATAGCAACATTAACATCTTTCAACCCCTTAGAAACCTTTTTGACTTTCATTTAATTAAATTATCCCATTATGAAAACTCTTATAATGAGATTAAATTTAATTATTTATTAGACACTTATTTGCACTAGGAAACCTATCAATTATGCATGGTTGAGCTAAACATTTTTCAATCCATCACCTTTTCTTTTCAAAGGAGGTGCAATTTATTAAGTACATTTGGGATACTATACCTAGCAGGCCTTAATGGGAATAAGTTTTTAGCCCTCTTAAAAACAACTATAATAAGGATTAAAATTACTGTGTCTGAAAAATAGACAAGAGACTTGCTGCCAGATATTCTAGTGTTCTAGACTTCCAGTTTTTGTAAATGCTCCTAGTTTGTAGCCCATCTTAGAGGATTTTTCTATTATTATGCACTTACCAAACATGTCAAGTATAGAGGACATTTTACATATAGTAATAATTATAGAGCTAATAAAATATGCATTTAAATCATAACATTGTGTACCAATACTATATTAAAATGTTAATATTGTTGTTCAGTCACACAGTCATGTCCAACTCTTTGCCACCACAATGACTGTAGCATGCCAGGCCTCCCTATCCTTCACCATCTCCCAGAGCTTGCTCAAACTCATGAATTGGTGATGCCATCCAACCATCTCGTCCTCTGTCATCCCCTTCTCCTCCTGCCTTGAACCTTTCCCAGCATCAGGGTCTTTTCCAATAGGTGGGCTCTTCAAATCAGGTGGCCAAAGTATTGGAGCTTCAGCTTTAGCATCAGTCCTTCCAATGAATATTCAGGATTGATTTTCTTTAGGATTGACTGGTTTGATCTCCTTGAAGTCCAAGGGACTCTCAAGAGTCTTCTGCATGAGAAGAAGACTGCACCGTCAGCTCCTTTCATCAGGTGGCCAGAGTATTGGAGCTTCAGCATCAGCCCTTCCAATGAATATTTAGGATGAAGGCAAACAGAGAAGAAGGCAGGCAGCAGAGGATGAGATGGTTAGATAGCGTCACTGACTCTGTGGACATGAATTTGAACAAATTCTGGGAGATAGTGGAGGACAGAGAAGCCTGGTGTGCTGCAGTCCTTGAGGTCACGAAGAGTCAGGCACACTTAGTGACTGAACAACAGCAGAGTTCCAGCAGAAGACAGAATTCCACTCAGATAATGCAAATGAAGTGCATTTAATAAAGTAGCTATTTGCACAGATGTAGGAAAGGTTGAAGAAAGCAATAAGTCATGGTGAGGCAACAAGAAGACTGGCAGCATTGGGATGGCCAAAGAGTGCCATGGAGGAAGGATAGCTGAGGAAGAGCCGTGGTCCCCGAGGGATGCCATCCCTGGGAGAACCGTGGCACAAAGCCAGAGGAGCAGGGTAGAAACACTGCCCTCTCTCTCTCCTCTAGCCCTCTGACTGTCCACCTGGTGCTTCCCATTGGCCAAGTCCAGCTGAAGCCCATTGGATGGGAACTTGGGTTATATAGTCTGTAGAGATCAGCCTGCTGAGGCGAGAGAGGGTGAAGAGCAGAGAATGGGTCTGGAGGGAGGGGAGACACAGAAAGAGTAAATAATACACACTCTACATAAGTATAAAATATACATATTCAAGCTATGTGTATTTGTCATTATCCCCATATTTTGGTATTGAGTATAGTTGCCAACAAAGGTCTGTCTAGTCAAGGCTATGGTTTTTCCAGTAGTCATGTATGGATGTGAGAGTTGGACTGTGAAGAAAGCTGAGTGCTGAAGAATTGATGCTTTTGAACTGTGGTGTTGGAGAAGACTCTTGAAAGTCCCTTGGACTGCAAGGAGATCCAACCAGTCCATTCTGAAGGAGATCAGCCCTGGGTGTTCTTTGGAAGGACTGATGCTGAAGCTGAAACTCCAGTACTTTGGCCACCTCATGCGAAGAGTTGACTCATTAGAAAAGACTCTGATGCTGGGAGGGATTGGGGGCAGGAGGAGAAGGGGACGACAGAGGATGAGATGGCTGGATGGCATTGCGGACTCGATGGACATGAGTCTGAGTGAACTCCGGGAGATGGTGATGGACAGGGAGGCCTGGCGTGCTGCAATTCATGGGGTCACAAAGAATCAGACACAACTGAGCAACTGAACTGAACTGAACTGATAGTCTCCAATAGGCTTCCCTGGTGGCTCAGTGGTAAAATATCAGCCTGCCAATGCAGGAGATGAGGATTCAATCCCTGGGTCAGGCAGATTCCCTGAAAAGGGAAATGGCAACCCACTCTAGTATTCTTGCCTGGGAAATCCCATGGACAGAGGAGCCTGGCGGGCTACAGTCCATGGGGATGCAAAAGAGTCCAACATGATTTATTGACTAAACAAGAACAACTTAGTTTCCAGTATATGGTTAACTAATAGATCCTGCTATTATAATCATAGACATTTGTCTTGTTTGTATTGGTTCTGACTTTAATTGGAAAATGTTACCAAAAGTAGAACAGAGCTCAATTATCCTTGGTTGTGCTTTTGTTCCTGAGCATACAGTGAGTATCCCCCGTACTTCTTTGTCCTATTGATGGAGGCATGGAGCCAGTGATACTGAAGAGGCAGTGTGTGTGTACATGTGTGTGTGTGTGTGTGTGCATGTGAAAGTATACCAGGCAAGGCAGAATTCTTTGGTGAGAGGTAGTCTCCATTAAAAAATATTAACAGACAGATGCTTAAAACACCTTGTAGTGTAGTTAAGAGGGTGGACTTGGAAGTCAGGCAACCACATGTGTTTGAATCCAAGCTTCCCACTTGTTAGTTAAGTGAATGTAGACTGGCCATTAGCATCATTTGGTGTTGACCTGCTTGTCAATCAATGGGAATCTATAACATGGGAGTAATAGTAGTACTTGTGTCATTGGGTTATTATGAGAACTAATTGAGATAATACAAGCCAAACACTTACAACTATAGACATAGCAAACTTCCCTGGTGGCTCAGAGGGTAAAGCATCTGTCTACAATGCCAGAGGCCAGGGTTCAATCCCTGGGTTGGGAAGATCCCCTGGAGAAGGAAATGGCAACCCACTCCAGTACTCTTGGCTGGAAAATCCCATGGACTGAGAAGCCTGGTAGGCTATAGTCCATGGGGTTGCAAAGAGTCAGACACAACTGAGCAACTTCACTTCAATAATTATCTTTATTGTTGTTATAAGGTTGATTGCCATCTTTCCAAATAAAAGTAGTCAAAATTAGTGAGACCTTTAAGTGCTCTGGAAATGGTGAAAGAAGCAGAGGAAGAACCTGAAGTGGTTCCTTCATCAAAGAATCACAAATATTTCTCTGATTCCAGTTCAGATTGCAACTGGATAAAATATTGGATGCCTCTCAGAGCACCCAGTGTCTATAGTTTTCTTCTGTTATGTGCATACTAATGCCATCAAAAAAGAATTTCTATTTTATAAGTCTCAGGTCAAAGAAAAATATTAATCTTCTGTGAATCAATGGAGTATATGCAATGCTCCAGAACAAGTCAGGTTTTGTTGTTTTATTGAAGAATTTTCCAAATAATCATCTTACATGACAGCCATGAACTCAATTGGAGCTATAGATTTAAAGCTGTATCTTTTCCAGAAATTTGGTTCTGAAATGGGAAAACAACAGAAGGGTTTTCTCTGCTTCTTCAGAGTACCAGAATTCCTGAAGTTCACAGGTATTCCAGAGGTCAATGTTTGAATCAAATGGACATTTCATTTGATAACAGTTCAGCCATTTCTCTGTGGCCCAAATTAGAAAGACTGCAAACCTTGTCAAGGATGGAGTGTAAATTGGACACAGAAATGACAGGGTAAGAATTCAGTTCAAGGAGTCTTAGAGAATGCTGATGTTTCTTGATAGAAGCCTACTGTAGTGGACACTGTCATGAGCTGCTTAGACCCACCCTTCCGGAATTTAGACTTATTCCCCAGCTGCTGAGATTGCCACTGGCAGCACTGCTGGAAGGTGTTCATCAGCTGTCAGTGCTCTTGCAGAATTGCTTTGGCTGAAAAGCACAGCCTTGCTTGAGGGCACACCCTTCCATTGGTCGCAGGCATCCAAGGACTATTTAATATGGGAGTATAATGGTCCTGCTTCTGACCCCAACTCAGGTTGCCTCTGAAGCACCTTCCCTCTGTGTAGCCAAGGCCTTCCTAGGGGCTGCCGTGCAGTCTATCTGTCTGTATGTCCTGCTTTTCTCTCCCTCTCCACAGTGTTGCTCCCAACAGCACACCCTCATAAACTGAGTGCTGATCACCTTAGATTCTACCACCTAATGTGAAGAGCCGACTCACTGGAAAAGACCCTGAAGCTGGGAAAGATTGAGGGCAGAAGAAGGGGGGCTACAAGTGATGAGATGGTTGGATGGCATCACCAACTCAGTGAACATAGGTTTGAGCAAAGTCCAGGAGATAGTAAAGGATAGGGAAGCCTGGCATGCCGCAGTCTGTGGGGTTGCAAAGAATCTGACACAACTTAGCCACTGAACAACTTTCTAGGAAATCCAGCTTGTAATACTTGCCTTCAAGTAACAGACTGAACAAAGCAAAATAATTCCTTTCTTGCTGCATACCTTTAGGAGTAAGACTTTCAGCAGTAGTTACTAACTCAATGGAAATTCCAAATTGATTGAATATCTAAAGGTGCTACAAATGTACTGGATCATGAACCGTGTGACGATTACAGCATTGCTATTGAGTTAAATAATAGCATTGAGATGTACTTTTAAATACAATTAGGTTACTTTTTATTTTGCATATACCATATGCATTTTCTCTTTCTCATCATCAGAAATGACTCGTTGTTGATTTGTGACATGAAGATTGTTTTATAGTCTACATACTCAAAGTAAATTTCCAATGCAATAAAATAAATGTCATGCTAAGTTTTGTGCATAGGTGTTTATGGGCATTTTATCCTGGGGAAATGGCTCATACCTTTCATTGGATTCCCAAAGGAATCCATGCCCCCCAAAAGGTTAAGAACAATTGGTATAAGTAAAATGAGAATCAGAACAAGGATAATGTACTGAACATATGGAAGGCACTCAAATACTTGCTGAATATCTAGGGGCAACGGGAGTTGCTCATGCAGGAGTCTGAGTGGTTCTTGTTGGAGAGACAGGCTCTTGGCCCAGTGTAGCACCTGTGGCTGTCATCACCACCACCGTAGAGATACTGGAGACTCTTAAGAAGGGTGTTCCAGTACACACTTGTACTGACATTTTAAAGATAATCTTTGGATTTTTTGCTCATCTTTGATTCTGCTCTGCTTCTGAACCTCCAAACTACTACCTTTGCAAGTCTTTCCATTTTCTTCCTCCCCTCATTTTGTAGAATTAAACCTTGGTGTTTTTACCTATGATGTTGGCTGCTGGCTTTGGATGATGATTATGTTTTCTCAACCTTTTGACCTTCTGTTGCTTCACACAAGTCCATCTCATCCCCTCTAATTCAGTCCTGAAGTCCCCTTCCCTAGCATGGTCCCCAAGAGGTATTCCTACCAGACTTTGTAATCAGGGCACAGGAAACAGAGAAGAATGCGGATAGATATGACCTTGAAATCAAGAGAGGAGGTAGATAACAGAGTCAGGACAACACGGATCATGTTAATGACTTGAAAAGATACTCATGAAGTTGGCCAGTTTGGTCACTAGTGACTATATCCAAAGCAGTTTAAGGAGAATGTTGGAATGGAGACCATGATTCTTTTTAATGTTTTTATTACAGAATATTTCAAGTATAATATGATAAGCCCCAGTTATCCTTTACTCAGATTTAATAACTATAAGCTCATGGCCTTCCTTCATACATGCGTCCATCCACCACCCACTGTATTATTTTGAAACAAATTTCAGTTGTCATATTATTTCATCCCTGAATATTTTAGCATGTATCATTAAAAAATAAGATCAGTTAAAATATACAAGTATCATATCATCAATACACCTAAAATCAATGAATAATAATTTCTTTGTATCATCAAAATCCAGTTAATACTGAATATTATTAATATTATTATAATATTAATATTATTGTCATTTTCCACGACTTTGCATGAATGTCATCAAATACTTTCTGAGTTTGTTTGAATCAAAAAAGGCCCGTGAACTGAGTTTGTTTGCTATTGTTAAGATCTATGTTGACTTCCCCTCCCTCCATTTATTTCCTGATAAAGAAATTGAGTCATTTGTTCTGTAGAGTTTGTCATAGTCTGGATGGCGCTGGTAATGTCCCTATGTACTTTATTTTATTTTAATTATCTATTTTTAATTGACATTTTAAAATTGAAATGTAGTTGATGTACAATTTTATGTTAGTTTCAGGTCTATAGCATAATGATTTGACATTTGTATACATTATGAAATGATCACCACAGTAAGTCTAGTAACCACACAGTTATCACAATATTACTGACCACATTTCTTATGCTGTATATTACACCCCCATGATTTATTTATTTTATACCTGGAAGTTCATACCTCTGAATTCCCTTCACCTATTTCTCCATCTCTCACCCCATCCATCCTGGCAATTACCCATTTGTTCTCTGTATGTGAGTCTGATTTTGTTTTGTTTTTTCCTTTTTTTTTCAGATTTCACATATAAGTGATATCACAGAGTATTTATCTTTCTCTGAGTTATTTCACATAGCATAATACCCTCTAGATCCAACCATGTTGTTGCAAATGCCAAGATTTCATTTCTTATGGCTGAAAATATTCTATTGCATGTACATATACCACATTTACTTTATCTATCGTTCTGTCAGTGGACACTTAGTTTGCTTCCATATTTTGACTGTTGTAATAATGCTGCAATGAACATAGAGGTGCATATATTTTTAAATTGATGTTTGTGTTTTCTTTGGAAAAATTCCCAGAAGTGGAATTCCTTGATTATATGGTACTTCTACTTTTAATTTTTTGAGAAATCTTCAGACTGTCTTCCATAGTGGTTGTACCAGTTTACATTCCCATCAACTGTGCATGAGGGTTCACTTTTCTCCACATACTCATTGTGTGTGTGTGTGCTTTTTCGCTCCATTGTGTCCAGTTTTTTGCAACTCTTTGAACTGTAGCTGCCAGGCTCCTCTGTCCATGGGATTCTCCAGGCAAGAATCCTGGAGTGAGTTACCATGCCCTTCTCCTGGGGATTTTCCTGACCCAGGAATCAAACCTACGTCTCCTGGGTCTCCTGCTTTGCAGGTGAAATATTTACACACTGAGCCATCAGGGAAGCCAATTTCAAGTAAATAAATGAAACTTACTCCTAAGAAAACTAGGAAAAGAACAAACAGAACCCAGAAGGAAATAATAAAGATCAAAGTGAAAATAAGTGAAATAGAGACTAAAAAACAATTTTAAAAGATCAATGAAACTAAGAGTTGCTCTTATTGTGGTTCTCTCTTTATGTCTTTAATTGTGCGACATCTTTTCTACTTGTCTTTAGATTGTTTTCATTGATAGTTGCTCTGTAGATGTTTATAAATTTGGTGTGTCCATAGGAGGAGATGAGTTCAGCGTCTTCTTACTCCACCATCTTGGCCACCTCCTCTTTGCTGGATTGCAGTATGTTCCTCTGTCAACTGTATTTGTATTTCTTGTAAATTGCAGTTGATCAGGAAAGCCATATTTTAAGAGTTGAAGACTGAATGCAAGTTGGGACAGTGAAGACAGAAAAATTTGACTAGTTTTCAGAATGTTTGGCAGTGACATGAAATAATTTAATATGGAAAGTTCATACATGCTTATCGAATAAGATGGGGAAAGACTCAGATTATAGAAGTTTAAGATACAGGAAAGATAGACATTTATGAAGAGAAAGCTTATAAGTTATATAGTTAGAATATATGAGCAGCTTATTGTGTATTCATTTATTCACCTGTTTCAGGCTGTGTACACTATAAACCAAAAAAGACTTAATCATGCATTCAGGGGTTTTATGTGCTAAAAGAGACAGATGACCATGTGAACTAGTAAGGGAATTAAGTGTTGATAACAATTTTGTAGTTGGTTTTTCTTGGAACAGAGGGTGGCTCAAAGTATAAAGGGGCCCAGCCTTTAATTCTAACTGGTTGACATTCTGTATAATAAAGAGATGGCAACCCAGATAAAGGTTAGAGAGGAAAGGTAAATATGGGGAGGAAAGTGAGGATGAGACAGGTCATGACTTAAGGAACCATTATTCTAAATAAATTTCTTTTTTAAAAAGAGGGAGAGAGACAGAGAGAGAGAGACAGACAGAGACAGAGCTGACCTCAAATTAACAATGATTCAGAAAAGGGAATGACGTGGCTCAGTGGTAAAGAATCCACCTGCCAATGCAGGAGACACGGGTTCAATCCCTGGTCTGGGAAGACCTCACATGCCTCAGAGCAACTAAGCCTGTGCACCATAACAATAGAGCCTGTGCTCCACGAGAGAAGCCACCTCAACGAGAAGCCCGTGTACCGCAACGAAGATAGCTCCCAATCACCACAACTTGAGGAAAGCACACACTGCAACAAAGATCCAGGGCAGCCAAAAATAAATATTAATAAATAAAGAAAATTTTTAAAAAGAAAAGGGAACACAATAATGATAGAATAGTAAGTCCTGGAAGAGGGGGACTTTCTAAACATTACCTTGGAATGCCTGATATGTTACCAGGTTGGCACCTCTGTACTACTCTTATTTTTAAGAATTAGCCTGAATCTTAATTTTGTTCTGACATCTTGGAATAGATGTTAATTAAAGAGATGGATTCCTGGAGGTGGCTATGGCCAAATGAAATAAGATAAAAGTGTATTTTCCTTTCATTTTCTAAACTTCTGAACCTTAAACATCATTTAATTCTCTCTTCCTTTACTTCACACCCTATCTGTTGATGTGTTCTTTCATTTTTACCTCTAAAAGCATTGCTTTGA
Organism: Oryx dammah; assembly: GCF_014754425.2. Classification (NCBI taxonomy): domain Eukaryota; kingdom Metazoa; phylum Chordata; class Mammalia; order Artiodactyla; family Bovidae; genus Oryx; species Oryx dammah. The sequence continues at coordinate 46,934,179 of NW_024070203.1, read as the reverse complement.
AACTTTTTAAACTGCAAACCATAGTTGGAAATATTTCCCATCACAATCCAGTACAATCTCCTTTGTATGTGTGAACATTTATGTGTCTGAAAAATACTTTATGGAGTCATATGACCTTTATGAGGGGTGATGCCCCCAAATATTCTATTTTATATTTCACTTTCAAAAATGTTAATAACAAATCATTTTTATCAGTTCAATACCCATTAATAGATTCTGACAGTGGTTTCAAAAACACTATTCCCGTATTCTTCTTTCCTCTCCTTACTGGTACTTTTTATTAGCTCTATGATCTGGACTCCTCCAAAAATCTCCTGCTCTTATTCCAAAATGTTATTGCTTTCTAAATGTACATTTCTTATTAGATCACTTTCTTAAACACAAAAGATTCCTGAATAGCGCTAGTTGTGTTAGTCCTTTATAATCTTTTTAATCTGAATCTGGACTTCCCTGGTAGCTCAGATGGTAAAGAATCTGCCTGCAATGTGGGAGACCTGGGTTTGACCCCTTGGTTGGGAAGATCCCCTGGAGAAGGGAATGCAGCTCACTCTACTATTCTTGCCTGGAGAATTCCATGGACAGAGGAGCCTGGCAGGCTGCATACAGCCCATGGAGTAGCAAAGAGTCAGACATGACTGAGCAACTAACACTTTCACTTTCATAAACTGAATCCCACCGCCATTTTCAACCTAACTTCACAATGCTTTCTTTCTCAATCACTCTGCTGTCACCAAGTCAACTTATAATTTTACCCCAACAAGAACAATTATTTTTAAAATTTCGTTAATGTTTGTTTTTAAAATTAAAAAGGCCAAGTTATGCAATTTAAGAAGTGAAAAAATCCAAATATGTTTAAAGAAAAAGCGAGTAACCCTCCCTCAACTCCCTTCCATTCACGCTTTCTTGATGTGACCTGTTGCTGACACCTTGGGGTGCGTACTTTCTTAACTTTCTCCATCCCCTTCTAAATATATATATATATATATATATATATATATAGTTTACCAGTTTCTGTTTTTTATTTTTAAAAATGGTATAGTATGCACGTTACTCTGACTTGAAAATGCATATCCCTTCAGGTTTATAGATATACTCTATCTTATTCTTTTTAGAAGTTACATGTGATTTTAATGTCTATGATTTATTCATTTATTCCTCTAATGATCAAATAGATGATCAAGTAGATTCCATTTTTGCCTTTACCAAAATGATGCAACAGAAGTTCTCTTTTTTCAATGGGATATATTTTCAGACATGAAATTGCTGGCCATAGCATCTGCAAGCTTCAGAGCTAGTTTTAATAAATAGTACCAGTTTATGTTTCCAAGATGTTGTGGCATTTCTTTTTTAAATCCCAACTTCATCACATGTGAATTTCCATTTCTTCACAACTCTGCTAGCACTGTTTGTTACACCTTGCACACCCATTTCCCCCCAATTTCTTTGGCTTGCCAGTAAGGATACATTTCTTTTCATAAGTTTTTTGGCCATTTGGATTCCCTTCTCTGCCAACTACCCACTCATATTCTTTGAATGATTTTTCATTGGATTGCTTGTCGTTTTCTAATCAAATGTGGCATTTTGATTGTTTAGAATTATTAACCCAATTTCTGTTCAACATTTTCCCAGTCTGTTACCTTTTGACTTTAGTTATACTGTCTTTTACCACGCAATAAGTTAAAACCTTTATGTACTAATTATGCTCATCTTTTCCTTTATAGTTTTCGAGTTTCCTGTTTTGCATAGGAAAATCATACTGAGTCAAAAGATGTACAATTGGTATCCTAGTTTTCTTTTTTAATATTTTTAAAATAATTTATGCTTGAATTGTTAGTCCATCTAGAGTTAATTTCTGTGTAGTATGCAAGCAAAATTGTACTTTTTCCCTTAGCCAATTGCACTTGCACTGTTTATTAAGTAAACTCTACTTTTCCACTGAATTGAAATGTCACTTTTGTCATAAATTAATATCCATTTATACTTGGATTTATTTTTATAGTCTTCCCTTTCTGTTTCCCTAATTTCTGTGTTTGTTCCTAAGCCAAATGCTCACTGTTTTAATTAAAGTAATCTGATAGTAACTTTTATTATCTGTGAAGTCAAGTCCTGTTTTATTCTTCAATTCAAAATGTTGACGGATATTCTTGAACATTGTAAAATTTCATGTGAATTCTGAAGTAATTTTACCTGGGCCATTATTTCCATTCAAGATGCCTTGCTTTGAATTATTGGTTTGCTCAAAAATTTTGTTCAGGTTTTTCTTAACATCTTATGGAAAGATATATTATTGTATATGTTAGCATTAAATTTTTTTTTTAATTTAGAAAATTAGGTCTTCCCATCTTTGAGCATGTTAGGTTTACTCTTGTGTTTGGTCTATAACATTTAATAATAATATATTGTTTTCATTATAAAGCTCCCTATCTTTTGTGTTAAGTTTGTTCTTTGTTATTTTTGTTGCTATTTTGGATGAAATGTTTTATTTCAACTGGAAATTACTCCTCCCCACCCTATTTTCACCTTGTTGTTTTTGTTGTTCAGTCGCTAAGTCATGTATGACTCTTTGTGACATCACGTACTGCAGCATGCCAGGCTTCCCTGTCCTTCACGGTATCCTGGAGTTTGCTCAGATTCATGTCCATTGAGTCAATGATGCTATCTAACCATCTCATCCTCTGCCGCCCTCTTCTCCTTTTGCCTTCAATCTTTCCCAGCATCAGACGCAAGTCTCCTGCATTTCCTGCATTGCAGGCAGATTCTTTACCCCCGAGCCATCAGGGAAGCCATTAGAATGAAAAGATCATGAGAGTTTCCTGGCAGAAATGTATTTCTGGGGAGGGGAGGTAGGAGAAACTTTGTTGTTTTCCCTCTCTTCCTTTAAAAAAAATGTTTTTTGGTTGCTGTTTTTGTTTCGTAATTGTTTGGTAAAGTCTTGAGGTGAACCAGATTGGCAGGCATCCTGGTACAGAGGGTGAGGGGAGCCCAGAAAAGGAATACGCTACATCTTTTCGTCTACAGAGGGGCTTGTGTATAGGAACTGGCTGGCTTCCCAGATCCCCAGGAACTAGCTGGATGCTGTGAAGTTGCCAGCATGATGTTTGATAACCAGGGCCAGTCTACATAAGACTAGATTTACATAATTCAGTTCATTTCCAAGATGATTTTGACTACAATTCTCAGACTTATTAAAATATACTTCCTCTGATGTAAACTACAGTGCCAAGAAAGACCTGCTCATTTTTCTCTTCTCAAACATGTGTGATAGGGCTTCAGCATCAGAGTGTCATAGGAGCTCTGTATTTTTGTTTGTTTCATGTGGCATTAATTAGAAGATTGGACAGTATCATCAATATCTCTGGTTCTTATCCCTATGCAGCTGGGATTGAAGCTAGGTAGAGATGATCAGTAGAGTCACCCTTCCAGAAAGGTCCTTTCACCATCTCTCTCTGTATTAAATGATACATTAGCCATTATAATAGTGAATATCTTGTAAACAATTGTCTTAACAGGCAATTGAATAACTATGGTTACCCTCACTATCTAACTCATGTCCCCCTCTGTTTTCTTTTTCCTATCAATACAGCCAAGCTTTTTTACAAGAGTTGTATATATTTCCTAAATCCATTTCTTGACTTGCCAGTCCTTCCAAATGCTAAGGGATTCTAGCTGTGATTACCACTGGCCTTCATATTGCTGATTCTGGGCACTTTTCATCCTTGACCATTTTGTTGTTTGACCTTGAAGATCCCTGGCAACTTGATGAAGTAGAAATTGGTCAGTCTTTGAAATGGGGTAGGACTAGGTTTGAATCACAGGTGTCTGAATTCCAGAATGAACTTGAGCAAGAAATTTTACCTTTTGGGATAGTTCAGTTTTCTTGATAAGTACAGTTTAATCATAACTTCTGGGAATATGGACACTTTGTATATGTTTAGCACGGTTCCTGGCATGTACTAGTTCTACAATACTATTTCTTTACTTCTTGAAGCCTTTTCACATATTCTATCTGTGCTTTTCCGATGATTCATTGTCTGTTAAGTTACACTGCTGTCCTAGGCATCTATGTTCTTCTCATTGCACACTTACCCTACCTTAAACATTCTCTACTGTTCTCACGCTTTAACCACCACTTGTCTTCTAAGAGTTCTCAAAAGTATATTTCCAGCTCACATCCTAGCCCCAAGATTTAGAAGTGAAAATCTCCACCTGAATATCCCATAAGCACCTCTAACTTAAGAGCATCCAAACTGAAAGTATTATTACTATTATCTTCCTTGACAACTGTTCCTCTAGATTCCACGACCACTATCTACGTTATGATATGAAAGCAGAAGTTCATGAATCACTGGCATAACTTCCCCTCATATAAATTATTCAGTTCCAATAATATATCCTCCCAGTATTTTTCAGATCTCTCTCTTTTCTCTCAAAAGCCTTTATATCTTCTTTTCTCTAGTCTAGGTCCTTATCCCTCAACTGGACTACAACTTTGATCTCTTTATTGGTGTTTCTACCCTATATTTATCTCTCTTCATTCTGTCCTCTACAAAGTCCACCAGATTATCTATCTGAAATAGATGGCAAAGTTCATTTCTCTTTAATGTTGTCAATGACTTTCTGCTTGTACACTGATAAAGACATCATATACTTCTGTGTTCCATCCCTTTGCAAATGCTGTTTTGTCATTGCCAGTTTACCTGAATGACTTCCATTTGTTCTTCAGTATGTAGTTCCATGATCACTTGAAGTAAGTCACTACTGATTTTCACAATCTGCCTATTCAGTGCTCCCTAATCTTTTCTTATGCCCCCCGGGGAAGCCTTCACATAAATCTGTCACATCATGTGCTATGGTTGCCTATTGGATGATGAGCTTTGTGAGGGCAGGAAAGTATCTCATTCATCTGTATTCTCACCACTGGGTACAGTTTAGCCCACATGAGGGACCATAAGATGTTTATTGACATGAATTGAACTAATCCCTATCTACATAATAAAATCTATGTCTAGAACCATTTCCCAAAGCCTTTACTCAATAGGATGATATAAGTAGTTGGATTCAGAACGAAAAATTGTTTCCAGTTATTTTTTGAGTCTTTATATCAGATTGTCATAAAATAGAAGGTTATAGCTCTTCCTTTATAAAGTTCCTTATTCTTGGCTTCTCATCAATATTCACTTATGTTGACATGAGCAAACAATTTCTTTCTCCATATTCATTCTGTAGCTCTCTAACATTCTAGTTATCTTTACATCACTCTACTTTTTTCCCCTAAATTTGCCTAGGAATTGGACTGTAACTGGTGAAAGAAGACAGTCTTTCCTACTGTAATCTGACTTTGGGTCCACCATTCTGCATGTTCTGAGTCCAGCAATTGTAAACTCAAGGCTTACAAACGCTGATTGCTTTAGATTAAGTTGGTCCATACACTGTTTAAAAAATGATTTTTAATAGTAACATTTAAAGATTAGAAACTTTCTATGTAAAAGATATGGCTCTCTGGCTTCTCTCAAACACTCAGAAGATCCAGTAACAGTAAATCCATACTACTGCATGACACCAATCCATTTGGTTTGAATGACAAATGACCCATTCATGAGAGCTTGCACTGCACTGAGCCCTGCCCCCTCCCCATTTTTCTTTCACGCATACTGATTCCTGAAGGCATTGCAGCTTGTCACCTACATCATTACTGTTGACCCTGGTCTTGGAGACACTGTTGATCTTAGATGAATGGGAGTTTAAGATTTTTAAGACTCAGAGATTCAGGAAATGGTGAAATTAAAGAAACTGAAGAAGTGTGATGGAATAATTTGACTTAATGGAGAGAATTAGCATTACTGGAAGACAGAAACATCTTTCTAAGTGGTATCAGAGTGATTAGTACAGTTAAGCATATTTTTTTACTACAAACCCAAAACAATCAGGAGTATACTTTACAGCTATATAAATGGTAAAATGTCAGATCTTCAAAGTGGTAAATGGGGATTTATCCATCTGATCTTTGTTAATGTAATAAGAACTACATTGCTCAGTGCTTTGAATATTCCTCTTAGGTGTTTCCCTATGAATATTTATGCAATCAGAAATAAACTGTACAACTAAGTGTAACCCTAACTGATATTATCCAGTTATAGAAGAGTTTCAAATTTTTCTAAATTCCACCTCAACTATTTATTAGAATGCTTAGAAGCATTATTTTATAAGTGGAGGAAAATTACCTGAGGAAGAATTACTACCACATTTTGAAAAGAGACTGGATTAAATGTAAAAAATATTGGGTTTAAGGGTCAGTTCTGACTCTCCTTCTTTATCTTTAGCCTCCCTGAGCCTCCATTTCCTCATCTGTAGAACAGGCATGTTACTTCATCTTTCTAATCTCAGGATTGCTGTGGCCTCTAATAAGATTACATGGGGGTGAAATTACTCTTTGAATAAAACAAAGCATATATAAAGTTAAGGTATTGCTGTATAATTAGTAGCTACTGTAACAGGTAACTTAAAAAAATTTTGTATTGAAGTATAGTTGATTTATAATGTTGTGTTAGTTTCTGCTGTACAGCAAAGTGAATGAGTTTTATATCTATATATATGCACATATGTATATGGGCCTCCCGGGTGGCTTAGTGGTAAAGAATCTGCCTGCAATGCAGAAGACACAGGTTTGACCCCTCATTTGGCAAGGAGAAGGAAATGGCAACCCGCTCCAGTTTTCTTGCCTGGAAATCCCGTCACAGAGGAGCCTGGCAGGATATAGCCCATGGGGTTACAAAGAGTTTGACACGACTGAAGTGACTGAGCATGCACACATGTATGTATATATACACTCTTTTTTAGAGTCTTTTTTCATATAGAGCATTACAGAATATTAAGAAGAGTCCCCTGTGTTATACAGTAGGTCCTTATTAGTTATCTGTTTTATGTATAGTAGTGTGTATATGTAAATCCCAATCTCCCAATTTATCCCTTCTCTCCCCAATCCCCCATAAAATATTTTTGAGGATCTTTTCTTAACTTTTCTCCCTCTGTACCTACATTTCTACCAATTCCTGTCTTCTATGATGGCTAACAGTTTGAGATCGACCTTCATTCTCTTAGGGTTAGAGGGTGTTCTGTTATATTGAATCCTGGGCTCATCTGCTTGATGACTGGTCTGACTCCTCCAGAATATGTCTCTAGTCATTCATTTTAATTAAATAGTAATTTAAAATTTATGTCTTTATTAGAAAATACAGGCTAACATTATGCCCAGAAGCCATTAGCTTCATTCTTCAATTATTAACAGTTAGAAACATCTTTGAGATCATATTTTAATATTCTATATCTGTGAGGATCTACTCATCCCAGTTTGGTACAGGAGTAGTTAATAGTTACTTAAAAATTGCTATGTCACTTAAAAATAGTGCTGTCTGAGAACTATTCATTATCAGGTCAAAACACGGCAAACTATATGTCCTCAGACTCAAAACTTGGATTCAAGAATAAGTTATATTTTTCCCTCCAGGGAGCACTGACATAAGAGAAGGATTCAAAGTTGATTTTGCCTTTCACCTTTTTAAGACACAAAAGTACTGGCTAAAGAATAATACTAGTATAGACATATAGATAGATACTGGTGTTTTCACAGCTTCTTTTGTTCATTTATTCTTTCACGAGATATTTATCATGTAAATATAGGACTGCAAGAAGATCTTGAAAAGGTAAAAGCAGAATTTGTTCTGCTGCTTTTGTGGAAGCCTGTTTTTCAGAAGAGGTAGAATTATCTAACAGACAGCAGGGTGAAAAATCCCCCAATCCAGATAATTGTGGGAACAAAGGAAATTCCAGGAAGGAAGCCCTACCTGGCCTCAGTTAGTCAGAGAAGGCAACCCAGGGTAGGGCCCACCTGAGGCAGGTCCTAAGGATGAAAAGTCCCACTGTGAATGGACAGTGGGACCTGCTAAGGTATAAGTTAGCCCCATCCTGAATCTTACAGTGCATAGAAAAGAAGAAATCTGTATGGAGAAGTTAAGCTCTTCAAATACACTTTCCTAAAAATGTTCAATATGGAACAGACACACCAACTTAAAATAGATGCAGGCTGTTAATGAAAACTTGAAAACAACCAATTACCTTACTAGACAGTGTATCATCAGAGGTCTAAACTTGTCTCTTAGTGAGGTTGGGAAGTTCGATTACCTCCTGAAGATCTAGAGGAGATTATGAAGGGGAAAATACTTAAAATTGTACATCTCTGAGATACAGGGACTTTTATAAAGTGATATACGCATAGTAACAAATGGTCTGTGTACTAAGTCACTTCAGTCATGTCTGATTCTTTGTGACCCTATGGACTGTAGCCTGTGAGTCTCCTCTGTCCATGGGATGTTCCAGGCAATAATGCTGGAGTGGGTTGCCATTTCCTTCTCCAGGGGATCTGCCTGACCAAGAGATCAAACCCAGGTCTTCTGCATTGCAGGTAAATTCTTTACCATCTGAGCCACCTGGGAAGCCCAAAAAATGGTTTATTCTTAAACTTGGAAATATTTTATAAATACAGAAAATTAGAAATAATAATATAATTAATACCTGTGTACATCTACCCAGATGGCCAAAATGAAATATTTTTGTCTTGTCTTGTTCAAATGTCTTTCACTCCTTTTTAAAATATGAAACATTAAAGAAGGCATTGAATGCCCTGGTTCATTTTCTTCATTTTCTATCTCCTTCCTTTCTTCCCAGAGGTGATTACTATTCTGAATTTGGTGTTCATCATTCCCACTCATGTCCTTATAGTTTTACTCCAAATGTGTATCTATAGGCAATTTTTATTATTACATGTTTTAAAACTTAAAAAAAAGTAGTCTATTATCATCCTTAAACTTGATTTACTGTTTTAAGTATGTGTGGGTGTGTGTTAGTCTTTCGGTTGTGTCCGATTCTTTGCGACCCCCTAGGCTGTAGCCCTACTAGGCTTCTCTGTCCAAGGGTTTCTCTGGGCAAGAATACTAGAATGGGTAGCCATTCCATACTCCAGGGGATCTTCCCAACCCATGGATCAAACCTGGGTCTCCCACATTGCAGGCAGAGTCTTTATCATCTGAGCCACCAGGTAAGCAGGAACACATATTTTTTAAGTATTTCACTATATGAAACAATGTTGTAGTCGATATTTTTATGTAGTTTTCTTTGTGCTCATGTATAGGAGTTTCTCTAGGAAATATACCTGGAAATGAAATTGCTAGTTGTGAGGATTTTTTTTTTCTTTCACAAAATTGATATACTTTTCCAGAGATCAAATTGCCAACATCCATTGGATCATCAAAAAACAAGAGAGTTCCAGAAAAACATCTACTTCTGCTTTATTGACTATGCCAAAGCCTTTGACTGTGTGGATCACAACAAACTGTGGAAAATTCTTCAAGAGATGGGAGTACCAGACTACCTGACCTGCGTCCTGAGAAATCTGTATGCAGGTCAAGAAGCAACAGTTAGATCTGGATGTGGAACAACAGACTGGTTACAAATAGGGAAAGGAGTACATCAAGGCTGTATAGTCACCCTACTTATTTAACTTATATGCAGAGTACATCATGAGAAATGCCAGGCTGGATGAAGCACAAGCTGGAATCAAGATTGCCAAGAGAAATATCAATAACCTCAGATAAGTAGATGACCCCACCGTTATGGCAGAAAGTGAAGAACTAAAGAGCCTCTTGAAGAAAAAAAGTTGGCTTAAAACTCAACATTCAGAAAACGAAGATCATGGCATCCAGCCCCATCACTTCATGGCAAATAGAGGGGGAAACAGTGGGGAACAGTGAGAGACTTTATTTTGGGGGGCTCCAAAATCACTGCAGATGGTGACTGCAGCCATGAAATTAAAAGACATTTGCTCCTTGGAAGAAAAGCTGTGACCAACCTAGACAGCATATTAAAAAGCAGAGACATTACTTTGCCAACAAAAGTCTGTCTAGTCAAAGCTATGGTTTTTTCAGTAATCATGTATGGATGTGAGAGCTGGACCATAAAGAAAGCTGAGGGCCGAAGAACTGATGCTTTTGAACTGTGGTGTTGGAGAAGACTCTTGAGAGTCCCTTGCACTGCAAGGAGATCCAACCAGTCCATCCTAAAGGAAATCAGTCCTGAATGTTCATGGGAAGGACTGATGCTAAAGCTGAAACTCCAATACTTTGGCCGCATGATGTGAAGAACTGACTCACTGGAAAAAACCCTGATGGTGGGAAAGATTGAAAGTGTGAGAAAAAGGGAATGACAGAGGATGAGATGGTTGGATGGCATCACTGACTCTATGGACATGAGTTTGAGCAGGCTCTGGAAGTTGGTGATGGACCGGGAAGCTTGGCGTGCTGCAGTCCATGGGGTTTCAAAGAGGCAGACACGACTGAGTGACTGAACTGAACTGAACTCCTAAAAGCGGTGGATAAGAATTCCTGTTGCTTCCACTTCACCAACATTTAGATTTGTCAGAATTTTTAATTGTAGTTGAGCTGAGAATAAAATGTTATGTCATTTTAATTTGCATTTTCTTAAATGATATAATATTTTTTAAACTGGTGTTAGAAAAGGTAATCTTAAACACTGGGAGCTCAGCTTGGTGCTCTGTAACAACCTAGAAAGATATGGGACGGGGTGGGGGAATGGGATGAGGTGGGGGGTGGGAGGTAACAGTGTAAGTATGGCTATCATATGGACTTCCCTATAGCTCAGATGGTAAAGAATCTTCCTGTAATGCAGATCTGGGTTCAATCCCTGGGTCAGGAAGATCCCCTGGATCTTCCACTCCAGTATTCTTGCCTGGAGAATCCCATGGAGAGAGGAGCCTGGCAGGCTACAGTCCATGGGGTCACAAAGAGTTGGACACGACTAAGTGACTAACATGCACATGGATGTCATATATTCACTTAACAGACCAATGGGGGAAAAAGTTCCTTAAGCCAAGTTGCACCTCCCCGCAAAATTAGGACATTAGAAATTATTTTTTTCATTTATTTTTTTGACTATGCTGAGTCTTTGTTGCTGTGCTTGGGCTTTCTCTAGTTGCGGTGCGTGGGCTTCTTGTTGAGGTGGTTTCTCTTGTTGCGAAGCACATGCTCCAGAGCCTGGGCTTCAGTGGTTGTGGTGTCCAGGCTTTGTTGCCCCACAGCATGTGGGATCCTCCCAAACCAGGATCAATACCGTGTCCCCTGCATTGGCAGGCACGTTTGTAACTACTGGACCGCCAGGAAAGCCCCTCAAGTTTTTTAAAATTATGATTTCTTATTCATATTGGTCTGACATGCCACATCCATTTTGTTCTGCCATTCTTGTAAAATGTGGACTGATGCAGATTTTATACTGCTATGATACTAAAAATTGTTATTCCTTCAATATAGAATTTTCTTAAGAGCCTGGAAATGTACATGCTTTCTATAAGGTGTTGGTTTATTCTACACTGTGACCTAGCACAGAAATTGAAGCACAGAATTGCTGAATTACATAGTGTGAGCCATTCAGTCATAGAATCCTCTGAGGTGAACTTGTGGATACATCATCTTGTCTATATCTAGTTTGACTGTCTATGCTATGTAGATTCCTTAGTTTATCACCAACTCTGCTTTATTTTGGGTAATAATTTAAGAAACAAGCGTGTATATCCTTTATTAGTCAATGAGAAAATGCCAGGCCCTTTAAAACATAAACATGGCTTATCTGTTTCCTATTAATGCATACCTTTTAAGGAGACAAATTGCAACTTTAAAAAATTAGAAGGAAATGTTTGTAGTATAAAATAATATTGTGTGCTGAAATACATGTGCAGTGAATGTAAAATTAAATTTAATATACTTAACTATTTAAGGTGGATACTTTACCTCTAATATAACTTTAACCATTTGGACAACAGTTGGGATACTTGATCATTTTAATTTAATTTCTGTCTGTGAAGGTAGGAAACCTTGAGATATTTTTTATGTCACAAATTTTTGTATATTTTAGCAACTTGTCATGCAAAGTAACATGATATTCTACACAGTAATTTGTTACCACTGTGTAAGTACTCGTTCAATTCAGTGTAATATAATTTTAATTATGAAAATAAAGCTTTTATCTGCTTTCATCTGGTTTTGATTTCTTCACTTTTATTATAAGATCCCTTCATAAATATTATGTAATTCATCTGCGGTTCTACTAAAATGTCTAGTTTTACTCTAACAAATGGGAGATCAGACGGTAGCCTTAACATATGCGTTCTGTTTCTTCTCATCTTGTATGTCATTAGGAAAAATAAGGATGGTTATGATGTATAATGAAAATGCAGATTCATAACATGATTAGCTTGATGTAAAACAAATTTTAAAGTGCCCCAGGCTTTAAAGACATTACTCTGGATCTGTGCCCATGTTGTGTATACAAAGTGCTTTTTATATTACAAGAGCCTAGAATCAACCTGTTAACGAAAATACCAGTAAATCCCAAATGACATACAGAGGGAGAACAATTATAAATGGTGTCTGCTCACCAGAGTGCATGTGATGGCAGGGGGAAGGCGGGGGGAAGGGGGCAGTGCATGTATGTGTTTATGTATGCACGAGCTTGTACATGGGAGGAAGTGTTTGAGGCGGAGAGTACGCTGAAGTATCTTTAGACTCCTCTAAGAGAAATAGAAGGGAGGAAACCTTCAAAGCAATTTTAGAAGCAAAGCACTAAGTCATGTTTACAGGATTGGTGCTCACACCTATAGAATTCTGGCTTTAAAGATAATACCATAGGATATATTTTTTAAAAGATGATTACCTTAGCCTTGGTAAAAGTAAATTCTACCTTTTCACTGTCTTAAAAAAACCCAAAACTTTACCAAACCACTTGTTTCTAAGTCATTGCCCATACTGTGTATACAAAGTGCTTGTGTGTGCCTTGTCCCAGGTTTCAACCTAGCCTCTGATTATAGTCCGTTCTTTCCTCTTTCTTCCAGTTTCTCAACCTTCTCATGGACCCAGTTTCCAGATGAGTGGAAAGAAGTTAAGGGCAGTTTCATGTCATTGTTGGCATGGAGAAGACTTGAGCTTGCCTGTTAGACTAGGTACAAGGTGAAATTAGGAAAGTGCTAAGAAATGCAGAGACAGGAAGTGCTGAAGGCTCTCTCCTTTTTGTTCTCATTGAAACTTACTTGGAGGTCTGTTCAGTCACTCAGCCATGTCTGACTCTTTGCAGCTATTATGGACCTAATTTGCTTGTTTTTAATTAGTATCTAACTGGAGAGTCCATGGACATTTCAAATGATGGGAACAATATGAGTAAAGGCATGCACCTTGAGGAGAAGTGTGTATGACAGGCTAGGGCTAGAGCAGAAAAGGCAAGTGAGTCATCCTGGCACCACACTAGAAAGGTGGGCAGTGTCTAGATTATGCAGAGCCTTGCAAGCTGTTTTATGGATTCAGTTTTAATCTCTGATAATGGAGTAATGTCAGCTGTTAAAGGATCTTAAGTGCTGCAGGGAAATCATCAGAATCCCGGTGTCTGAAGTTGATGCCAGCTGCAGTGTGGATGGAAGAGAATGCTGGAGCAGTGGGACTAGCTGGGAGGCTGCCTAATCCGGGCAGTAGAAACAGGATGGGAGTCAAGGAGACTGAGGACAGGATACGGAGAGGTGGCATCGGCTGGACTTAGCATTGGATTTGGATATGGAGAAGGAAGAGTCCAGGAAAACCTTAACATGTCCAGCTTGGGTTACTGTTTGTGTCTCCAAGTGGAAGAGAGAAATAGAGAAGCAGGTTTGGGGCTAAGAATGTGAGTTTCCTTTGGTACAGATTATAATCCAAATGTTTATGGGGAAGCTAGCTAGTGACAGTATGGGGCGAGAAGTAAGATTATGAGGGAAGTTTGGCCAGGGAGATGCCACGCTGAATTCTGATAGGTGTGTGTGTGCTAAATTGCTTCAGTCATGTCTGACTCTTTGTGACCCACAGACCCTCGTGGGTCTGTAGCCCACCAGGCTCCTCTGTCCATGGGATTCTCCAGGCAAGAAGACTGAAGTGGGTTGCCATGCCCTCCTCCAGGAGATCTTCCCAACCCAGTGATTGAATCCCTGTCTACCTGCATTGATGAGTGGGTTCTTTACCAGTAGCACCACCTGGGAAGCCCTGATAAAATGGTAGGGACTGAAAATTTCAGGTACAGGGAACAACAGAAAGGCGGGAACCCGTGGGTCAGGTTTGGGAACTACTCGTGTCTCAGAATGATCACAAAGAAACAAGGATAAACAGCAGGATAGGACTTCAGCTTGAGGAAGGAGGCTTCCTTCCAGATTGCCCAGGATAGACTGATGAATTTGAACTTGACCTTCAAATCTATGAAGGATAATTTTGATCAGAGAGGGGATGAGATTTATATTTTCTGTAGAGAGTGTGGCAATGCAGGCCCTATGTTGTGGGTAGAATGGTGTTTGGCTCTTGGAAGGTATTTGGCGCTTAAAAGATGTCATCTGTTAAGGCTGCACTGTGACAGTTTATGCAGAACTCAGACATGAAGTGAAAATTAATTATATTTTCCACCGCTGATGGTATCCTCCTTCCAGGCACACAGTAACAAAACTAAAACTAATGGCAATTATGATAACAACAACCAAAGTCCTTAAACACTTCTATTTATATTTCAAAGTAATAATCTCTTAGGTAAACAGGTGGTCCTTTCAGGATGTAATCCCTGATATTTCTGGATGCCCTGGAACTCCTTTGCTCACCCTTCTTCCTGGGTGATCTAAGTGCCCTGAGGGACTCATTCATGCCCCATCCTGACCTCGGGGATGGCCTGGGGGTAGGTGTAGCGGTTCCATCTCTGGTACCCATGCTGTGCCGGCTGTTGCCTGTGGCTCACATGGCTGTGTCCTCACCTTCTTGGGTTGCTGTGTACCCGGCCTGGTAGCTGGCACATGTTTGGCTGGTCCTGTCTGGTCCAGTCCAGTACCATGCTTGTCCTTATTCTTCAAGTCCTTGGTCTCTACAGTGCTCTCCAGGCTCAAGCGACCCACTTGTGCCTTCCTCATTTTCACAAAAGGCCCTTACCTAGTTGATTAAGTGTCTTGACACTTTTGTGTCCCCACTGAAGACCCAGAAATTCTTGGCTGCCTTCTCTCTTCCATACTGGGGTGAGTTTTCATGCTTGAAGAAGACTTTTGTATATAGAAAGGAATTCACATATTCACTTCTGTTTTCATAAGTAGTTGTTTAGGCCAAAGCTTAAAAAGTCAATTTACAGAACTTCTTTTACTTATAAATCTGGTTATTTTTCCCAAATTAAAAAAAATTACTTTTACTTATTTGTTTAATCAACTGAATCTTCTTTAAACATTAACTCCATTCAGTTAATCAAATTCCTTTAGTCATTTTAAATTATAAGTCTATGATTTCAAGATGTAGTAAAGGTTTTCATTATCTCTAAAAAATTGATGAAGCATATGCAGAACAACCTAATGATTATAAAATACATCACTTCATTGGTCCTCAAACTTTAAATGTTAATAGTAAAAGTCTCTGATTCCTTCAGTCACGTCTTCACATTTTACATTTTTATTGTAAAACATAACCTATATATATTTCCTTACTAAATATATTTCTGTATATTCCTGGAGTTATATGATCTTACCAAATCCCAAGAGAATACCAGGTAAGGTTACTAGTTCTTGATTATTGACCAGTCAATGATTTATATATATATATATATATATATTCTTTTTTACATATATATTTTTTCAGATTCTTTTCCATTATAAATTAATACAAGATATTAAATACAGTTCCCTGTACTATACAACCCCCTCCAGTATTTTTGCCTGGAAAATTCTATGGACAGAGGAGTCTGGCAGGCTACAGTCCATAGGGCCACAAAGAGTTGGACACGACTGAGTGACTGAGCACTATACAGTAGATCCTTATTGTTTGTCTGTTTCATATATAATTTGTGTGTCTGTTAATCCTAAACTCCTGATTTATCCCTTCCTTCCATCTTCCCCTTTGGTAACCACGTTTGTTTTCTATGTCTGTTTTTGTTTTCTAAGAGGTTCATTTGTGTCATTTTTTTAGATTTCACATATAAGTGACATCATATAATTTCTCTGTCTAACCTATTTCACTTAGGATGATAATCTCTAGGTCCATCTATGTTACTGCAAACGGCATTATTTCATTCTTTTTTATGACTAAGACCATTTAATGATTTTAGTTAAGGGAACGACCTCATTCCACGTTCTAAAGGGATTCGGACCTCATGTCCAGAACCTTGGTGAGATGGTTGGTAGACCAAGATTCCTCTTCTGCCACATGGCTGGCTTGGGATTTTTATGTGATGACTAGATTCAAAGAGTAACCATGTTTAGAGGAAAAGCTCCAAGGTGCAAGCTGAATTCAAGACTCTGCTTGCATCATCCTTGTTAGTGCCCCATTTGCCAAGCCCAGAATGGTTTTTTTGGAGATATGTGTTGAATTAGGGGGTGCTTCCCAGCTGGTGTTAGTGGTAAAGAACCTGCCTGCCAATGTAGGAGATGTGGGTTCGATCCCTGAGTTGGGAAGATCCCCTGGAGGAAGGCATGGCAACCCACTCCAGTATTCTTGCCTGGAGAATCCCATAGACAGAAGACACTGGTGGGCTGCAGTCCGTAAGTTTGCAAAGAGTTGGTTATGACTGAAGTGACTTAGCATACACATTGAATCAGTTCAGTTCAGTTCAGTTCAGTTCAGTCGCTCAGTTGTGTCCGACTCTCTGTGACCCCATGAATCGCAGCATGCCTATCCATCACAAACTCCTGGAGTTCACTCAGACTCGTGTCCATCAGGTCAGTGATGCCATTCAGCCATCTCATCCTTGGTCGTCCCCTTCTTCTCCTGCCCCCAATCCCTCCCAGCATCAAAGTCTTTTCCAATGAGTCAACTCTTCGCATGAGGTGGCCAAAGTACTGGAGTTTCAGCTTGAGCATCATTCCTTCCAAAGAAATCCCAAGGTTCATCTCTTTTAGAATGGACTGGTTGGATCTCCTTGCAGTCCAAGGGACTCTCAAGAATCTTCTCCAACACCACAGTTCAAAAGCATCAATTCTTCAGCACTCAGCCTTCTTCACAGTCCAACTCTCACATCCATACATGACTACTGGAAAAACCATAGCCTTGACTAGACGGACCTTAGTCAGCAAAGTAATGGCTCTGCTTTTGAATATACTATCTAGGTTGCTCATAACTTTTCTTCCAAGGAGTAAGCATCTTTTAATTTCATGGCTGCAATCACCATCTGCAGTGATTTTGGAGTCCCAAAAAATAAAGTCTGACACTGTTTCCACTGTTTCCCCATCTATTTCCCATGAAGTGATGGGAATAGGAGTATAAAATTAATAGGCTACCATGATGACAGAAGCCAGCAGTGGATAAGAGATAGACTAAGTAGAAAAGAGGGATCAAGACACTAATATCAGGCTGTGAGTATGGGGAGACATAAACACACACACAGACGAAGGAGTGAGCCTAGGGTACAGGTGACAGAAAAGAGGCTGGTGAGGAGTGAGGGAGGGGGAGAAGATTCGCATGCTAGCTCAACTAGTTAGTCATGAAAAAACTTTCAGTTAACTTTCAACTATTTAGATTCTAATTATTCATGCTCTTTGTGTTTAGATCATGTTATTGTGTGAGCAAGAAAGCATAAAGAAGAAATGAATGGAGATAAAAGTCAAATCAGTGGTGTTTACTGTTTGTGCAGGGAGACTGGAGTCATCCTTAATTTCTCAAACCCACATCCATTCTACAAGTTCTGTTGGCTCTAGTTCCAAAATATGCCCTAAATTTGACTACATATCATCTGATAAAACCCTGGTCTAGATTATCACCACTTCTCTCCTGGACTATGGCAACAGCACCCTATTATGCCTCCCTGCCTCTGTCTCTCTCTCTTGTTGTCCAGTGTGGCCTTTCTTACATATAAATCAGATCATGCCACTTTTCTGCTCAAAAGCAAAATAGATGCAAGCAAACCAAAAAAAAAAAAAGAAAAAAAAAACTCTTCTAGTAGCTTCCTATCATACCTAGAATAAAATCCCAACTCCTTACCTACCTTACAATGCCCCGTGTTCCATAGCAGCTCTCCTCCTGTTCTTTCCTTCATGTTCTCTACCCTCCAGTTCTTTCTTTTTCTCTTTTTGTATGCCAAGCTGTTTGCTTTGAACTTGCTGTTTCTTCTGTGTGGACCATATTTCTCGCCCCTCCCCACCCATCCCAAGACTGTACACGTCTATCACATTTTCATCATTTGTGTCTTAAGTCAGTCCTCCTCAAAGAGGCTTTCCTTGACTGGCTAACATAGCACCCACCAATTCCCCCATGTCCTTCTTTATTAAATTTTACCTGAAATTTTTTCTGCTTGTCAATAACAAATATGCATTCATGCACACATGCACACGTGCATGCATCCACACACACACACACACACACACAAACACACACACATGGCGGCAGGAAAATATCCATGTTTCTGCAGCATTTTTTATTTTAATCAAAATTATATGTGTGTGCATGTTCAGTTGCTAAGTCATGTCCAACTCTTCACAATCCCATGGACTGCAGCCCACCAGGCTCCTCTATCCATGGGATTTCCCAAGGCAAGAATACTAGAGTGGGTTGCCATTGCCTTCTCCAGTGGATCTTACCAATCCATGAGAATCAAACTCACGTTTCCTAGCTATCCTCCTAGAAATTCTCCTTATCATCAATGCCATGGACCAGAGACTTTTCGCTCCTATTTCACTTACTTATTTCATAAAGAACTTTGCTCCCAAATTTAAATGCAACATACCCTCTATTAGCTTCCTGAGAAAGAATATTTGGAAAAGAAAGTTTTGAGACTTGACATATCAGCAAATACTCTTAACTTAGCTTAAATGTTTTCAATTTTCCTATCGATATAAAATTTGTTAGGATATAAAAGTCTAGGTTGAGAGTTACTTTTCCTTAAGGGATTTGAAATCTTTCTATATTACCTTCTAGTAATACATGTTCCAAAGAAAGTTGAATTCATGATCCATGCTTTGCATTTGATCTATTTTTTCTCACTAGAAGATTTTAGGGGATAACCTCTTTCCTAGTGTTTTGAAAGTTTTCAATAATTTCTGTTGGTGTGTGGTTTTTTTTCCAGTTGTTTTGTTTGGTATACATTGAACTCTGAAAACTGATGTCCCTGGGAATATTTTAGAATTATTTATTTAAATTTTACCCTTGGATGTTGGACCACTAGGTCTTCTTACAGCTTCTCATTTTATTATGTTTTCTGTTCTCTCCTATTTTCTGTCTTGTACTGTATTCTCTGGGAAACTTTCTCAATTTTATTTTCAAACATCATTGAATTACACATTTCTGTTATCCTATATTTTATTTCTAAAGGCTCCTTTTGTTGTTGGATGTTCCTTTTTTTAAAAAAAATCATTATTATTATTTTCATATTTTGTTTTATGGTAGCAGTATCTTATTTCTCAGGGGAATTTCAGTTTAGTGAGAGTTTATTTTTGTTTTGCTTGCTTTTGCCTCACCACTCTCGTGCTTTCCTGTTCATTTGGTTTCTACATTTCTTGGTAGAGGCTTTCATCAGACATAGATAATCCAAGGTGATAGTGTAAGTTGGGTTGCTCATTACTGGGCTTCCCTGATAGCTGAGAAGGGATAGGCTACTCACTCCAATATTCTTGGGCTTCCCTTGTGGCTCAGCTGGTAAAGAATCTGCCTGCTATGCGGGAGACCTGGGTTCAATCCCTGGGTTGGGAAGATCCCCTGAAGAAAGAAAAGGCTACCCACTGCAGTATTCTGGAGAATTCCATGGACTGTATATTCCAGGGGGTTGCAAAGATGTGGACACGACTGAGTGACTTGCACTTTCACTGAGTGTTTAGGCACTGCCAGCACTAGATGCAGCTTTCTCAGAGCTGCTAACTCAGTTAGCAGTCAGCAGCGTTCTGCCTGCTTTTTCGCTCATGACATTTGTTACTATCTTCTTACTACCTGCTCTCTTTGTTCTTTGGGATTTATGCTTTAAAAAAAAATCTATTTACAGTTGCTCTAGTGGGGTTCATAGAGAAAGGCAAAAAAATAAATGCTTATGTTCATTTGGTCACCTTTTAATTTATTTAGTCTCTTTTGGGCATCCATGATAAGTGGGAATTCTGTCTGTCTTGTTTACTTGCTTCATTTCTCAGTGCCCACAGTTAGTTCTTTAGTGCTCTGGCAGACACTAAATGCATGAAAAATATTTGCTGAATGGCTGACTGGCTTGCTAACTAGCTTCATTAATTAGACTTCTAAATAACCTAAAAGCTGAAAATCTTTTAAATGACAGCATTATGGAGACATCTACAATGAGGTATCTCTGAAAAGTGGAAGATACAGACTTAAAGATGTGTATCTTTAAACTTTTAAAAAATTATTTTTTTGTCTTTCTTGGTTAAGAAATCTTTTGGAAATAAAATGTCTTTCTTCATTTTCTGGCCATGCCTTGAGGTATTTGGGATCTTAGTTCCCCCCACCAGGGACCAAACTCGTGCCCCCCTGCAGTGGAAGCTCAGAGTTGTAACCACTGGGCTGTAGGGAAGTCTGGTTAAGAAATTAAAAGGGAAATATAAACTGATGTTAGAGTAACAGAGCATTTCAGGAGGAATATGATGGGTGTGACTTAAATCAACGTATGATAGCTTTTGAAAAACTGAACCTGAACTTTTTATGCCATTTTCCTGTCCCAAATAAACACATACACCAGGTGAATACAGTGATTCCAGGTCTCTTCTAATTTCCTAGTTTCTTTACAGTTTGGTTATCCCACAATATTAGGATGGCAAATTTCTAGCACATTTTCCATGACTGAATTTTGTTCCACAAAATATTTTAAGTATGTTTTGAACAGGAGAATGAAATTAACTTCCTTAAGATGATAATCCCCACCCAGTCCAACTTTAGAGTTGCCAGTGGGGGCAAATATAACAACATGTAAGGAAAATAAAGGGGCTCCCCAGAGAAGGCAATGGCACCCCACTCCAGTACTCTTGCCTGGAAAATCCCATGGACGGAGCAGCCTGGTAGGCTGCAGTCCATGGGGTCGCTAAGAGTCGGACACGACTGAGCCACTTCACTTTCACTTTCATACATTGGAGAAGGGAATGGCAACCCACTCCAGTGTTCTTGTCTGGAGAATCCCAGGGACGGGGGAGCCTGGTAGGCTGCCGTCTATGGGGTCGCACCGAGTCGGACACAACTGAAGCAACTTACCAGCAGCAGCAGCTGGTGACTGAGTGGCAAAAAATCTGGTTGCCAGTGCAAGAGACGTGGGTCCAATCCTTGGATTAGGAAGATCCCCTGGAGAAGGAAATGACAACCCACTCCAATATTCTTGCCTGGGAAATCCATGCATGGATAGAGAAGCCTGGTGGGCTACAGTCCATGGGCTCACAAAGAGTGGGACACGACTAGCAACTAAAGAACAACAAGAAGGAAAATAAAGGAAAACATAGAAGCTAGGGAAATTATTTTTCTTTCACAAACCACCGGCCATAATCTCTCAAGTAGTCGAGTATGCCTGTATTAATTACAGTAACAGTTACTTAGTACAGATTATGTGTACCAAGCTGTGCTAAAACTGGAAACAACCGTGCCCCATCTAGGCACTCCTTCTATACTTGTTTAATTAAACTGATTGGAAATTCAGTTTTTAAAAGTAATTCAATTATTTATTTTGAAAATTTATTTTTTTTGGCTGTGGTATGTGTGTGTGTGTGTGTGTGGGCTCAGTTGTGTCTGACTCTTTGAGACCTTGTGGACTGTAGCTGCGAGCTTCCTCTGTCCATGGAATTTTCCAGGCAAGAATACTAGAGGGGGTTGCCATTTCCTTCTCCAGGGGATCTTCTCACCTCATGGATCAAACCCACATCTCCTGTGTTTCCAGGCAGATTCTCTACCAGTGAGTCACCTGGAAAGTTTTTAGTTCCTTGACCAGGGATCAAACCCATGTCCTCTGCATTGGAAGCAAGAAGTCTTAACCACTGGACGACAAGGGAAGTCCCTAAATTTTAGTCTTCTATTGCTATTTTACTATCATGAGAGCTTTTCCATAGCTATAAACACTTTTATCCTCATGCCATTTTGGAAAGGTGTGAAACCTTTTTGTGTCATTTTTATTGTTTGGCCTATTTACAGATTATAAATGGAGAGTATGCACAATACAACTACAAAGGGCACAGAAAAAAACCCTGTGCTACAGCTAGAATTAAAACTTGAATCTGTTGTGTATTTGTTTCAGTCTAGTGAGTGGTACCCTCTTAATTGTAGATAGATTTTAATAATTCTACACATTTAAGGAAAGAGCATTTAAACCTTGAGCAATAATAGACATACAATCCAAAAAGACAGAAAGATAGGGGAAGGAAATCAAGGTTATCATATGTTCCTTCCCAAAGGTCTTCAAGTGAAATATCTCATTTAAAACATCTATTTTCAAATCTAGATCATTCATTGGTTAGTAATAGGTATGATTTTGGGAAACTGTAAATAGAAAGCTTAGAGATGTAGATTCTTTCTTTTAAATAGTCTTCAGCAATTAATCATCAGTCAGTTCAGTCATGTCCAACTCTTTGTAACCCCATGGATTATAGCACACCAGGCCTCCCTGTCCATAACCAACTCCGAGAGCTTACTCAAACTCATGTTCATTGAGTCGGTGATGCCATCTAACCATTTCATCCTCTGTTGTCCCATTCTTCTCCTGCCTTTTGTCTTTCCCAGCATCAGGGTCTTTTCCAATGAGTCAGTTTTTCACATTAGGTGACCAAAGTATTGGAGTTTCAGCTTCAGCATCAGTCCTTCCAATGACCATTCAGGACTGCTTTCCTTTAGGATTGACTGGTTGGATCTCCTTGCAGTCCAAGGGACTCTCAAGAGTCTTCTCCAATGCCACAGTTCAAAAACATCAATTCTTCAGTGCTCAGCTTCCTTTATAGTCCAACTCTCACATCCATACATGACTACTAGAAAAACCATAGCTTTGACTAGACAGACCTTTGTTGGCCAAGTAATGTCTCTTGGCCATAGCTTTTCTTCCAAGGAGCATCTTTTAATTTCATGGCTGCAGTCACCATCTACAGTGATTTTGGAGCCCCCCAAAGTAAAGTCTCTCACTGTTTCCATTATTTCCCCATGTATTTGCCATGAAGTGATGGGACCAGATGTCATGATCTTAGTTTTCTGAATGTAATCCAAGTCTATGCCCCGACCAGTAATGCTGAAGAAGCTGAGGTTGAAGGGTTCTATGAAGACCTACAAAGCCTTCTAGAACTAACACCCAAAAAAGATATCCTTTTCATTATAGTGGACTGGAATACAAAAGTAGGAAGTCAAGAGATACCTGGAATAACAGGCAAATTCGGCATTGGAGTATAATTAATCATGAATTAATGTATTTGTTTTTCTGTATTTTTCTGGGCTCCAAAATCACTGCAGATGGTGATTGCAGCCATGAAATTAAAAGATGCTTACTCCTTGGAAGGAAAGTTATGACCAACCTAGACAGTATATTAAAAAGCAGAGACATTACTTTGTCAACAAAGGTCTGTCTAGTCAAGGCTATGGTTTTTCCAGTGGTCATGTATGGATGTGAGAGTCGGACTATAAAGAAAGCTGAGTGCTGAAGAATTGATGCTTTTGAACTGTGGTGTTGGAGAAGACTCTTGAGAGTCCCTTGGACTACAAGGAGATCCAACCAGTCCATCCTAAAGGAGATCAGTCCTGGGTGTTCGGAAGGACTGATGCTGAAGCTGAAACTCCAATACTTTGGCCACCTGATGCAAAGAGCTGACTCATTTGAAAAGACCCTGATGCTGGGAAAGATTGAGGGCAGGAGGAGAAGGGGATGACAGAGAATGAGATGGTTGGATGGCATCACTGACTCAATGGACATGGGTTTGGGTGGACTCTGGGAGTTGGTGATGGAGAGGTGGGCCTGGCGTGCTGTGGTTCATGGGGTCGCAAAGAGTTGGACACGACTGAGTGACTGCACTGAACTGAACCGAATGTATTTGTGGAGAGAAGTCATTTTTTTTTTAATTTTTAAATTGATCAAATGGCATGCCTCCCAAAAGAGATGAGCATACAAGTAACTGTAGTGTAAATTTAAAACATATGAAATTTGCAAATCTAAAAATGGTATCCTTTTTTCTTTAGAATGTCAAAGTCATGGACCCTCATTCTTTTCAAAAGGCCTAAGATGGAGCTGACTCTAATTATTGTCTCAAATAACTTCTTTCTTGTTTTCCACTTTGTGTCCTGGTCCTCCTGCGCCTCCTCCGTGGCCCTCTCCAGCCACGTGGCATTGGTGGGGATGAGCAGTCCTCTCAGGCAAGGACAGGAAGAAAAGTGAACATTTCTCCCAGGAGGCCAGAGCTAATGGGGGTTTTGCGATCTTTCAGCAGGGGCTGTCGATGCTAACCACGCGGTTGAGAGCTCCTCTACTGGCTTTCTGACCTCTTGGTTAACTATTTGTTTTTCCTCGTATTGATTAAAAAAAACAAGACACCAGCCTGTAACTGTCTATCAATTGGGGCATTGTTTTTTAAGAATCATACACATTTAAAATATATGATTTCAGGAAAAAACCCTGACTCTAGATTTGGTTTTACTTTGTAATTCAGGTAAACCAAATCATTGGTGATATTAAAACGAAGCCTTGAGAGGAGTGGCCGAGGTTTCCAGACTTCCGTTTTTTAAAAGAATATGAACTACACATGTAAAGAATCACTCTAATAGTCCCAATATTAGGCCATCTGAAATAAGAATTCTTATTAGTTATGAGAATCTAAAGACTAAAATACTTGAAGCTTTATTTACCTTTTGGCCACATCAAGGTACTCTCACTATTCAAACAAACCGAAGCCATTGTTTTCCTTAGCATGTAAGGCAGAGACTATTTTTTCCTTAATCTATAGCGTTCTCAAGTAAGATTAAAAAAGCCAGGACAACTTGATCGCCTGCAAATATGAATCTTTACAGTAGAGAGAAACCTCCAGATTGTATACCTATTGACATGGCTTAATAAAAACATGTAGAAGAATGCTGCTTCTGGTTGTGTTTCCAATAGCAATGTGATTGCAGCACCCTGTGGATTGAGTTACCGATCCTTTGAATTCTGACCTTCTGTCTAAAACAGCTTTAGAGGTTATTCTTCTTTTTTTCTTTTCCGATTTGGGAGACTAGAGTGGGGGGAAAGTTAATGCTGTTTGAAGGAAGAAAATTTTTTCTATAGGTTATTAGATTTGGGGTTTTTTATTTGTCCCTTTCTGGCAAATCCTTTGTAACAATAAGAGAGTCTCTCGATTCTGAGTGCTTAAACCACACCTCAAAATACATAAGGAGAATTGCAGTGCATTTTGAATGTAATTATTTCCCCGATGAATAAATCAATTGTTTATGATAGTTATTAAGATCAAAGCACTGTAACACTGGATAAATGAAATTAAGGAATACAAAAAGGAAGAAATTGATAGAATGGCCCATACTAAGATCAGACCCTTAGCTGCTCTTTTTATTATAAAGAAAAAGTTGGGAATATTTATAATCCTGCTTTTGAAAGATAATTCACATTTTTTGGTAAATAATGAGAAAAAAATATATCTCCTGATTTGGCAATTTCACATTTAAGGATTCATCACATTTTTGCCTCTGTTGACTATTTAATGTATGTGCATGTGTGCGTGTTGAGTTGTTTCAGTTCTGTCCGTCTCTGCAATCCCGAGGACTGTAGCCCACCATGCTCCTCTGTCCATGGGATTCTCCAGACAAGAATACTGGAGTGGGTTGCCATGCCCTTCTCTAGGAATCTTCCTGACCCAGGGATGGAACCTGCATCTTTTACATCTCCTGCATTGGCAGGTTGGTTCTTTATCCCTAGCCCCACCTGGGAAGCCCATTTAATATATATATTTATTTTTGAACAAGCACACTAACTTGCAGTATGTGTTTGTAAATAATCAGATATTGTATACTGATGATGTCTATTCTATACTGAATATACCATTCCAATATATCACACACCTTTCTAGATTTATTAACTTTACTAGATGTCACCTTGCTCCAAAATGATGATACAGCTAGGACACAATGATGTTCCAGTGCTCCATCTGCTGTTTAGTGGTGACTTCGATGGTGCTAGAGAAAGGAGGCAGATTCCAGAACAAATAGAGGGAGACCAGGCCAGGGTGGGGGGTGGGGAACATATTTAAAACAAACAAACAAACAGGATTCATACCGATCAGCTGTTATGTGTTACAATGAATGAAGAATGTACATAAAATGCCTACCTTGCTGCCTGGCATGTAGCAAGCACTCAATAAGCACTAATTCCCTTCCTTCTTCTGTGAGACAGTCATCATTTTCAAAGAATTTAAAAACTGTGAACTTAGCCGTCATGAAACCTGGAAAACACAGAGCAAATTTCCAGATCCTCTTAAAGGTATTGGGAGGTGCTGACAAGATTGGTTTTGCCCATGGCTTAGAGAAAAAAAAGTGGAAGAGACAACCTGGGTTTTCCAGGTTGCTTCATGTCAACAGAAATCCATTTTATAATGTGAGAAAGCAAAAGAGTTATTGCTCAGATTAAGCATATGCTTCCAAGACCAATTATTTACATATTTTTGGCAGAAGGAAGAAAAAGTAACTCTGCCATTTGGGGAAATCAGTTGATTTTAAAATAGAAAACCCAGTATGTCTTTTTTTCCTTTTAGATGAAGTACCTCTAGCATCCTATTCTCTCATCTTAAAAACCTAATGCTTCCCTGTTATCATTATTAGTTTCAAGAAGTACTGCGCAAACTTTCTAATTAAGAATAATAGTTTTTTAAAAAAACATCATCTAGGCAGTCATTACTACATAAGATAGCAAGTTTCTCACCCTACATAAATAAATGGTTATTATTCTTATGTAATAACCAATGTACTTATTAGGGGACCAGGAAATAGGTTATATTTCCATATTGTGTTGGTATAAAGACTCTAATTTTTATTACGATAATTTTCCATGGTGCAGTGATTAGTTAGTAATTGCCTCCTTAAATTCACTGTTAAAAGCTATTCATATTGGAGTTTGAATGGGAAACATTTAGCAAAATACTGGTAGACATTCAGTTTGGCAGATTTAATATCATTCTTAAAATAA
This sequence comes from Oryx dammah, assembly GCF_014754425.2. Taxonomy (NCBI): domain Eukaryota; kingdom Metazoa; phylum Chordata; class Mammalia; order Artiodactyla; family Bovidae; genus Oryx; species Oryx dammah. Next base: position 46,906,990 of record NW_024070203.1, on the reverse strand, counting down.
ATAGAGGATGTTTTACTTGGTTGCGTTTCAGCAGAAGGCTACCGGGAGCAGGGCCCTCATTGCGGGTCTCGCGCCAGCAGGGAAGGAGTAGGTCATGGAAGTGGCCACTCCGCATGCCAGCAAGGATGGTAGTGTCAGCCATCCAGACAGTGTGCCAAAGGTTCTGTTACAAGCCAGAAATGTGGAGCCATGGCATGGACCATGAGAAAGAGTTATCTGGAAGCAAAAGCTCTGGAAGTACCAAATATTTTGGAATATTTGCTGTTCTACTTTGAACAGTTTCAATCACAAAATGTTGACTGTTTCCAGGTATTATTGATTTTAAGAATGTGGAAGAAATAATAACTAGGACAACACTCTTGAAGAAAAAGCATTGATTTTTAAGTGCTAATTCTATTATGTAATTTTCTGTACCATTATTGTTGAATAAGAATCTTCATAAAATAAAGAATGCTAGAAACAGAGAGGTAAAAGATGCTTGGCATCAGACTTGGTAATCACATGCATGGTTAATTCTAAACTGATTTAAAACTAAACACAAATAGAAGAAAAAATTTCTGAGTTTATCTTATACTGAAAACTGCAGAACTACTCAAGAACTTTATTATCATTACTGGAATGGAAAAAGGGAAGGGAAGAGGTTTTTAGCTTTTTTGCTTTCTCACTGTTTGTTATATTTAATTGGATTAATCAACTGTTATATTCATGTAGTTTTAGAAAAGTTCCAACTTACCTTTTCAATTGTTCTAATGGACCCTTGTATTTTTTCTTTTTAAATTAGGCATATTTGCTTATTCTTGTAATCATGCTTTTATTCAATCTTCTCTGTTCATTGAACAGAACTAACAACTTCTGTCAATATTTCAGACTTCTATATAACCAAGCAAATATCTATATAACCAGAAAACAGTTTGCTCTATATCAATATGATAAAGCTTGTTTGGAGATTTCTGAAAGGTATCATCCTTATGAGGATATTCAAACATTTTGTTACAACTGGCTTTTCCAAATGTTTTCCTTTTCCAGATGAAATTTATTTTTTGGTGGGGTAAAGTCATATTAGTCATATTTTTAGTGGGGTAAACTCATTATTTTTTACTCCTGTTCATAATGTTTATGTGTTGACATTTTTCCAGGAAATGTCAGATAGTAGGTTTTTTACTGTTATCTGTCTTTACTAATAGTGGGTTTTCAGCAAATTTTCCTAAGTTCTGTTGTAAGGGGTATGATTTTGTTTAGGGAACACATTGGTCCTTAAAGTATATGGTTAAGTCATGAAATTATAGTTGTGAAAATTTAGAAATAGGAAGTTAACAGTATATTACCAACTAGATCTTCTTGGTAATGACTAACATTTTGGCTATTTATCAGAGGATAACTTATTTTGGTGTGAGTTATATGGTATTTATTATATATTTGATATTCAGAAGTAGTAACCAGACAAAATTTATGGATAAGCATGTAATTGTTTTTAGGCCATCTGATTTTGCTTTAGGAAAAGGAAAGCATTTAAAAGTGGCATACACTTTTGAAAAGTAAAAAAAAAAATCGTATACATGCATATTTTTTGTAGCCAATTACTAAGTTCTTTGTGCTCACATTACAGTCATCATGCTTTTCATCGTCTTCTTCATAATGACATGTATCATTTTAAAGTGATTCGTTTGGTTATACAAATAAAAATAATTGAATTTCAATATAAAAACTAATGTGATATGATAAATTTGATTACTATGTAGGCAATTATATATAAAAGTCAGATACTTTACATGATATTCCTGATGACTTCATAGTTTGTCTTTTAGATTTGCCAGTATAATCTTTCATGATCAGAAAAATAATATTTTATCTTTTTATAGCTAAAATAATTTTTAAACCATGGGAAGCATGGGCACAATAGCTTAATGTAAAGTTTCAAACACAGTTGAATTCTCCAACCAGCACCTCAAATTTTGTATTTTATGAAGCTTAGAAATAAATATGATAGCAAAAGCAGTTACTGTGCGGGTGTTCGCTATCATAGATTGAATTGACGTATCATTATATTTTATCTCACGGCACTAGAGTATTTTATTTTCTGCACATATACTTAAGTATATTGAATAACCAATACTTCTGTTCTAAGAAAGTTCTGTAGGTGGTAACATAATTCTATTTAGCTGCATGAACAGATCCAGTAGCAATCAACTGATTTTTGACCTGGTTTCCCAAATATGGTAGATGGTTAGCCCAGGTTTCCTTGCTGGTACCATACGAAATGAAATCTTAGGTGAATTAGCAGTTTAAACTGTCTGTTAGGTTTAACAGAATGTTCTCTTCTGAGGAATTTACATTGGCACCCTTCTAGGGGGGAGATGGGAAAGTCTATATTGAATTTTGGTCATTAGAAGCTTTTTGTTTTGTTTGCATCGGAAGGGTGCTTTCCTTTACAAATTAGCAAAGTAAAGGTAAGGTAAAATTGTGTCTATTTTTTTTATGAATTGATGATCTGAAATGTATTATAAAATCATTTAAGAAGTTACTGTGATTTTAAAAATGTTTTTTTCATACCAAGGCAGGAGCCTTAATGAAGAAGATGCTTATTATTAATAATAGAAAGACTAGACCCATAGAATAGTATTACTGTCAGATACTTTGAAGGAAAATCCAAAGGGTATAAAGATTCCATTTTAAAGTACAAAATTGGTTATGGTGAGTGAGTAGTATCAAAAATAAACATTTATATTTTAATTATGATACAGGGCTGGCAAATATAATAATTAGCCATGTAAGTGATGCCTTCTTTAAATATTTGAAATCAATGTAATGGTTAAGTCATTGATCTAATAACCGAAGTCATTTATTTGCCTAAAACATGATAATAAGTAAATATTTTAATCTTTAATTTAGTTGTAATCTGAATAGCTCAGCTACCCAGGTGAGCATTATAGACTAGCATGCATAGATTGAATTTAGTTAGAATTCTTCTTAAAAAGAACAGACTGTAAGAATTCTAGATAAAATAAATCTTTTTCCCCCAAATCATTTTAAAATATCAACACTGAAATAGTATCTGGTTCATATCCAAAAAAAAAAAAAAATTGCTCCTGTGAAACTTGCCATTCTAGAAATCACTGCAGAGCTAACATCCAGGCTTTCATTGTTAAGCTGATATTGATGGCTTACACGTTTGCTTTTTCTCTCCCTTTACTTATTTAAAATGGAAATAGCCATACTAGTTTTCATTTTCCCCCAGACCTGTTGGTTGTTACATTCAGGGAAAAAAAAATTTTTTTTAAAGTATCGATTCCCTAAATTTCAGGGCTTGAAAACAAGTTTTGGGAAACTATGAAAGATAACGCGAAACGACTCCCCAAAGCTCGTAATTGGTAGCTGCTGGCTGCTGTAGCAAGAGACGTGTGTTGACAGTGTCCCCTGATTCTCACACAGCTGTTTATTCAGATAGCATGGGGGCGCGTTCATTTACATAATAAATTTTTTGGGAGCAGCAAGGTTGAGTCAGAGAGAGCAGGGCTCCTCTCAATTGTTGCATTTAAACCAATAAGGTTAGGACAAGAGAATAGCTGTGGTTTGCGTTGCAAAAACAAAAAAAAGCCCCGAGGCTCCACGGGCAGACCTACAAGGCTGCGCAAACAAACCGAGAGATGAGATGGTGCTGTTTCTTTGTCTGGGCTTCTCAGATGCTATCAGCTGCTGCCGTTTAGAGAACGAAAGAGCGCGGGGCTCAAGGCGCTGGCTAAACAGACCGGTGGGAGCTGATGGCTCCGAGTTTGGGGCGAGGTAGAAACTCTCCAGTGCCACTTCCGACTCGGAGCCTTCCTGTTGCCGTCCGGTGTGGCGGTTTTCTCGCCGGGGCCAGCGTGTGCGCTCAGTCGCTCGGCAGCCCGAGCCTGCAGCAGCGCCCAGGCGGCGGTCCCCGCGGCCCGGCTTCCCCCAGCGGACGCGCTCCGCTTCCAACGGCGCCGGGCTCCGCCGGGAGCCCTTAAGACCCTCTCGCGTCCTCCTCCAGGAGCAAAAACTATGTCTGGAATGGAGGTTTGCTAAACCAGAAAATTCGAAGGAGCCCAGGAAACTGGTGGATGCAGCAGATGTAAAGCGCTGTAAGTACAAGCTGACTGTTTGAAAAATTGTACTGCGTGACACCAGCCGTCCTGTGGGCAAAGCCCAAGATAACAAGAGCTCTTTGAGTTATTGTTTTGATTTGTTTTAAAAGAAAAACATTAGGGCGTGGGGAAGATTATGACACTTTGTGCCCAGTGCTTTATGGGCCACTGGGCTCCATCATAAAAGTATTAGTTCTTAACCCCCAATTTAACTGAGCTATTAGAATCATTAAGAGGTAATTAGAAATTAATTGTTAACAATGACTTGTTGCCTTATATGTAAAAAAAAGTTTCTTGCAGGGCAATACTCTTGTAAAGGGATCACTTCATATCTCTCTTCTGCACAAACCTCAACTATTACTATGTGATATTGATGAAAGCCGTATCTGTCTATATCCATTTTAACACAGGGATAGCTTTTCCTACACATTTTGGGGGGATTGGAGAAAAGGAGGAAGGAATTAACATTTTCAAAGGACAACAGATAACAAAAATAAATTGAAACCCATTTTTTAGGAAGGAAATCCTTTTGTTTCAATACACAAATTTCCCAAACATTATATTAAACTGGCTCATCTTCAAAAGGTGAAATAATAAACATTTGCAAATTAAGATATTTCTCACTTATTGACACTTAATAGGACTTGAATGGACTTGGAAATTAAAAACAAGGTTCTTCAACTTTTGAATTACCACTTAAAATATTTGTCATTCAAAATGAGTGTATGAATTGCTAATGACTCATGGGCTTATATTTCTTGGGAGGAGTTTTTGAAACATTTAAGCACAGCTTTTGCAGGAATTCCATAAATTCAGAGCTGTCACTGAATGTAGGCAAGCGTTTTTATGTTTCATTTCTTAAAATGACAAGGGTACAAACAGTCTCTAGTTAAGGACACAGTGAAGTTTTATAGTCTGGGGATTGTTTTTTTAATGCGTCTTTTCAGAGTAGGTTTTATTTTAGGGGTGTGCGAGGTTTTTTTTTGCCCACTGTTTGGGATTTGAAGATATGCACGCAAAAGTCATGGTTTTCTGCATTATCAAATATTTGATATTTGACTGTCGCAGCTTGAGTTCTCCTAAGGCCCAAAGTGTTCAGTAAGTGAGCAAACAGCCATGGATTTTCAATCCTGAAAATTCTTCCCTGTGACAGAGCAGCTTGATTGAGCCAGTGTTCAGTTTTAGAACAACTGTTCAGTTTTAGAATGGTAAAGGGAAGTCAACTGCTCTGGGTGTTTGATAGATATAATAAATGATTTTCTCAGAGTTTCCTCTTGTATTTGGAAATTTATTTTGTAAAGACTATCTTAAAAAAAACAACTTACTTGCCGTGAGAATAAACCCCTTCTTCCATTTAATCAGTCATCAAAGTATTATTGATACATTCAACATCTTAAATGCTAATTTTAAAAACAGTCCTTGAAGACTATAGGTAGAATCAGTGTTTTAAATATGTACTTGTTTTTGTTTTCCTAGGAATTCTATTTTGTCCTTTTCTTTAAACGAGATACTTTAAAAAGTGATACAGTATATATCACTAGAAATCAGGAGTTTTAAAGCATTCATTTTATGGAGTCTTTGATAAAAGGAGGAGATAAGTATTAACACTGCAAAGACATCTATCTGCCTTTTCTGAAAGTTCATTTCAATTTTAGGTTTAGACTTTTATTACGTCATTGACACCATGGTAGGAAATATTGATTGAGGAACATTGTAGCAAGAATATATTCTGATTTAAAAGCAGGTTTCTGCCTAAGGCACCTTTTTTTTCCCCCTCTATAAAATATATTCTGATTAGAAAATTGCCATTGTCTTTCAAATTTGGGAGTACTCACGTTGATCTGTGGTTGGGAAAAACTAGCTTGCCTGCCAACTCTATTTATTTAGATAAGTTCAGTACTTTCACTTTGAAAATTTCTTTTGAGTTAAAAAAAAAAAGTTTAAAATTATAGTCATTTTATAAAAATTGCTTCTAGCAAGCAAAAGAGCCAATGGAAAACCCATAATTTAGACAAGTACCTACATTTTATTTGCTCTCTGCTGTTGAGATTTAGAATCCCTTTCCATTTACAGTTTACTTTTCACAGAACATTATTAACTTTTTGGCTTCATACATGATCTTCTGTCAGATGCTTTTGATTTGTAATTTAGCAAAGTATAATAAACAGTGCAAAAGTCATGAATTTTGCTCTGCATCCTGAGCTCTGTGGTAGGGAAAAATGTGATAAAATGTGTACCTTAAGTCTTGTTTGATGATCTCTCAAAGCAAGTTTGCCTTCTGGAAATAATTTCTGGGGTTGAAGAGCATGGTATTAACAGATTTAATGTGGCTATTCAATGGATTGGCGAAGTACTATGTGAGGTTTAACAAAATGAGAGAGACAAATTGAACATCAACAAAAGTTACATCTGTGAAGAATTAGAAATTTAATTAGAAAAAAGGCAAACTTAAAAGACCTCATTAACTAATCAGAAGTCAAAGTTACTAGTTGAGGATTCTTGAATTGAAATTCTAAAAAGTTCTCTTTTTTTTTTCCTCTCTGTATTTTCACAACTCTGTCAGTACGCTACTTGGGTATTCTCTACAAAGAGTTTTAAAAAGCATTAAAGTGAAATGACTTCATTGTAATCTAAGATGACCATTTAAAATGTTATGGGAAATATTTTTACACTCCTAGGAGCATTTGAATTAAAAAATACCAGATTAGGAGGAGACAAGGAACATATTAAGTTTATGGATATAAAGCAGAGAACATGAGCTTACTGAATGCCTAACAGCATTTTTCTAAAAACCATGAAATATTTTTTTCTCTTTTGAATGGAAAGGTGCCTAATTAATTATTTTTGCAGCACATTATGTTTTGAGACCTTGAAAACCCAGAACCTTCCAGAGATTTTGGCAAACATAAGAGAAAATCAGCGCCAATCAGAAATAGGTGTTCTTTTTAGATAAGTCATTACAAGACCATGTTTCCTTACTGTGCTGTAATCTTGTACTACACATAAAAAACTAAAAGCATGTGAAGTGTAGCATTTTGTAAACTGTAACTAATTTTGCTCACATCTGTGTCTAATTGTTGTCTGCATTCGCATTCTTGAGAGTAGATTTATTTTTCCTGGACCACGATGTGGATTCAGCTGACCAACCTAAGTGAGGATTAGTTGTTTTAAAGTTATTTTGATTAAAGAGTCATTTTTAAAAACAGTAACACACAACACATGGTTTAAATAATCCTTGAGACACAAAAGAATATCTGAAGTATACTTAATGAAATGAAGATCATGGATGTGGAATCAAAAGTTGTACAAAGTACAGTAAAAGTCTAGCCAGCACACAAAAAAAGTATGTTATGAAAATGCATTTGTTTTCAGTGAGAAAACGTGTTAGAGTAGTTCCTATTTTGAAGCTCATTTTTTATTAACAGATTTGACTTTGAAATTTAAAATAGAATAGGTTAAACCTCAAATAAAAATATCAAACTTTGAAAGTATACAAGGAAACTAACCTTACGTTTCTAAAATTATAGTATCTAGCCAATGTTAAAATAGGAATGTATTTTAACGTGTAACAGAAAGGATGTTTTACATACTCTTTCACATAATTAAGAGAGAGTTCTTAAAACGAAGTTAGTTCTCACCTATAATTTATTCCAGGTGTATAAAAATGGAAATGGGAGAGAAAGGAAATTTATCCTTGAGGTATATCACTGTAGTTTCTAAATGGAAACATTTTACTCTTGTGTGAGAAAATTTAACAAAAAATTGCAGAAGGCTGTTAGCGTCAAGTGACCTACCTTGCAGGCATTCAAATACTTTTCATTGAATACGCAGGCATCTCTTTCAAATTATTTTGCCTCCTGCACATATTCTCAAAAAGTAGACCTAGGAATTTCATGTAATATTAGACCAAGATATTTAGACTTTAATGATGCTTTTATTCCTGCCAAAAGGTAGTACTACTTAATGTCATAAATCATAATTAAAAAATAACAGGACTCAATAGAAGATACTTGGTTGGATAACTTTTATGCCATTTGAGATGCTTCAGTTTTTTCATCTTTGCTCTGTAACCCTAATTGATGTCTGTTCCGGTTGAATGAAAATGCACATCAAAGATCTAGATTTCTGAGTCCTTTTAAAAACGTTATGCAGAATGTTCTTTACCTCAGAGTCAGGCATTTGCCTGAGCTGGTGAGCCAGCAGCCCACCCTCACCTGAGTTTATCACCTTGCTGCCTCTGGAGGACTAGCAAAGCCTGCAGGCTAAGTTAGTTGTTCAGTAAAAACCCAAATATAGATTCCTCAGGGGATAAAAGAGACCAGAACTCTGGCCAGCTGAGATACTGAACTAATTATTCAACTCTCCATTCTCTCTCCTGATTTAAAAGATGGAAAATTAAACAGAAAGGGAACTGTTCTGACTATTTCACCAGGCAGGCATGGATTTCCCTTGAACTTAAACATTCACTGAATTTTCTGTTTGCTTGGGTGAATGAGTGCAGGGCTCCATGATGATTAAGAACTTGCCTTGGGCCATTTCTCCTTGAGTCTGGCATAGCCTGCAAGTTGCCCAGAAGCCGTTTGGAGCAAACTGTTCAATGACAAATAGTAAATATAGGACAAAACCATCACCATGAGGAGAAACACTGTCAGGAGTCAAACTCATGGGCGGGAACTCTATTTCAGCTGGTGATAGCAGAAGATGAAAGATCTGAGGATGCTGGAGGGTTAATGCTTGAACTGCTGCTGTGAAACATGCTCATTTTGCTAATAGCTATCTTTTTTCAAGTACCTTTTCCAAGCTGCCTGGGTAAGGCTGCTTTGCATGTTGATTGGGGGAGGGGTAATCCCGTTTGCAGCTGTCATAGGCCAGTGATGAATCACTATCCCGTCATTTGGCTGCCTCCCCCCTCCCCCCAACAAGGGGAGGAGGAGGGTAGACCTGGAGGAGGAAACAACAGTGGAGACCTCAACTTAAAGACAATATGCCTTTCACCGCTGCAGAATCCTCCTTTTTCTCTTTTGGTTAAAAGAGAGCATTGTCGTCCTGAGCCATGTGCTCTGTATAATTAAGAGCTGACACTGAAGCAGAGTAACAACAGCTTCTGATTTTTTACCCCTGATCACAGGTGCAAACATCTCAAACCAGTTCAGATGTTGCTGTTTCCTCAAGTTGCAGGTAAGGATACTGTTGATATTTGACATTTGGGGAGATTACCTCTCTGTGACCCCCTATCTATTTTTGTCTAGTATTTCTTAATTATTTCTATTAATAGCCTTGGTTGGAAATTACTTAACAATGTGTGTGTGTGTGTGTTTGTAAAAGAAAAAAAGTTAAATATGTAGAAAGTGAAGAGGAGCGTGGATTTGAAAATGATTAGGGGCTGTACTTTCTGGGGTTAGGAAAACTCTGAATATGTATTGAGAATTAGGGGAGAAAAGTTGGATTTTTAAGCCATTTCTCATTTGAATCCCAAAGACTTGGCGTAAGTCAAAACTCACTTTAGAAGTAAAACAGTTCACGTTCTTCATTATAAAAGCTGACATTTGCAGTCTAAGCGCAACTTCCAAATTGACTAGCTTTTATTGAGCCGGTGGGGGTGAGGAGCAGACAGTCTTAGCTTCATACATGTAATATTAACCCCCCCCCTTTTTTTTTTTTACAAGAAAAACATAAAGTTTAACATAAAGTGAATAGGCCTTAGACTTCCAAACACTTGGCTGGCAGAGAACAGAATGGTATCTAGATGTGTTTTTAGTCACTTTAAAGAAATGGTCTCCTCTCTTCATTAAGAAAAGGTGAAATAGAAATGGATGGTTCTGCAACTGTGAACATGAATAGGGGCTTCTATCTCCTATAGAGTAACTGCTGAGCCAAAGAACTTTCCGGGAAGATTTCGCTGTTTTGTGTTGTAAAAATCCCCACTTTGAGCAGGGCAATGGCATTGTTCTGATTTCCCCAAGTAGGTGACAGCTGAGGTATCCTGAGTGCTCATGTTCCTGGGCACTCACTGTATGCCGGCCTGATCCCTCCTCACTTGGGCTGGCTGTATGTAATCCACAAAGCAAACAAGTGAGCCGACATCAGAATGTTTTAATGCTGCATTTGTTTCAAGGGAAACAGAGGAACAATTAAGCAGTTTGCCAGAGTAAACACATGCATCAGGGCTATCTCATTCCCTGTCATTGGACTATAGGCTTCAAGTGTTTTATTTGGTTTGGAGACCCATTAAATTACAATTGGGTGGTAAATTATAAGGGAGTTCCTAGTGCTAATTTATTAGATGAAAGAGATTCCATACAAAAGTGAATTTTTTTTTTCAATTTTACACTTTTGTGTTTTAGAAAAATAACACCTTAGGGTTTTTTTTCCCCCCCCCATCTAAAAAGAAAAGTAGGACGGTCTGTTTTCTTTGATAATAAAAACAGATGGAATCATCTCATTAGATCTTGGCACTTGATGAGCTATTGAAGGAGAGAAAAATAAATTTTTTTTAAAAAACCAAAAAACTCCTTACAGTATTTGGCTGGATAGGTATGGTCAGTGACATCTTTTAATAGTCCAAATTTTGAAAGGATGGCTGAAATGAAAATATAAGAGGGAACTATTTGGAGTTGAAGAAAATAGATACAATGGGACTTTTGTGCGAATGTGTTTCAAAGGAGGTGTCAAGTCGTTAGCGCATTAAATAGTGGGGTTATGAATTTGGTACATCTGTCAAACGGAAGGCTTCTTGTCTTTAGGTCTATGGAAATGCAGGATCTAACCAGCCCGCATAGCCGTCTGAGTGGTAGTAGTGAATCCCCCAAACTCGATAACTCTCATATAAATAGTAATTCCATGACTCCCAATGGCACTGAAGGTGAGTGGCTGCCTTCTCACTGTTTACTTTGCACCTTGTTTCTTCATCACTGTACCCGGTGTTTCTAGGTGGTTATGATTTCAGTTGACAAATCTGTGAAACTGCTCTTCCAGTTCTTGTTTAGGTCATTTGACTTATGAATCAGCATTCACCCTCACTGAGGGGCTGATGTTGCTAGGTTATTATACCATTCATAGACTGGTGTTATTTCAGAGAGATACATATGTATATGCACGGTATACATGTGTATGTGTGCTTGACATATTCATGCTCTGAGTGTATTTTTCCTTTTTGATTTTTCTTCACAGCACAGGAGCAATTGTAATTATTTTGCTCTATGAGCCATGAACATTTGAAATTATTTCCTTTATTTTACTTTCCCTTTGTTACTAAATATAACCCAATTTGTCTCAATGCAGCATTGGCCTGGAGTGTCACTAAATAGCAATAAAATAATTTGTGTGCCTAATATTCTTGTGACTTTCACCATTAAAATATAAAGAAGTAAAAGATACTTACTGTTTACAAATATGCAACCTTATTTGGAAGATAATATGAAATTCATTTACTTTGTGAAGATTAAGTATATATTTCAAACATAGTACTGTTCAATGATTTCTGTATAATACATACAAATATTTATGTAAATTTCATGTAAGTAGAAATACCTATTTAAATGCATGTATACCTAAGTCTAAACATATAGGTAAAGCTATTTGTGTGTATCATTAGCTGGTGTACATGTTTATTTTAAGTACTATATTTTTAAAGCTTCATAGAAGGGTATGTTTTGTATTTATTTTTATTTTATTCTATTGAAAATTTTCTTCTTTGAAGGTGATATTTTTGCTTATTTATCCCTTATCAAGCTTTAGGATCTTAGAGCATAAGTTTCATTAGAAGTTCAATAGATTATTGATCTTAGAATTCCATGCATGAACCAAACCCTAACCATGATCTTTAATCATAGTTCTTAAAAAACAAACAAAAAACCCCATGTCATAAAATTGTTTGTTTGGTGCAGTATTCCAGTATGTGTGAGGAAAGCCTTTTAAAACTGATAATAATATGAAATTTCTGGTAAGAGATACAATAACAAAATCAGTTTTTTCTGATAGGAGTTAACTGGTAACTTTCATAGCGACAGTGATTGTTTTTACATGTAAGTAGTCTGTATTTTCCTTTTTGAGTAAATACCTTCACATTATGGAAAATGGTCTCTGTTAAAAGAAGAAACTTTGCTGACCTAACCAAAAAGAAAAAAATCTCTGAAAAAGGTTCATTTGTATGTGAAACTCTTCTCTGTCCATATCAATAGGCAATCAAAAAGAAATCTCAGTTATGTATAGGAAAGTCATTCTAGCGTTTAAGTAGATTTTATAGAGCAAATAAGATAAAAAGCCAGCAGTCCTTCCTTTCTCTCCTGTGGAATTTGGCTTCACGTGTGAGCATGGCAGCTGTTGCTGTATGGACTGGACTCGGGGTGTGCACAGACCACTGCAGGGCCCTGGACTGGCCTACCCCAGACCAGTGTTGGCGGGCAGGGCGACCACCGAGGGCAGCATCAGGGGACCAGGGATGGAAACCTTTATAGTCATTCTCATCACTGTGAAGTCCAAGTAAGACAATCATCTAAAGTAACTTAAAGAACAAAGCTTTAAGTATGTTAAATTGTTTTGCCTAAGGGAATAGACCAATACATATTTGTAGGAATAATTGTGAAATGATAGTTAATTTTTTCATATATGAAGAAATAGGGGTAAAATGTTTTCATTTTGTCTTCATTTTACTGGCAAATCATCTACAAAAGAAGAATCAGACAATATTAAAACAGAGTATGTGTTGGAAACTGCCTCTTGGATGGCTTTGTGTGAATGATGTGTGATTGGTTTTTTAAGGGCATGTGAAATGATCATATTTCTGAATATTTACATTTAATAGTTTGATATCATGTTCATATTCAGGAATATGTACTTCATCAAAGTTTCACATAGCTATAATAAATCAAAAATGAGAGAATATCTTAGATAGCTATGTAACCTGCCAAACCATCAGCCTGAGAGATACTTAGAAATTATTTCTTATCCTGAAAGAAACTCTAATTTATCTTAGGCCTAAAAAAATCCATTTCTAAGTCATATTTCAAACAAGTACCCAGTTACTCATCTGACTCTGTTTTCGGGCATTCTTTTCTTATTGCTGTTTTTATCATACCTGTATATTTACCTCTTCTGTTTTCAGGCATTCTTCACTGGAATACTTTGCAAGGGTTATGGTAGTTAGAAAGTGAGGCGAGAGGTATCAGTATAAATTATCCAGAGAATACATGAAGTTTTAGTCCATTGACTGGGGTATTCAGTTTTAGTGCACAGTTTGAAAACGTGGACCCAAACTTTCCCCACCATCTGTGTGACAGGCCTGTTTGGATACAAACAGCATCAGAAAGTTCTGGATTATTATTAAGTTTATGAATCAATTTATCATGCCACTTACATATTCCATAAGGCATGTGTGTCTTTCCCTTCAGTCACCACTAGAGGAGTTAAGCTTAAAATCAGTGAATTCAGTGTCTGCAAGCGTTCCTGGAATAGAATCTTTATAGATTTTCCTATCCCTTTTTTGAAATCTTATTTATTTCGAAACTAGCAATATTCACCAATGAATTAGTGGGATGAAAAAAAAGCCACAAGAAATTCCTTAACTTTTCAAAGAGTGTTTAAAATATCAATCATCTCCCCTAAGTCTATAATAGGTATTTCAGGCTCTCTATGCCACAGTGGATATTTAAAGTGATTTTATGGTAGTCCAGTTGCAATGCATCTCCTTAGTTAGGTTGACAAAACTTCCATTGAGTTTACGTAGTTGTTAACCCTAGCTCCACTTAGATAGGTTGTCTTCTTTCTCCAGGGCCTTTTTTTTTTTTTAATTTCCTGCAACCACTTGTTCCTGTTATGAGGCTAAGAAAACATGAAAATCTTCTGTCTCAAAAACCATAACTTCATCTGAAGAACAAATAAGAAGGGAATGGAGTGGCAAGGCAGAGAATATTAAGTTTCTTCTTAAGTCTGCTGCCAAATTATCATAAGACTCAGTGTTTGTAGGTTCCGTCCTTGCAGGCTAGTGCCTATTTTCATGGTTCATCTAAGGGATAAAGACACTGAGCTACAACCTCAAACATTGTGCTTTTTTACTTCCTACTTGAAATGTTCTTTAGTGAGATTTCTTGCTTGAATATTTCAGGTTTCAAAAGTTTCAAGCCTGCATGTTTGTATATTCCAACCTCTCTGTGAATTGTTATTGTTGTAGTGAACTGTGGATATCACCCAGTTTATAAGTCTTTGAAATAGAAAGCATAAAGAGGCAAGAATATAACATAGCATAAATGGATGCTTGACTTGCATTCAGAAAAGCACTGTTAGGAGTAATTTGTTTCCAAAGGAATTAGTCAGTATTTTAGATTACTGTTGTACAATTAAATCTTGACTTAGAGAGACTGATGGAATGGTTATGGTGGCTTTTCTTTTAACTGATTTTTTTCCTAGTCTTTTGGTCTTCCGGGACAGAATGGGAAAGTTATTTGTTATTAGATTATTAAAGAATAATTTTTAAGACCTGGGCTCTTGGGCGATGATGCTTCCGTCAGTTAAATACGAGCATCTGATCTGAGAGGATTTCTAACGTATAGGTATATGTTCAGGTCTCTCTTTGGTAGAAGCTGCATGTTGATGTTTGTGTTGTGTAAACGTGAGAAGTAGTTGGGAAATGTTTCTTCAGAAAGACTTGCGGATCGGATCTAGCAGTAAAGGGATTTTTATTTACATACCTAAGTAAGGCCTTGTTTGCAAAGCAGTGATTCTTCCATCTTTGTTTTTTCTGGCTGTCTTAAGACCATGGGAGCCTAAGATTGGTCAGCTCATGTATTGGTAGTGTGAGTGTTTATTTTTGGTTGTCTGGGGGTGAGGAGTGGGGAAGGGCAAAAAGAAGGTGTGAGCGGGCGGAACTAAAAGCTCTCAATCTGAGTTTTCTCGATTGGAAATTTAGATACAAACTCAAGAAGAGGCTAAACTTGTCTTAAAGCAGAGGAATTTGCCTTGAAGTGACATTAAACCAGATGCAGTTGGAGTCTTTACTGCAAATAGGGTTTCAGGAATTCTGATGGTAATTTGAATAGTAATTTTGAATTGGTATATCAGATTTCCAAGATGATAAGAGATACAATCTCAAATTAGGTGGCTAAATTTTCTGCATTTTGGGATTGATTTAATTGTGTATTGCATATTTTAGGATGATAGGTTAATTCAGTTTTACAAATTTGTATTATCAGGAGTTTAAAGTTGATTTATCATTCCTCAAAGCTTAGAATGCAAATTATCTTGAATTTGTTTTCCTCACTGTAATTTTAATTTCATAAAGTACAGTTATATCCTACCAGAGTATTTTTAAGAAATCTTATTTATGAAAAATATGGAAACTAGAGTGAATGTGTATAAAATTATGGTTTGAGGCTACATTTAAAAAAATATATTTGTATATTTGTGGTCAAATATTCTGTTGTCAATAGAAAAATGGTAATCTAATTTTATTATTGTTTACATTCTGCACATGATTTAGTTTCTGGAAGATGAAGGGACGCTGTGTGTAAAAGAGCTTCTAAGTGACATTTTTAGAGTTTGTAGTCACAAAATTGGCCTCTTTTAAATTGTTCTTGAGCAAAAGCCATGAAAGGATGAAAAAATAATTTAAGATTTAATATTTGCATACATAGTTATGGGAATAATTCTCACATACCAATTGATACTTAATAAAAATAATGGGTAATTTTTATAAATAACTTATTAGTCACTAAGCTGACCATTCTGTGATTCATTTCATTAATCTTCAGAGGATCCTTTGATCGCCAACATGGTGGGTAGGACACTGGGTTTGAATCTCAGCTCCATTTGCTGGCTCTCTGAGCTCAGCTGTGTTTGCTTCTGTGTGTTTCAGTCTCCTCAACTGTATAATGGGGATAATAGGTCTTACTTGCTGTGAGGATGATCAGTAAAACTTGTAACACACTAGTGACTTACTCGGAGACGGCAATGGCAACCCACTCCAGTACTCTTGCCTGGAAAATCCCATGGATGGAGGAGCCTGGTGGACTGCAGTCTATGGGGTCGCTAAGAGTCGGACACAACTGAGCGACTTCACTTTCACTATTCACTTTCATGCATTGGAGAAGGAAATGGTAACCCACTCCAGTGTTGTTGCCTGGAGAATCCCAAGGATGGGGGAGCCTGGTGGGCTGCTGTCTGTGGGGTCGCACAGAGTTGGACACAACTGAAGCTACTTAGCAGCAGCAGCAGCAGTGACTTACTAAGTGCTCTTCGAATTTCTAGACCACATGTAAATAATAACCCCTTCTAGAAGACATGGGTTTGATCCCTGGGTCAGGAAGATCCCCTGGAGAAGGAAATGGCAACATACTTCAGTATTCTTGCCTGGGAAATCCCATGGACAGAGTTGCAAAACAGTTGGATACAATTTAAGCAACTAAACAGAGTACCATTACTATCTCCTGTTGAGTTCTCCAGAATGTTTGTTTGGTTAGTGAATATGTTGTTCAAAAAGTAATTGGTGAAAATGACAGATGTCTTTCATTTTTTACTTAAAGTCGAATGAACTTTTTGGCCAACCCGATGTAAGAAAACTGAGTCTTGGAAAGTTAGATGCCAAGTTGAAAGACACATGGTTTGTAATTGGTACCACTGGTATTTGAATCAAGTTCTGTTTGAGTCCAGACTCTAGGTTTTCAAATCAGTATATCACTTATGGGAGAGAATATGTTATTCCCACCATCTGCCAATTGTTGTTCATTTGCTAAGTTGTGTCTGACTCTTTGCAACCCAATGGACTGCAGCATGTTGCTTTCCTGTCCTTCACTATCTCCTGGCATTTGCTCAAGCTCATGTCTGTCGAATTGGTGATGCTATCCAGCCATCTCATCCTCTGTTGACCCCTTTTCCTCCTGCCTTCAATCTTTCCCAGCATCAGGGTCTTTTTCAATGAGTCAGCTGTTTGCCTCTGGTAACCAGAGTATTAGAGCTTTAGCTTCAGCATCAGTCCTTCCAGTGAATATTCAGGATTGATTTTCTTTAGGATTGACTGCTTTGGTCTTGCAGTCCAAGGGACTCTCAGGAGTCTTCTCCAGCACCACAGTTCCCACCATCTGCCAATACCTTTTCTAATACGTTCATACCAAATATCAGTACTCCCACTATCTTCATGACTGGAGACATTCTCTAGCAAACAGCAGACCTATAAAAGGACCAATGGCAAAGGCTTTGATGACAGAAGGACTTCATTTTAAGGACAACTCCCCAGGGTGGTCCTACTCTGATTTTAAGTTCTTTTGCGCATGAGTGTCTGAGACTCCTTCCTTCTGTTGGGCGCATATAGCATATTGCATCAATAGGTTCCCTTCTAGGGGATTGTCTCTTACTAGTTTTCAAAGCTTTAGACTTAATTATAATTCCACCAGCCGTCTGTCTCTGTTAAGCCTCCCTGGGATCAAACAGAGATGGGAAGTCATCTCTGCTTTTCATTATCTTAGTCATTATATGCACATTTGGATTGAAACAGTATTACTGTGAAATTTAAAAAGTGCTTGCAGTTTTACTACTGCTCAGAAGTCTTTTGTGCCTCGGAAGCTCAGAAGTCTTTTTCCAAGGCTCAGAAGCCTTGGAAGATATTTGGACCTGGAGAAGGAAATGGCAGCCCACTCCAGTATTCTTGCCTGGAGAATCACATGGACAGAGAAGCCTAGTGGGCTGCAGTCCATGGGATCATAAAGCGTCGGACACAACTGAAGTGACCTAGCAGCAGCAGATATTTGGAAGTGGATGATACACTGGTCATATGTCTCTTGACTTTGAGAACCAGCTTATGGTAACCAAGTAAAACTCAAAGAAGCAGCTTTAAATGGCATTTGTTGGGGGCTCCATAGAAGGGCAGTGACCAACGCCAGGAGCTAGGATGCGCATGCCACGTTCTAAGAACAGGAGAGAGAATGACAGGGAGTAGAGGAGATCAAGTGGGAGGAATAAAGGGGGGTGTCGTGTGGGGCTTACAGGTTAGGAAACGTACCCTGGTTGATTGTATATCACTAACTGTATCTTTAATATATGGGAACTCCAATACTGCATGGAAAAGGCTCAGAGTTTCTAGGAGGCCAGGCTTCTTGATAAACTAATGACCTGAATAGAGACAGTTTTCATCTATTCCCAGTACCTAATAGTTCTGGCTCACATCTTCCCTAGCTGGGCTAAAACTTTCATAGGAACAGAAAGATGTATCTACCTAAGGGCATCCTGTCTCTGGGAGAAACTTATGGTTTTCCCCAGAGAGATCCGCAGATCTTTAGTGAATGCTAGTTATTTAGGCTAATTCTTATCCCTTTGATCATGGATTTTCTGCTTTAAGTAATTCTTAATTTCTGAGGGTGCCTGAAGACGCTGTGGGGTGAGCAGTATATAGATAAAAGTGGTGTGGTTTTGTGTATGTGTGTGCTTATTCTTGGGCTTCCCAGGTGGAGCTAGTGGTAGGAGACATAAGAGACACAGGTTTGATCCTGGGTCAGGAAGATCTCCTGCAGGAGGGCATGGCAACCCACTCCAGTATTCTTGCCTAGAGAATCCCATGGACAGGGAAATCTGATGGGTTACCGTCCATAGGATTGCAGAGTCGGACACGACTGAAGTGACTTAGAACACGCATACACACACATGGTTATTCTCATCTTGCTTACTTAGGGTAAGGTCTAAGAGTAATTTATTTTCCTCCTTTTGCCTCTGAACATGTAATATAATAGAAAATTATCACATAATTACAGATTTTCTATTTTTCCATTTCACTTTGGGTAGGAAAAAGTCATTTGTTACATAGCTATCCTCAAAGACTGCTAAATATTGCCTTTATTAAAAGAGGGCATAAATTTTGAGAAGCTAATCAAGGATTTATGTTAAGTTTCAGAACCCCAAGTAGTTTATAACTAAACTCTTACTATGACTGTGTATTTGGTTGGCCAAAAAGTGTGTTTGAAACATTTTGGCCAACCTAATACAAAGTAGTTTGCTGGTTTTGCAGATTTTTCAGTTCTATTTCATGCTTCTGGTATCCTGTCACTCTGAAAAAAGGTGGGCAAACTCTACCGTACACATTTCAAGGAGGTATTTAAAGTATTCCCTATAATACAAATCAGAGATATTTTTTTCTTTCGTAAAATTAATCTAAATCAAAATCTAAAATACTTCCCTATCTTATCACTCTGTCTGTTACCTTATATAAGGGAACTTTTGTGTGGGAAGAATACTATTTTAGCAAAATAAGGACTATGGGCTGAGTAGACTGAGTTCTCACTAGCTATTTGAGCACATCTTTCATTCCTCCCACCTACCTTATTTGTTTTACCCTCAAAAAGATTAGGAGAACTTCTTTGTACCTCATCTTAAAGAGTTTGTGATTAGTCTATACAGCATGGTATCTGTATTGGAAAAGAGATTCAACAGCATGTCAGGCTGATTTTAAAGCCTACATCTTTATACTCAAAAAATACAGACTCCCCAGTAGCCCAAAAGCTTAGTGCTTATTGAAATGCTTAAATCTGCCTTAAGATTTTTTGTTACCTTATCTAAGATTATTACCCAATAGAGGAACTACAGCTTCCATTTATTATATGTATTTCAGCTATTAAGGCTCATGAGTCCTTAAAGGGAGGGATAGGCCTGTTTACTATTGTGTTCTCTGCAGCTGGTAGAAAGCTTGGTAGTGAATAAACAGTCAATATATATTTGTTATTGTATACTAATGCAAGTGAATGATGATAATCATTTGTTGTTCAGTTGCTAAATTGTGTGTGACTCGTGTGACCCCATGAAACTGTAGCACACCAGGCTTCCCTGTCCTTCACCATCTCCCAGAGTTTGCTCAAATTAACTTCCATTGAGTCAGTGATGCCATCCAATCATCATGGTCCAACTCTCACATCCATACATGACTACTGGAGAAACCATAGCTTTGACTGTACCTTTGTCAGCAATGTCTCTGCTTTTACTCCGTCTAGGTTTGTCCCAGGGTTGGGGGAGCCTGGTGGGCTGCCGTCTATGGGGTTGCACAGAGTCGGACATGACTGAGCGACTTCACTTTCACTTTTCACTTTCATACATTGGAGAAGGCAATGGCAACCCACTCCAGTTCTTGCCTGGAGAATCCCAGGGCCAGGGGAGCCTGGTGGACTGCTGTCTATGGGGTCACACAGAGTCGAACACAACTGCAGCGACTTAGCAGCAGCAGCAGCAGCAGCCAGATGACCACCATACTTGATGACCAGGACTGTTTTCTCCAGAGGATAAGGGATACCCAGCCATGCCTGTGGTGATTGAGGATAGTGTCTGCACACTGGTAATGCTTAAACTGAATCTTGAAGGAGAGGTAGAAAAAACACTGGATGCTATGCCAGGAAGGAGCAAAGCCATTTCTAATCCCGGGGACTGTGTGTGGCAGGAGAGGCGAGACATATGGGTAGAGTGCACAGAGATGGGACTAAGACAGTCACCCAAGCAGATGATGAACAACCTACAACCTTATGTACCAAGTTCAGGAGTTTGAATTCAATCCTGAAAGAGCTGGATGGCCCGAAGGCTTGCAAACAGGAGAGTAATGTGATTGAGTCTGGTCTGAGAAATACACTTAGGTAATATTTTGAAACTTTGGTTCAACAGATGATTTATTGTTGTTATTCAGTTTCTCAGTCATATGTGACTCTTTGCAACCCCATGGACTGCAGCACACCAGGCTTCCCTGTCATTCACCGTCTCTTGGGGTTTGCTCAAATTCATTTCCATTGAGTCAGTGATGCCATCCAATCATCTCATCCTCCCTCTATCATCCCCTTCTCCTATCTTCAGTCTTTCCCTGCATCAGGGTCTTTTCCAGTGGGTGACAGGTAGGGAGAAAAGACTGCAGGTAAGAAGTTATGAGGGCATTTTTATCTGAAATCATGTACTTATTTATGTATTACCATTTCAGCACAAATTTCTGATACTTGCCCTAAGGAAAGCAGAGAATGGATAATATATATATATATATATATACACACACACACACACACACACATATATATGTAGCAAAGCAGTATTGCATGATAGTAAGGATGGATTTTGCAATCAGACTAACCTGGGCTTAAAATCTCAGTGTCATAATTCTGTAACTGACTTATGGGTTTTGAGAGAGAGCAGAGGACTGGGGGAAGGCTCTGAAATGAGGAAACCAGCCCTGCCACTTGCTGGAGACTGAGTGTGATGCTGAATAGTTACGGAACTGTTTCTATCTCTGCTTCCTGGTCTGTAAAATGAAAGTTTCTACTTCTCGGGATGTGAGGATAGTTAAATGAGTCGGTAAAGCACTTAGAACACACTGACTTCTAAGAAATATTTAATATCCATTGGCTGTTTTGTTATTACCATGTAAGATCTCTGATCCCAGACAAGCCCGAGTTTTGAGCTTCCCAGGTGGCGCTAGTGGTAAAGAACTCTCCTGGCAATGCAGGAGACATAAGAGACATGGGTTCAATCCCTGGGTTGGGAAGATCCCTTAGAGAAGGAAATGACAACCCACTCCAGTATTCTTGCCTGGAGAACTCCATAGACAGAGGAGCCTGATGGGCTGCAGTCCATGGGGTCATAAGAAGTTGGACATGACTGAGCGACTAACAAACACTAAGATCTCTGAGCCTCTGCCCTCCCCACTGTAAAATGGGGGTTGCACCTTTATCACTGGGCCTATTTCACCTAGTGGAGGCTCAAGGTTCTTTTTTAAAAAAGTTTTTATTGTGGTAAAAGTCACATAAAATATACTATTTTAACCATATTTAACTGTACAGTTCTTTGGCACTAAGTACATTCACATTGTTGGGGCACTCTTACCATCATCCATCTACCAAATTTTTCACCTTCCTAAACTGAAACTCTGTCCCCATTAAACACTAAGTCCCCATCCCCCCCACTGCATGCCTCCATTCCCCAGCCCCTGGCATCTACCTGACTGTAGGTGTTTGACTATTCTGGGTGGCTTGTATAAGTGGAATCAAATAGTATTTGTCTCCACCTAATATATATAGGAATGCATGTTTAAGGTTCACTTAATACATGTCCTACAACAAATTATACCTTCTCTTCATCTATAGACTTAAAATACTAACTCCAGTCCCCGTCATCTACTCAAAGGTTCAAACCTGCTCAAAGAAGAGCAACAATTAGTAAAGAATAATACAGGTGACTTTTTTTTTTTTTTTAAGCAAACATATCTACTGGGAATGGCTACTGCAGTGTTTCCATGGAAAGAGATTTACTTCCCCTGGAGATCCTCACTTCTCCTGATAGCCCTTGCAGATCCTCTGAGTACCTGGAGTACTCCATAAGTACTTGCTCAGTTAATACCCAATATGGGTAGGATTTAGGTCTGGGTGCTCCTGTGGTTTGGTAAAGCATGGGAAAGGGGTATGATCTGAGATGTAAATTTGGTAGGTTGATTACATTTTAGGCAAGTACACCATTTTTCCAGATTGATGTGACTGAGGTTCTGAACCCGAGCCAGGCCATCTGCTTCCATTCTTCATACACTAGTTTGTTTTACCTTTCACCAAATTGCAGTATGCACTGATACACCTTTGTTTAATGCCCTGCCCTTCTGGGACATTTCTTTTGCTGTGCCCTTCAATGATTGTTAGGCTCTCCATCAGAGACATGATTAAGGATGATAAAACCCTCATTGAACAACACTTGACTTTTCATAAAAAGTGGTTTCATAAAAGGTATGATAATCAAAGATATTCTAAACCTAATTGTGTGACCTTAGGCTAGTTTTTAAACATCTTTAAGCTGTGGTTTTCTCATCTTTCAAATGTGACAATTATAGTAAATATCTCATGAAATTGCCAAAAGAAGCAAATAAGCTATTACTGGTAAGGTGCTTAGGACAGTGCCTGACATGTAGTAAATGCTCAAGAAACATAAGCTATTTTTAAAATGATTACTCTTCCAGGTGAAAATTCTACATAAATATTGCCTATGCCATAAATTGAGACTGTTACAGTGCTACCTTAATTCTTAAAATTGGAGCAGTCTTTTCAGGCCTTTGTGCTGTGCTTGCATTCTTGCTGCTAAGTCGCTTCAGTCGTGTCTGACTCTGTGCAACCCCACAGATGGCAGCCCACCAGGCTCCGCCGTCCCTGGGATTCTCCAGGCAAGAACACTGGAGTGGGTTGCCATTTCCTTCTCCAATACATGAAAGTGAAAAGTGAAAGTGAAGTGGCTCAGTAAGTGTCCGACTCTTCATGTCCCCATGGACTACAGCCTACCAGTCTCCTCTGTCCATGGGATTTTCCAGACAAGAGTACTGGAGTGGGGTGCCATTGCCTTCTCCATCTTATAACACACTAGCATCTAAATGTAGCTATTTGTTAAAAGTCATCAAATGGCACATTTAAGAATAACAGGCCACATCCATGCTTAATTCTTTTTCATATGTGGATGTTCTGTTATGTTTATGAAATCACAACAAATTTTCTTGTCTGAAAATTCACAGTGGGTTTTTGTCATCAGGCACTTTCTCAATCAACAGATTAAAAATAGGCTATCATCTGGGTTCTGAAATATTTTGATGTTAGAAAGAGGGCTTAATTCTCCAGAAGGTTAGAAGCCACTGAGTCAAACAAAAGTGCTCTCACAGTTTAGAGAAAAGAGCTCTTCAGCTTGCTGAGGTCTGGCCAGGCTTCAAGGAGGAGATGGAATCTGAGCTGAGTGTTTGGGAAATGGGTAGAACCTGAATAGATTGAGAAGAGATGGAATGCATTCTAAATGAGGGACCAATATGAACAAAGGTAGGATAGTGTGGGAGACAGGGAGGAGACTAGTGGAGCTGAAAAAGGAATTGATAGTAGATAAGGTTAGAAGGATCATCTGAAGCCAAACGCTGGAGGACCCTGAATACTAGGCTAAGGAATTTGGACTTTATCCTGGAGCCAGTAGAGAAGCCATTTAATATTTTAAATGAGGGTTGATATGGTGCAAGTGTTTTAGGTATCGATCTGACAGCAATTTCAAGGGTAGGTTGGATTGAGGGAGACAGGTACAGCAAAACGGAGGCTCATGAGATCTGCCTGAATTTAGTGTGTTAGGAACCTGAACAACAACAAAACTGGAATCCTGTCCAGGCCGCATACATGTTTCATTCTTTTTCATATATGGATGTTCTGTTATGTTCATGAAAACACAACAAATTTTCTTGTCTGAAAATTCACAGTGGGTTTTTGTCATCGGGCACTTTCTCAATCAACAGATTAAAAATAGGTTATCATCTGGATTCTGAAATATTTTGATGTTAGAAAGAGGGCTTCATTCTCCAGAAGATTAGAAGCCACGGAGTCAAACATTCAAAGGGATATTTCAAAGGAACAGCCATCATTTACCAAGTATCATTTCTTTCACCAAAAAGTCAATTAGTCTAGACCTCTACATAAGTCGTTGCGCAGTGTCCTTCCAATGTGCTATACTTTCTGTGAATAACGAGTTTCGCTTGACATTCCTTGTTGGCTGGGTACACCCTTAAGTTCAAGTTTAGTCTGTGTGTGTTGATTTGGTTTTCAAAAGATAGAATTGCTATTTTGAAGAGTTGTCTTACTCTTTGCAACCCCATGGACTGTAGCCCACCAGGCTCCTCTCTCCCTGGAATTCTCCAGGCAAGAATACTGAAGTGGGTAGCCTTTCCCTTCTCCAGGGGATCTTCCAGACCTAGGAATTGAACCCAGGTCTCCCTCATTGCAGGCAGATTATTCTTTACTGTATGAGCCAGCAGGGAAGCCCCTTTTAAGAAAAAGACGAATTTAAATTTTACAGTACTCATAATCATATTCCAGACTGTGAAACCAATCTGAACATAAAGGGATACCTTGTTTTCCAAATGGGTATTAACCAAAGAAAAATCATTTGATTCATGGATATATATTCTTTTCAATAAAGGGGAAATAGTTGAATGGCTGCTTATAATCTTTTACTTATTCAGTTATGTCTAAAATAAAATATATAAATGTAGGAATATTGCTATCTTCTACTTTCACATTTCATATAATTTTATCCATTCTTTTTCTATATGCCTTTGGTATCCCTTGATGCCACTTTTTGAGTCATTTGACACATTTTAAAAAAACGTACGTTTCTACTTCTGCCTCATGAGTTGAGATAGGAAACTCATTAAATCTGTGAGTGATATTATCATTGAATCCAAACTATAACTTAATATTACAATGGTTATGCTTTTGTCTTGTAGGTTATTTATTATCTGTACAGCATAATCGTGTGGTGTAGCTCTTTAAAGTTCTGTGTAAAAGTTTGCTTACAGCAATATCTAATATTTTGCCTTAGACTGATCATGCCCACAAATTATTATTAAATATGTGACTGACTTATCTCTCTTTTTAAAGATCAGGAAAGATTCTCTCTAAATATACCAAAAAAAATCCAATGATTGATATTCCTTTATGTGAATATATCTTCTCCAAAGAATACTTTGCTCAAAATAGTATGAGGGAAATGTGTCCTGTGAGTGAGAGGTTTTATAAGAACCTGCTTAGAAGTTGACAGAGTGATAATTTCAGAGGAATAAAATGTTATTTTCAGTTTAATCATATACAGTGTGTTTAATTGCCCTGTACAATGTGCCTAGTGGTATGAAGTCAGTTATAATCTGCTTTTCAAAGTCAGTAGTACATTTTTACCTTCATCCATGTCTTCAGTGAATATTGAGTTCCAATTATGTGTGAAGCACTGGGCTATGTTCTATAGGGATATAAAATGTTGGAGTTCCAACTATGAAGAAATCTATAACATATTTGGATAAGACTATGAAATGTAAAGCAAGGTTGAGTAGGGTATGTGTTCTAAATGAGGTACAAACTCAGATTTAGTGGCTCAAGGAAAAGAAGCATAACCCCTGAGTAGTAGATCAGGCAAATCTTCACAAAGCAAGTGGGACTTCGACTGAACCATGAAGGATTCAGATCAGTGGAAATTGTAGAACATTTAACGTCAGAAGGAAAGGCACTAGCAATACTGTGGAATTGAGGAAGTATTAAACATTTGGTAGGCCAGTTTGGTAGGCCAGTGTTGGTGTGTTTGTTTGGGCGTGTGATTCTTTGTCTGTGAAATGGAGATAAGTGTCAGACAGCAAAGTTAGGATAATTAAATGTGACTATTTTGTAGTGCTCTTGTATTCTTGTAAGTTACTAGTTGTTATACAAATACAAAGTGTGTATAAAGGAGTGGCATGGAAAGCAAAAAAAGAAGAAAGCTTGGTCTTATTGAGGGCCTTAAGAGTATGATAAAGCTGTTGTTGGTGGTGGTGTTCACTTGCTAATTCATGTCTGACTCTTTGTGACCCCATGGCTTGCAGTTCCCCTGTCCTTTACTATCTCCCAGAGTTTACTCAAATTCATGACCTTTTGAGTCGGTGATGCTATCGAACCATCTGATCCTGTGCCTCGCCCTTCTCCTTTTGCCTTCAGTCTTTCCCAGCATCAGGATCTTTTCCAGTGATAAAGTTATGATAACTTAATTAGGAAGAAAATGAAAAGCCTGTTGAAGACCTCAGCAGCAGAGTGACTTGCTCCAGTCTAGTCTATAGAAAGATAAATATCTCTGTTCAAAATAGAGACTGAAAGGCCAGTTGATTGGCTTTTCAGAGAGAAGAGGTATATAGTAATTAGGCTTGTGACTGTGAAATTAGGGGAAAAAGTGGTTGCAAAAGATTAGAATGGTAGAGATGATAGATTGACAGTGGAGTGTGAGGAAAGAGTTGCTGGGAGGAATCAGTGTGAAATGCTTAGTCTAGATGATATGACCACTAGAAAAGGATAGGATGAGGAGATTGCATTTGAGCACTTGATTTGCCCTTGATCCAGACAAGGGCATTGCACAGTTGGAATATGAGGATTGGTCCCCATGAAAAAGTTGTGTATGTGGATAAAGATTTGAGAGTTGTCTACATGGAAAGGATTTTTTTAAACAATTGCAAGGAAAGACATGATTGTGAAGGAAAATTTAGATGGATAAGGAGGAAGTACAATTATCAAACCATAGAGGAAGCAGAGGAGAACAGTCCAGAGGAAAAAACACAAGGAGAACAGGGAAACAGTGCTGTGTTGTATTGATCAATGATGAGAAAAATGTCAGAGGAAGGCCCATTCTACAGAAAAATTAAGGAAAATCAGGATGGAGAAGAGTTTGAATTAGGCATTTAAAATCCTTTTAGTAAAATAGTAGCTATAAAGGGATATTTCAGAGGACTAAAGATGGAGAAGGAAATGGCAACCCATTCCAGTGTTCTTGCCTTGAGAATCCCAGGGACTGGGAGGCCTGGTGGGCTGCTGTCTTTGGGATCGCACAGAGTTGGACATGATTGAAGCAACTTAGCAGCAACAGTAGCAGCAAAGAGAGAGTAGATAGTAAGTTCAAAGGCAGATTTTTAGAAAACTTAGTGATGAAAGAAGGGAGAGAGAATAGTGGTTGAGAAAAGATTTTTTTTAATTAGGAGAGACCTGCCTATTTATTTAGATTTTGGTTTTTCTTTTATTAAATTTTATTAGAGTATAGTTAATTTACAAGTTGGGTTAGTTTCAGGTGTACAGCAAGGTGAATCAGTTATATAGATACTTTTTATCCACTTGTTTGTAGATTGTTTTTCAATATAGGCCCTTAAGAGTATTAAGTAGAGTTCCCTGTTCTGTACAGTATTAGTTATCTATTTTATATTGGTTTGTGAGTGCTTGCTAAGTTGCTTCTGTCGTGTCCAACTCTTTGAGGCCCTATGGACTATAGCCCGCCAGGCTCCTCTGTCCATGGGATTCTCCAGGCAAGAATACTGGAGTGGATTGCCATGCCCTTCTCCAGGGGATCTTCCCAACTCAGGGATTGAACCTGTGTCTCTTATGCCTCCTGCATTGGCATGTGGGTTCTTTACCACTAGTGCCACCTGGGAAGCAAACTAGAATTTTTCATCAATAACCCTCACAGTCATATGCATATGTGATGATGTGTTTATATGTGCTGCATCATGTCCGACTCTTTGCAACCCCATGAACTGTAACCCACCAGGCTCCTCTGTCCATGGAATTTTCCAAGCAAGAATACTGGGGTGGTTTGCTATTTCCTTCTCCAGGGGGGTCTTCTTGGCCCAGGGATTGAACCCACATCTCTTGCATCTCCTGCATTGGCAGGTGGATTCTTTACCACTGGCACCACCTGGGAAGTCCCTATATTGGTTTAATTAACTTTATTATTTACTTTATATATAGTGTGTGTATATCTATCTCAGTCTCTCAATTTATCCCTTCTTCCACTTTACCTCCTGTAACCGTAAGTTTTTCTACATCTGTGACTCTGTATCTGTTTTATAAATAAGTTCATTTGTACCATTTTTTAAGATTGTATATATAATTGGTTTCATACAATATTTGTCTTTATCTTGACTGACTTCACTCAATATGACAATCAATGTTGCTGCAAGTAGCATTAGTTCATTCTTTTATATGGCTGAGTAATATTCCATTGGAATATTCATTGGAAGGACTGATGCTGAAACTGAAACTCCAATACTTTGGCCACCTGATGCGAAGAACTCACTCGTTTGAAAGGACCTTGATGCTGGGAAAGATTGAAGGCAGGAGGAGAAGGGGACGACAGAGGATGAGATGGTTGGATGGCATCACCAACTCAGTAGACATGAGTTTGAGTAAACTCTGGGAGTTGATGATGGACAGGGAGGCCTGGCGTGCTGCAGTTCATGGAGTCTCAAAGAGTGGGACACGACTGAGCAACTGAACTGAATATTCCATTGTATATACATACCACATCTTCTTTATCCATTCGTCTACCAATGGACATTTAGGTTGCTTCCATGTCATGGCTATTGTAAATAGCCCTGCTGCCTGTTTTTAAAATTAGGTGAGGCAGAAGGGAAATAGTCCCTTGAGATGAAGTGACTGAAGTTGTTGAGACCAAATAACCAAATAGTGGGGTATTGTTGCAAAGAAGATATGGATGTTGCATCAATAATGAAGGTGCTTGATGAGCATGGAATCATGGTATGATGGGTTAGTTGGTTGATCTTGAGAGTGATCTGATAGATCTATCTCCGCTTAAATTTATGGTGAATCAAAACAGGGTTCTCTTTTTCATGGGCCATATACAGTATCGTGCCATGCTGTGTCGTTTCAGTCGTGTCTGACTCTTTGTGACCTCATGGACTGTAGCCCACCAGGTTCCTCTGTCCTGGGAATTTTCCTGGCAAGAATACTGGAATGAGTTGCCATTTCCTTTTCCAAGAGATCTTTCCGACTCAGAGATTGAACCTGTGTCTCTTATGTTTCCTGCATGGTAGCCCGGTTCTTTACCACTAGCATCACTGGGGAAGCTCTAACATAATAGTATATGCACCCTGAATAGTGCTGGAGAGAGATGCCCACATTTTCTCCTGGAATCTTCTATCCCGATTGCTGTGGTCAAAATTCTTCCTCTATTCTATTTCTTCAGAAAGAGTATACACTGATTGTAATGACAGAGGTGTATGTTTTCTTAATATAATCATGATTTAGTCCTGCCTTCTTGTTATATCCAAATTACCTTGATTTGATTTTGGCTGTCCTGAGGCAATGGCTTCATGGTTGATCGTAGACAAGCCACTTAGCTTCAGATTCTTCTCATTTACTTTTCAAAGGGTAAGCTTCACTTTAATGTGAAGTTTGTAACAGATTCTGCCCCAACACCATTTTAATAAGACACTCTAATGACAGAGTAACTGTAAAAGCATGGCATCTGGACCTAGCTCAGTGTTCAATGATTTATAAGCATTTATCTTTTGAAAATATTCTCATGAGTGTATTGTCTCCAGTTACTGATGAGGAAGCAGAGGCACAAAGACACTGAGTCACCTTTCCAGGTTCATACTGTTAATAGCAAATTTAGGTTGAACTTCAACTGATAATTCCAAAGCTGGTGCTTTTAACTCTTTATTCTTTCCTTTATTCATTCATTCACTTATTTATTATATATTTTAACTCTATTCCCTGTTGCTCCCTGTACTATTCCCTAGGAGGAAGGCATTCAGTATAGTAGTTATATAATACTGCTACTAATGATGATGATAAATATAGTTTTAGTTCCTTCTGTATGCTAGGTACTTTACATACATTTTATGGATCCTTACTGCATTCCTAGGATGTAGATAACATTTTTTTTTCTTGTGACAGGAACCTAGCAACTTTCAAATATGCAGTATAATATTATTGACTATAGTCATCCTCTCCATGGCTTATTTATCTTACAGCTGGAAGTTTGTATCTCTTGACCCCCTGCATCCATTTGACCCACCCCCTAAACCCCCTTTCACAACCACTTTGTATCTGAGCATCTGTTCTCTTTATCTGTGAGTTTTGCTTTGTAGATTCCACAAAGAATTGAAATCATACAGTGTTTCTTTCTCTTTTGACTTGTTTCATTAATACTCTCAAGATCCACTCATGCTATCACAAATGGAAAGATTTTATTCTTTTTTTTTATGGTTGAGTGTATTTTGTATGCAAATGCCACTGTAGATATCACTTCTTAAATTTTGTAGATGAGATAATCAGTGTTGAAGAGATGGAATAACTTCACAAAGTCTTATGGTGGGTATTTGAATTATTTGCCTTCAAAACAAAAGCCCAAAGGCACTGATAGATGGAAGTGTGTGGTACCTCTGGAGGATATAGCAAGTTGCCCAGTATAGCTCAAACCTAAAGTGTTATGGTTAGGTGAAGCTGTTGAAAGGCTCAGGGAGATTAAAGTGGGGAAGAAGAATTTCTGAGTATGTTTTAAAGGATGAGTCCTTAAATATCAGTTAGGAGATTGAAAATTCAGAGTGGTAGAGAAAAGACAGATTCTTGAGTGGGGGCAAAAGAGAATAAAAGTTGCTGTTTTCTGACAGAATGAAATCATATAGCAAAGGAAAAGTGTGGTGGAGATAGAATCCTACCATTATTTAGAGGAAAACAGGTTATTCATAGATTTTTTTCTTTTCAGATAGGTAGTGTAGAGGGGATCCTTATTGTCAGACATAACAGCACCTTAAAATGATCAAACTAAGAATCCAGTATGTTGTGTTTTTAAATTCAGAGCTTTGGAAAGGTGCTTTATTATGTCGCTTATGACATATTTATAAATGTCATGGGCACTAGTAAGGATATGTAAAGCTTTGGTGGCCACAGGATTATTATCTTGTCTCTCTTAATCTTCTGGTGGGTGTATGCTTGGCATGCCCAAAGCCAGAAGAGGTCTCTGTTTGTTTGGCTTTCATTCAGAAACTATTTTCTATCACAGTAAGTCACCAGTCTCTGTAGCATCAGGTGGCTGGTGATGGCAGGTTGACCTACAGTACCTGATAAGATCACGAATATTATGGTCGTTACTTTATGTACTGGCTCTTCTCTCAAACAGTGAGCCTTAAAAAAAAAATGGATTCATCGGGAAAAGGAAATCTTTATTCTTTAGTCTATAGATGAGTATATTTGAACAATGGCAAAAAGCAATGGGCTTGAGGCCTAAAAGATTAAGTATCCCCTTCTTTTCCTTCCTATTCTTTTTGCATGTTTTTAATGGCACCTCAAGGACAATTAAATATGCCTCTTGGGAGTGAAAACTACTTGATTAAGCCAAATATGGAGAGTAGCTGGGGTGGGTCGTAGGGGTACAAAGGTAGCAGTAGTTAGGCAGAATCAATCTTTCATGAATTTTACAGTCCAATCTATAGAATCAAGGACCTCCGATTTGGCGAAGACTCAGGAGTCGCCTGGGCTAACATCTCACACTGTAAATTTCTTCCTCACCATCTTTCCCAGGCAGCCAGGTGAGTGTGGACCTTCCACTTGAGATCTGCCAGTGAGTTCTCTGGCCTGGAAGCATTAACACTCCAGGAATACAAGGACTGTAGGAGTTTTGCTTCCCGTTATGTCTACAGAGGGTGGCAATGCCTCCATTGCTGTGCTGTGTTGTCAAGTAGCTTGTTATTGGGATGTGCCACTTAACTGCCAGTGTTTTCAGCCTTGGAATAAAAAATAGCTAACATGAAATCCCATTTCAGCCACTTGGGCAATTGCCTTATATCTCTGATTTCAGTTTTGCATGTGAAACTGGAGAGTTTGTGTTTGTCTTCTGAGATCTACTTGTAGAATTATTTAAAGGGATTAATTAGAATGTCTGTAAAGACTCTCACACATAGTAGGTGCTTTTAGGACCTATTATTCTTGGGCATAGCTCTGGTCTTTTTCTGGTCATGTGATATTTGGTACTAAGTTCAGATCCCAGTGGTAATCTGTCAAGTACAGAGTGAAATATAACTATTGCTTTGTATGTACAGGGCATTATATGAGTTCTTTTTAAAGCAATAAGATAAGGATGTGGGGAAGTGAGCAGGAAACTGCACCAGCACAGGTTTCTCTGGCTTCTTGAATCTGTGGCAGTAATGAGTATGAAGAGCAATACTGTTAAGTTTCATGGAGGAGTGAAGAGAAGAAGGAAATACAGGCTTATATCAGAATTTATTAGCATCAACTAAGACTTCCAATCTAAAAGAAGTAGAAAAGTGCAAACTTCAATCACACTATTGTTTGTTCTACATTAGAATAGTCAGTTGAAGTGATTTCCTTTGGACTCAACTTGGTTTAGGAGAGAGTCTAAATAATTAATGTTTTGAACTAATTTTATTTTTCAACTTGGTTCAGAGATAGTCTAAATAATTAATTTTTTGAAAGTAACTATCTGCTGCAACTATTCATAATGTTTATTTTAAACTACTCATTATGCACAAGTGAAAGATTTGAAGGCCCAAGAGGGTGAATTTGTCCTTTGCCTTATGTTTATATGAGATTGGCAGTGTTAAGTGAAGGAAAAGCTGCATTTTTCTCTATCATCTTTCCCCATTCCAGAATGTATTTACATGGTGAGAGAAGCCTCCCCAAATATTCTCTTGTTGTGGCTTTCATTTTGGGATACATGTTATTGATTTTTAGGTAACCTCTAAAATATTGTTACACTCTTTTTGAAAGCCTGTTAATAGGGATGTATAACTTCCACAAAGTGGGCTGGGAAAATCCCAATGATAGCACTTTGCTAGTAATTTCTAGGGAAAACAATGGCTCTACCTTTTTATTTTAAAAAATGTAAAACTAGGAGAAAAAGGATCCAGAGGTGATCTGGCTTATCTGTAATAATCCCATCACTATAACAGTAGAGTGGATTTGCTTTGGAGAACCAATAGCATAAATATAAATGTCTTTAGCCTTCCCTGGTGGTGCAGAGGTTAAAGCGTCTGCCTGCAATGTGGGAGACCTGGATTCGATCCCTGGGTCGGGAAGATCCCCTGGAGAAGGAAACGGCAACCCACTCCAGTATTCTTGCCTGGAGAATCCCATGGACGGAGGAGCTTGGTGGGCTACAGTCCACAGGTCGCAAAGAGTCCGACACGACTGAGCCATTTAACTCACTCACTCACTCACTCGGGTCTATAAAGTGAAAGTGAACTTCACTTTCACTTTCACTTTAGTTTATAGACCTGAGTGAGTGAGTGAAATCGCTTAGTTGTGTCCGACTCTTTGTGACCCCATGGACTGTAGCCTACCAGGCTCCTCTGTCCATGGGATTTTCCAGGCAATAGTCCTGGAATGGATTGCCATTTCCTTCTCCAGGGGATCTTCCCAACCCAGGAGTCGAACCCAGGTCTCCCACATTGTAGACAGACGCTTTACCATCTGAGCCATGAGGGAAGTCCATAGACCCAAGGGACTTTACCAAAGGTTATATTTTCCACAAACTGTCGCTATAATTATTATTTTTTAAGTGG
This sequence comes from Oryx dammah, assembly GCF_014754425.2. NCBI lineage: Eukaryota > Metazoa > Chordata > Mammalia > Artiodactyla > Bovidae > Oryx > Oryx dammah. The sequence goes on along the minus strand of NW_024070203.1, from coordinate 46,873,063 downwards.
AAAATTTTATTTATGCTTCATTTATATTTAGTGTTGTTTTGGTACTAAGTGTATATTAGACATTGATGAATTGGTGGCTTGGTGTGGCAGGGTGGTAATAATCCATTAAAGTGAGCACTCTGTTTTTCAGCCATGCTGGATAACTAAGAAAGCAACTTTTAGTTTAAAGTGTTTCTTTTAAAAGTTACTTGTCACAGTAGGTTTCTTAGAAAAACTTAAGGTGAATTTCTTTTAAAAAGACTCTATTAGGAATATCAATCTGATTTATATACTAATATGAAAGAGTTGATTTTTAGATTATTTTCTTAAAACTATTTTGCATGTTATATCTTCTCTACTGTGCCTTTACAAATAACTGTTAATTGGATACATGACATATGTTGTTTATTTTTGTAGTTAAAACAGAGCCAATGAGCAGCAGTGAAATAGTTTCAACAACAGCAGACGGGTCTTTAGACAATTTCTCAGGTTCAGGTAAGGAATAAATATTAGATTTTCACATTAATATGAAACATTATTTTTCATGGTTTATATATGTACAAATATATGTGTGTAGACGCATATATATGTGTAGATTCTCTATGTAATACTGTCTAGTTTTTCTCAGAGTCACATGTTTGCAATTCTGATGTTTTTATTTACTGTGATGCTGAAAATTTTGGAGAAAAAATCAAAATGGGTGCAGTTCTATCTCTAAATTATCCTTATTATGTTAATGACTCCTTTTGTCTCTCATCTGTGTGATTTTTCTTTCAGAAACTATTTATTTATTTATTTGCCTGTGCCGGGTCTCAGTTGCGGCACGCGGGCTCTTTGGTCTTTGCTGTGTGGCATGTGGGATCTTTAGTTGAAGCATGCAAACTCTTAGTTGCAGCACGTGGACTCTAGTTCCCTGAAAGCCGCTCAGTCGTGTCCGACTCTTTGTGACCCCGTGGACTATGCAGTCTGTGGAATTCTCTAGGTCAGAATCTTGGAGTGGGTAGCCTTTCCCTTCTCCAGGGGCTCTTCCCAACACAGGGATCGAACCCAGGTCTCCCACATTGCAGGTGGATTCTTTACCAGCTGAGCCACAAGGGAACCTGGCCAGGGATCAAACCTGGGCTGCCTGCACGGGGAGCATGGGTCTTTGCCATTGGACCACCAGGGAAGTTCCTGTGTGATTTTTCTAATCAAGCAAAATACTGGCTTCTGATACCCACTAAACTGACTTGTCAAGTCATCCTCCTAAGTAAATGTCATATCCACTAGAGATTAGACTTTGTAAAGCAGCTTTAGATCCTTAAGTTGGTTTTTCATCTCTTTCACATTAATAAAGTCCGCCTCCAACAAACAAAATATTTGTGTTTCACCTCCATTATATTGAAATTCTTGATTAAAAAAAAGTGGCTGTGATAATATCTTCACTGTGAAGATTTGAGTTTATCTTTGTCAAATTACCCAGCTTGGACTCTTTCCATTAAAAAATCATTTTTATCAGAAGTAATTCTTCAAATTTTAACCCTCCTCAGGTTGTCTGCTGGGTTCATAAAAGCTCTCCATTGGAAATGCTCTACTTTTGTAAATTTGTGGTTGAGTTCATCCAGCTCTCCAGATCATTTCACATATACCACAACTAAAAAGAGTTATATGTAGATATAAAACAAACTGCAGATGCACAACTTTTATGCTGATGGTACCAGCTAGAGGCAATAGGAAATAAAATGTTATACCTATAGTTCTTTCATAAAGCATGTACTGGAATTTGACTCATGTCAAGCAGTGTGCTTAGTGCTATTATGGATTCAAAGATGTGTGAGAACGGTCCCGGCTTGTGGCTTAATAGGGCAACCTAATCACCAGGCCATCACAGTTCAGCTCAATAATGCCAGAGGGAAGCCTGGGAACCCCTGAGAACACCCAGGAAGAAACCGAGTTGGAGTGGGCTGGTCAGGGAAGGTTTTCTGGAGGAGATGCCAACGCTCAGCCTTTAAGAATGAGTAGCAATAAAACACACATAGAATTGAGGATGAGGAAGCTGGACGGATGGCACATTCCATGGGAGGAGACCAAGGCAAAGAGGCGTGGAACTTGGAGGAGCCGCTGATGGACATTCTTGCTGTGTCTGGTGTGAGTGGTGGTGGGGGTGCTGCACAGGGAGACGGGGGCCAGAATCGAAACAGGCAGGTGTGTTTCATATGGTGTGTGTGTTTTATCCTGAGTGCCATGGTGGCCCCAGAGGAAGAGTGTTGCATGATCATATTCCCGTATGGAATGACTTGGGCAGAATGAAAGGAAGGCTGGGGAACAGAAGCATAGAGAACAGTTAGGGGTTTTTGTTTTTGTTTTTTTCTTTCATCTGGACAAGAAATAGTGAAGATATGAAATAGGGTGCTGGCAATATTCATTGGAAGGACTGATGCTGAAGCTCCAATACTTTGGCCATCTGATGCAAAGAACTGACTCAGAATAGACCCTGACTCATTAGAAAAGACCCTAATGCTGGGAAAGATTGAAGGCAGGAAGAGGAGGAGACGACAGAGGATGAGATGGTAGGATGGCATCACCCATTCAATGGACACAAGTTTGAGCAAGTTCTGGGAGTTGATGGTGAACAAGAAATTTTATTCATTCTGCCTTTTTCATGATTTTTTTGCACAGCATATGTATAAAAGTCATACTTTTAAAAAGGCATCATTTTAAAGTACAAGAATCACATACTGCAAAGACATGATTACCACATTTTCTCAAAGTATCTATGAATAATCCCAAATTACTTATGAATCCCACAGTATCTATGAATAATGGTATTGCATTGCATCAGTGTTTTTCCTGATTTTTATCACAGTCCTGTGGTGAAGAAATTTCTTGTTTTTAAGAAATATGCACTAAATATTTATGTGTAAAGAGGTATCATATCCACAGCTCCAAAAAATGTGAGCTGTACAGGTGCATACATGCACACACACACATATATAAAGACAGAGAATAAAAGCTAATCTCAGAAAATGTTACCATTTGGGAAGTTTGGGTGAAAGATGTCTGGGAAGTTTTTCTACCCTTCTTGCAACTTTTCTGCAATTGTCAAATTATTTCAAAATAGGAAAGTTAAAAAATGAGAAGAATGGATGGATTTAGCAGTTTTAGTGGACAAAGTGGATGAGCGATCTTCATTTCCCCTTGTGCCCACTGGCGCATGTGCACCGCCTCTGTGTCTTCAGCATAGTTCCTCACAGGTAGTATGTTCTCATAAAGTTTATTGAATGAATGAGTGACTTAATGAGAAAGTGGAGACAGGGAAGAGAAAAATGTCTTTCACGTCCATAGGTAGTAAAAGAAGAGATGATGGTCCATTAGAAAGAGGGTTGAAGGGTTGATGATGACATTTAGAAGGTCGGGGTGGTCTGGGATGCCAATATGAACTTTATAGAGGCAGGGGTGAAAGGTAGAGGCAATCCTGATGAGATAGCAATGGCTTACATTCAAAACAGGAGTGAATCAGCCTAGAAAAGAATAGCTTTTCCACAGAAACCTCGGGAAAGATGAATGGGAAGTAATGGAGATGAGTTTGAAGAGGAAGAGGAGGAGGCAAGATAGTGAGGGAATTCCTGCCTGTTTCCTCTGTTCAAACCCTCCAGCAGCTCCCATTCATCTTTGGATGAAAAGTGAATCCTTACAATGAGCTTGCAAGCCCAGCAGATCCTATTGCCTGCCTCCCTTGCCTCCTGCCCTTCCTCTAATCAGGGTCTCTGCAAGGGCAGTCCGCTGCCAGGTACCTCCTTAGGTACCTGCCTGACTCCATCCCTGCCTGACCTTCACATCCCACCTTTTTGATGACACCCACTCTGACCACCCTACTCAGTGTTACAGAACTCTCACTCTAGACTTCTGATCTCTCTAAATGCTGAATCTCCTGTCCACCAAATGACGCACAGAACCGTTGACAAACGATAGCGTTCAGTTGTGCATTAGGGTTATTGTTGGTCTCTCAACCCCATCAGAATGTAAGCTTGCAATGGCAGGGATTCAGTCTTCTTTTATTCATTTGTATTCCTGACACCTGCAAAAGTACCTGGCATTTGTTAGGTAGTCAGATTGGGGTCCCCTCATGGTCAGACAGTAGAGAATCTGCCTGCAGTGAAGGAGACCTGAATTCGATCCCTGGGTCAGGAAGATGCCCTGGGGAAGGGAATGGCAACCCACTCCAATATTCTTGCCTGGGGAATCCCATGGACTTCCCTGGTGATCTATAGATCATGGGGCCACAAAAGAGTCAACATGACTGAGTGACTAACACTTTAACAACACAGGCACTCAGATATTTACTAGGTAAATTTTGAATACATGAATGAATGACGGCTTCTACTTTATTCTCTGAAGGGACTCAATATGAGAAGAGAACTGAGGGCATCAGTGAAAGACTACTTTCAAATAACTGTTTGCCTACCTAGAATAGGTAGAAAAGAGTGAAGGAAGGGGATAATAGATTGAGAGAATATAACATGTCAGGGGTTCTGCCTCTCTTGATGGCTTGGAGAACAGATAAGATGGGAATAAGGAATGAAAATTCTGTGGAAAGAGGATGTTTCTTCTTTAATCTCAAAACTCAGGTCCCCACCTCATGCTTCTGGAGTTGGTCCTCTGTACTTCCTTTCCTTAGCCTTTATCAGCCCTTTAAAAATGATTTGGCATCATCTTTCCTCCACCAGGCTTCCCTGGTGGTTCAGATGGCAAAGAAGCTGCCTGCAGTGTGGGAGAGCTGGGTTCAGTCCCTGGGTTGGTTGGGAAGATCCCCTGGAGAAGGGAATGGCTACCCACTCCAGTATTCTGGGCTGGAGAATTCCATGAATTATACAGCCCATGGGGTCGCAAAGAGTTGGACATAACTGATCAACTTTCACTCACTTCACTTCCTCCGCTAAACCATGGCCCTGTGAGAGTAGAGATTCTTTTGTCTTGTTCACACTTACCGTCCCAGTGGCCATCATGGATTGGAGTCCATGGGCAGTGGTCAGTACATGTTTGTAAATAAACAAATGAATCAGTTGGTGCTGTTGTGGTTTAAGACTGGAATGGAGAAGGAAGTCCATGATGTAGTCTTGAGCTTGATGGTTGACCAGAGTAGAAGACCAGAGTTGAGGCCAAGACTGAATGAGAAAGCACTGGATGCATGACCCAAGATAACATTGGGATATGTCAGGACACAGTCAAATACTAGTTTTTGATAAACTCCAGGAAGTTCTTAGGTGATGGGTCATTCATGGAAGTGTTAAAGGGTTGTCATGAACTTCAGAGAAGGGAAGATTTCCTGGGACAGCAGAAAAACAATGGTTTGGGAGAAACAACAAGGAAGATGTATTTTCAGGTCTTTATGATTCTGGAATCTGGAAGAAGGATATGCAAAAAAGGATATCTTTTCTCTACTGGGAAAAGATATGCAAAAAAAGTTAGGGCCTTGAAGGCGGGCTTAGTGGAAGGTGGAGAGATTGTTTGGTGAAGAGACTGAAGCTATGGAGGATCTTGTTTGCCATAGATTGATTGTTGGACACAGAGGAAAGGATCACGTGAGCTGGGGAATTGGGTCAAAGCATAGCAGATACAGAACAACATGGGGATGGACCTTCATTTTCTATTGTCTTTTAGTTTTTCTCTTCCCTTCTCTCTTCCTCTTCCTCCTCCTATCCTCCTTCCCCTACTCTCTCCCTCCCTCTCTTTCATGAGTAAAGATGCAAAAACCATGGCATGCTGGAGTGACTATGAATAGGACTTAGGGTTTCTAAGGGAAGAGGAGGCTGGAGAAAGGAATCTCCAGGCATTAACTCCAAGATGGTCTTTATCTCTGTGGTCACCATGCCTGCTTCCTTCTCCATGATAGCGTAAAAATTCACGTCTCAAATATTCAGGGTATCTTAAGGAGATGGATATCAAAAGTAATGAAGAAGTAGAGTCATCCTGACATGGGTAATAGCTATTTCCACCTGTGTCCTTCAGTGAGCTCTAGCATCTTAAATCTCTAAGGAGGCAGCGAGGTTCACTCTTTTCCAGGGAAATCACCAGGTATCCTGGTGTGGGGAGACTGAGAGGAGAGAGGTTGATTTTCCAATGCGTGTGGCTGAATTGAAAAATGCAAGGTTGTTTATTACATTTTTAAAATACAGTGATGAGAATGACCAATGAAAAGCAATACATCGATGATTTAAATGTTTATGTTTTTAAAATACAGTCATGAAAATGACCAATGAAAAGCAATACTTTAATGATTTAAATGTTGAGAACAATTGCAGTTGAAAATAATGTGCTTGGAGGGATTGCAAAATATCTTTACCTGCTGCTGCTTCCACTTCCACAAAGCCCAGATTTGTTATTCATTTGTTTTCATCATGCCAGTTGATATTGATTATATAAAGTTGATGTCTGATGTATTTGAAAATTGGAAATTTCTGGAGGAGAATAAAATATCTTGTGTGACAAAATATGATTTCTTTGTTCACAGAAAGATCTACCTTTGGGGATCTGATTCATTCATTCAACAGTTATGTGTTGAGCACCTACTGTGTGCTAGGCGGTGTGCTAGGCTGTGGGCCAATATAGCGGTAAAAAAATAAGCAGGTCACTGTTTTCATGGAGCTTTCATTCTTGGGGGAGAGACAGATGATCAGTAGATAAGTAGCAGTGTAAATAAATAGGCAGTGAAAAGTGCTCTGAAGAAAACAAAAGCAGATCGATGTCTATAGTGAAGAGTGGGGGTAGGGGGTCTCTTCTAGAGAGAGGCTTCCTCTGAGGAGAGGGTGTTGGAGCAGAGCTCTTAGGGAAGTGAGGGAATAAGTTTGGGTTAATTGAAGTGAAATAGGAGGATAACAGGACTTGGAGTTGAGGGCAAGTGGGGGTTGTGATGTGATGATCTAATTAATGTTTTTAAGAGGTCACTGTTTGTCATGTAGAACATTCTCTTTAGGAGAAGAGTGAGGAGAAGGTAAGGAGAAACAGGGAGACCAGTGTTTCCTAGTTCAGAAGATGATGTTGGAAGAACATGTTAGCTCACATGCCTCCTGGAGGAGCCACCAAGGCAGAATATATTGTGCCAGGATCCTCCGTGGAGGGAAAAGGAGGGAAGGGGAGGTATCCTAGCTGTCCTTTCCTCTGGCCACAGCCAGCATTGGTGATTGGAATAGTTGGCAGATGAGAGAAAGGAAGTTGTCACCATTAGCTTATATTTGGGAGGGAGAGCTGGCTGGACTTAAGATAAAAGGATATGTGGGAAAGAGGAGAATTAGAAGTTGCTTTTAGGCTTTTGAGCTGATTGTCCAGCTGAATGATTTTGAATGACCCAGAGGAGGCTCCTGGGAGCTCTGAACTGAGGACTTGCTAATTTTGAGATTTCTATCAACCTTTTCAAAGGATCTCCAGCTTGTGGATTTTACTTGCCTCAGGTCCTTCTCCTCTCCCTTCCTGCAGTAGTATTTGGGGAGCTTCTTTAATTTGCACATGAGAGGTAGGAGAAAGTGTGAAGTGATAGGAAACAAGTGTGCCATAGCAGAGAAGGAGCCACTGTCCCTCTGTCCCAGGGCTCTGGCCTGCATCCTGTGCAGTTCACCTACGGTGTGAGGGCCATTTTACTTACCTTGATAAATGGCCTGGGAGCATTCTTTTTGCCTTAGGCTATTCTGGTCTCATGAAATTGCAATTAATCTGAATTCTTTGACTATTGTTTTTTAAAAAAGTTAAAAGTGTTTTAGGCAACTAAGAGAAAAAGTACTGTAGGTAGAAGGCAGAAGATTCTTGACCTTAGGCTACATAGAGATCATGGGGGTCTGAATGAGAAAGCCCCAAGGATGTGGCTGTTCATAGGGCATTACATGGTCAATAGTTTTAAGGGCACACAGAAATAGCAGGACACGTGGGCAACATTATACGCTCTTATTTGCATCTATTAAGGAAGACTATTGATTCCCATTTACATTATATGTTATATCTATAAATAACTTAAAATAACAACTTTCATGTCATTATGATTTTAAAAATTCTACTTTGCCTTTGACCTAAACTTCACAGTCTCATTAAACACACATTGTTTATTGATAACTTAGCACATGCTGAGGGCTTCCCTGGTGGCTCAGATGGTAAAGAACCTGCCTGCATGCAAGAGCCCCAGGTTTGACCCCTGCGTTGGGAAGAACTCCTGGAGAAGGGACTGGTTACCCACTCCAGTAATCTTGCCTGGAGAAACCAGGACAGAGGAGCCTGGGGGGTACAGGAGCCTGTACCCCCCAGGGGTACAGTCCCATGGGGTCACAAAGAGTCTGACTGAGCGACTAACACACACACACACACACACACACACCCCTACTACTACTACTACCACCACCACCACATGCTGGGCCCTATCAGGTACCAGGAAACAAAGGAGAATAGGAGGTCCTTGACCCCAGAAGCTTGTGGTTAGCAGAGGAAACTAACACCTATACCTTACATACACTAACCATCATGCCAGTGTGTGTTAGTGTGGTTAAGCATCACATTGCCAGTGTTTACAACATTCCAAAAAGTACAGGGGAGGAAGACATTATCCTAAAGAGAAAATGATGTTTTAGTCCCAGTGGAGGAGTGAGTGTTTGACAAGCAGAGGAAAGAAGAGGCAGTAGGGTCTGACATGAAGAGCAACCAAGGCAGATGGGAAAATACATGGCATGCATGGGCAGTTCTCAAGTCCAGGGATGCTGTGTAACTAAACCGACGGGTGGGTGGACTCTTCAATATCTTGATGCATTCCGCCATGGATCTTCTTTTTCTTTTCTATGGATAATGTGAGTGGAGTTGAGACGTTGTAAGCTGGAGAATGGACATGCAGTTGCCATGTAGGGAAGATCAATATGGTGGCAGTAGTGAGAGTCAAAGGGCAGGGATAGAATACAGGGAGAGTAGCTCAATGGCTATTGATCCAGGCCAGGGAAGACTTACTGAGAACCCACCCCAGGATTGGAGGGTAGGAATGGAGAATGCAGGACCGCTCAGCAGGTTCTTCCAGTTTGGGGTGGTTGGCTTGAGAGTTATGTAATGTGGGGAGGGGGATAGGATGATTCTGAGGTTTCTGATTTCTAAGAAGGGGTTGAGGAGATTGCATGTTTGGGTGGAAAGAATCAGCAGATATGAGTTCAAATACCAACCTTCTTATTTGTTTGGACGTGTTACTTAATTTCTAGCCCCATATATAAAATGGGGACAAAGAATCCTGTTTTTAAGCATTTTACTGAATATTATAGATGGTGATACTGTCCTTTGAGTGGACTTAAAAATACAAAAGGAGGGGCAGATATAGGGCAAAGATAGTGGGAATTTAGGAATCTGAGATGGTAAGCATTTCTTACACAAACTTTGTATTATTCACTTTTGTCATTATTTCATTTAGTCCTCATAGCCAGCCTATTGGTGTGGGTAGTAGTAGTACCATCATTTTACATGAGAACATGTCAAGGCTTTGTTGTTGTTTAGCTGCTAAGTTGTGTCTGACTCTTTCTCGATCCCATGGACTGCAGCCCGCCAGGCTCTTCATGCATGGGATTCTCCAGGCAAGAACACTGGAGTTGGGTTGTCATGCCCTCCTCTAGGGGATCTTCCCAACGCAGAAATCGAACCTGAGTCTCCTGCTTTGGGAGACAGCTCCTTACCACTGAATCACCTGTGAAGTTCTGTCAAGGCGTAGAGGGAACAAACAACTTGACTAAGACCGCACAGAAGAGTTGGATCTTGAATCTGAGCTGAAATTAAATTCTGATTCCAGAACCCATGCTTGTGTTACCATACTCTGTAGCCTCCTAAATCTTTCCTCATTTGTACACACATAGAGGATGCATATAATCTAAATCAAAGCCTCTCCAAACCTACCTTACTCTGTGTAATAATGCTGATAGCTTCTACTATTCTGTTTGTAAAAACAAAATTATTGAGTGGAGCCTATTAAGATGAATTTAAGAGCCTATTAAGTTGAATTCATGGGTCTTTTCTTGGGTCATGACCCACAATTTGAAAAACACAGGGATAGAGCTTGAAAAGAATAAAAGGGATTTTCTGTGGCTTCTATCATCAGACGGCTTTGGGGTTCATTGTGTGTTATAGTACATACTTGTGTTGTCGTTTCATTTTTTAAAAACTTCCTTTCCATCTGTAATTATCCAGGGAAGATACTGCCCCTCCAGCAACTCTACTGGGTAAATCTACTCTGCCCTTGGTCTCTTTCCAGGCCTAGAAGAGGGGAGTAGAAAGACTGTAGTCATAGGTGACCCAGGCAGTGGCAGCACTTGTGGTCCAAGCGTTCCTTCACTAACCTCTCCCTTCTATAAATTGCAATATTTAACTTGTCCTCTCGTGGCTATTTGTGTTGGCCTCCCCACGTGTGACACCCAAGACTTGTCTTTGCATGTTTGTGTCTGCAGCATGGAGCTCAGTGCCTGGAACAGAGTGGTAACCCAACATGTGCCAAGAGACGAGGGAGGGGACACCAGCTGGGCTAGCTGGCCTTCTCTTGTTCATATGGCCTCTGTCTCTTGCAGACCAACAGCCAAAGGGTTGAAATCTAGCAACTCGGAAGAGTAATACTGATCTCCAGCTATTCTCTTGTCACTGTGTTAGGCCAGTCTGCTTTACTGGGAAAGGATTAGTCATAGATTTTGAGATTCTAATGCAAATCCACCACTATTCTCTGGAATACAAGCTAGAAAATTACATTTTTGAAAAACATAACTGTATTGATGTGATGTTGTGGAAATATATAAAACTTGGAGTGTGTGGAAGTTTACAAAGAGTCTTAATGTAGAATATAATAAGAACCTCTGCAGTGATTATTAGTAGAAAAAGAAAGCAAACATATTACATCATATAATAATTGTACCCAATGCATAGATGCACCTTCGCCAGGAAAAGAACAGGAAGAATTTGAGGGTAAAGGGGGCAATACATATATAAATGTGTACATATATGTAAATGTGTGTATGTAAATAAGTGTATAGATAAATGCATGTAGATAGTTATGTACATAAATAGAAACCAAGAATTAACATTTTAAGGTCTTGTGTTAGCAAAAAGTATGTCTTTTTGCTTCTTTAGTTCAGAATGAGTGTAGAATATTTGCTAAGAGAGTTTAGTGCATTTCTGAGACTTACTGAGTCAAGTCTGTGTGATTAAAAAGAAATGAAATTCTGCTTGAATGCTTAAATACTCTCTTTAAAAAAAAATACAAAAACACAACTTTGTGACTTGGACACTGAAGTGGATTACATATCTCTGAAAGGCAAAGGAACATCCACCTCCAAGCAAGAAAATGACAGGCTGAGTTTGCAACTTGAGAAATTTCATATAGGAATGCATTTTTATTTTAAAAAATAGCTGAATCAGTGCGGGAAAATGAGAATCTGTCCTATTTCTACTCTTTTGAGAGACTAGACTGTGTTTCTTGGTACCGTGGTCTCAGGGGTGTGTTTCCCCTTGAGTCTGAACAATAGACCAGAGGACTTTCCAGTCCTGCCTAGCCCTGTCCATCCCCTGCCTCTCGGTGCATTGTTCCAAACAGCAGCCAGCACTCCCTGTGCTCTTAAAGTATTGCCGCTGTAAAAGTCATCACTGGCTGGTATTTAAGAGGATTGTGAGTATATTTTCCAAGAGTTGATGTCAAATCAGAGTCACTTAATCAATGTCTGTAGGTTCCTTAGTATAGTCTAACTTTCTATTATGTCAACTTAGGAAATTACTATTTCCGCAGGTCAGAAAGGTCTATGATGTCATGTGGTCTATCAGTGTTATCAAACACATATTTTGTGTTTTTCTTTCATGATTGTGCATTATTTTTCTTTTCCAGCCATTGGGAGCAGCAGCTTCAGCCCAAGACCAACTCATCAGTTCTCCCCACCACAGATTTATCCTTCCAAGTAAGATGTATTTTCTCTTAATCAATAGATAACTTTTCCGAGTAGTCTTTTACCTTATTTCTAGTCAGGTCTGGTGCCCACATGTTACATCTGAAGTTAAACTAAAGTGTGTTTCATTGAGACTTAAGTGTACTTACGTAAATTTATTTGGAGCATCACCTAGGAAGGACACTGAAATATTTCGGTACTTTGTCTATGATAGTTGAAGATTATACATGAAGAAACAGTCTTTAACTAGAATTTGTGATTTGGTTGTTAATCAGTTACCTTGCATGTTTCCATCTAATGCATGGGCTTTCTATTTTCTGTCATTTCTGACAAATAGCAGACCATACCCACATATTCTTCCTACCCCTTCCTCACAAACTATGGCTGCATATGGGCAAACACAGTTTACTACAGGAATGCAGCAAGCTACAGCCTATGCCACGTACCCACAGCCAGGACAGCCCTATGGAATCTCCTCCTATGGTGAGTAATCCCGTTGCTTTAGCAGTGGTGTTGCCTAGTGGGCACACCTGTACGTGTGAAAGTGTCACAGGAGTGATATATGGAGATGGAGCTCTTGGTCACTTGAGAAAGGGTTATCACCTTTTGTGTCTGAATTCTTAATATGATTGTTTCTAATGAACATTGTAAGAAGGGGTGGCCACTTATCTTGAGGTCAGAAGTGGCAGATAGATAGCATGGTTCACATGCTCTTTTGCTTTGTTTTTTTTTTCCCCCATTTACTTTCCCCCATTCCTCAATTCTTAATTTGCCATTTGAACACTTGGTTCGGGAATCCAAAGTATTCTGGTGCATATTTCTGATAAAACTTCTGTGAATGAAGTCTTTTGGGGGTGAAGATTCATTTCCTATTTATCAGGTGCTGAGCTATGATTAGAGAAGTACAAGCCACATTCAACAAACCCTGGCTCAAAACTTGATGGGAGTAGTCGTCTCATATGTCAGCGTTATCAGCCACTAGGAAAAGTGATCCTATCGTGGCTTGGGCTGCACTTTAAAGAGCCCAATCAGAAAACATTGAAAGCTCACATCCTTATTTGTTCCCTCTCACCTGGAGATTATTTTTATCTTGGTGTAATTTAACTCAATTGTTAACAGGGTCAATACCTGTAAATTAAAAATAAAGCCAGCCAAACTTCAGAGTTTAATTCTTAAAAATCTTAGGATTCCAAAAATACCTTCTTTTCCATGAAATGGTAGCTATAATCTTAAACAAATTGCAACTTGTTGGAATATAAAAAAATGAATTATTGGCATTTTATTACAAAATAAATAAAACCTAGTGATCCAGAAAAAAAATACATGAAATTTTAGAAGCAACGACTGAAAGAAAAGACTAGTGGATTATTTTGTGATCAATATTCTAATTTTGCTTCTGCTGCTATTGTTGTTTCATAATCTTCTCAGTATGTTGAAACAAATAATGTTCTTCTTTAGGTATTTCATTGATCATTAGAAGGTGAATTATCTTTGTTTTTTTTTTTTTGTCCTGTCTTTACCCCAGGCAAATTTCCCATATATACATTTTATAGAAATGAAAATCTAAATTATATATTACTTCAGCTTTTATAGTTTTATTTTAAAAAGATCACAACTGAATGTGATCCAGTGAAGTGTTTTTCAACTAGACTTATAAACAGCCATCAAACGGGCTTCCTAGAATGATCTTTCATTTCCATGACTTCGCTGAGTTTCTCAAAATGATGTTAAATATAGATCAGATTATCTGTAATTTACTTTTAAACTGTTCTTGTGCTGAAGGAGGAAGAGGATTCCATGATTTGAATTGTGTGACTTCAAATTCTATAATGTGAATTAAGGCAATCCCTCAATTTATATTCTCAAATTTTATTTGTAAGCTGATGATTTGAAATATAAATGCATATTCTAAGGCAAACAATATTCAAGTACTATAGATGTATCAGTGCTGCCAGGAGAAGGTACCTTTCCTGGTACTGCTTTGGCTGCTACCCACACAACTCTCTTGGTTTGTTTTTTTTTTTTTGCCCCTCCCCATTCAGTCATGGTTGGGCCCTTTGCCAGTTTCTTGGTAAGGACTCCTCTAGTTTTAAACCATCAACAGTTATCTCTGTTGTTTGAAATAGTTGGTCCAGTAGGGTGAGATGAACAGACATTCTAAGGTTATACTCCCAGCTAGTAAAGTGAGAATGGGGATTTTCATATGGTAGGTGGGTATTGGGAAAGTGGTGAGAGTAAGGCTTAGTGTGAAGGACTTGATCCCAGAGCCTTCCATGCTTATAAATCTGGGGATAAATGATTCTCAGTCCTGAGCACTTTCCTGATCCACCCCCCTTCTTCTCTTTTTGTGCCTTGAGGGCAAGGAGATGCCCTAGTGCTTCTGGCCTGCCATTCTATTTTTCTTGGGCCAGGGCATGGAAAAATATGGCAGCTTTCTTTTCACTGTTTGCTCCTGGAAGAAAAGCACATAATTTAAATTTATGGGTTTTAACCCTAAACTGGTAGTTAAGATTCTGATGGTCTTAGAATTCTGACCATCTCTGAGGACGTGTGTCCCTGACTTTTTAATTAGACCCAGTGAGAAAAGATAGGCAAATGTTTTCACAGTAAGAGCAATGGGGAGGAAGGGGTCATGCCATTCTTCACTGGATCTGCATGGAGTCAACCAGTGGGATGAGTTTGCCAGCTTCTAGCTAGAAGCCACGGAGATGGATGTAGCTATGGGCATTTTCTACCTCTTCCTGCTTTTCTTTACCTGTTCTTACCACAGAGATTCCTATTCTGAGCCTCCAGGCTGAAAACAGAGCTGGCACAGGTGAAGACTGAAAGTACAACAGTATAGCATCAGAAAGAGAGGAGAAAATCCCTATTGTGACCCTATGAAAAGGAAGTGAGTTTCTGGAGCCATCAAACCACCTGTCTTGGGCAGCTGTTTTTCCAGGGACCATTTATAAGTGTGGCTTATTCATTGGTTTGGGATTGCCTTTGCAGGGAAAGTGACATTTTTTTAAATGCTAAGGTTGTGTTAAGACTGTGATGCAAGGCCATTATGAGGTTGTTTAGAGATACTTCAGAAATTAGAGTAAGCTCTCTCAGCCAAGAGTCAGATTCTTCCACTGCCTTAGGAAAGTTACCTAAATTCATTCTACTGATGAAATTCCCCTAAAATGGAAATAAACAGTGAGACTACTGTGTATTCTAGATCCCAAAGATATTATTTATCTTAAGTGCAAAGTAAAATTATTCCAAAATGTGAATTCTCTTGGCAGACATTTTCCTCCCCTCCCTCTGTGGGAATTAAAGACAGTTGTTAACTTTCATGACTGTCTTTAATTATGATCCAAGTCTGAGGCTTGTGCAACGATGCTGCCAAACCCAAGTCCTGAAATTAGGATGTCAGCCTGGTACTTTGGGAAGTACTTGGGGGCACAAATACTTTATTTTTATATTATGTGATTTTTTAAAAGTGTACTTTAAAAAATACATAAAAAGGTATACTTTAGGTTACACTTAAAAAATTATATTTGACTAAATACTTGAAACTACAAGAGGCAAAAAGGGAACCATTGGTTTCCTTCATGCTGTTCTGTAGGACTGAATTCTTTACTATTCTGCTTTCCTTGTGTTTACTTTGTGGATACCTGGGCAAAGATTTCCTCCTGTGTTGCTTAGTTCTATGTCCAGTATTGCTACCTCTGACCTGAAAATATGTACTAAAATCACCATTGTGGTAGAAAGAGTAAAGAAAAAACTTTTTAAATGCTATGAGGTTAGAGACTCTTAATCACTTTTTAGAAAAAAATATTTTGATTTTGACATTAATGTAACAGTGTTTAGAACAATATTGTTCGTTTTAATTATGACCATTTCTGGACTATAAAGATGATCTTAAACTCTTGTAAAACAACACAATTAATTACAGAAGCTGAATTTTGTAACAACTAATCACTGGAGTTAAATTTTATTAAAAAAAATGGAATTCAGGAAAAAAACAAAAAAGAACAGTGGAGATAGGCATTCAAATCTGTCATAATCCTATTTTTTGTTTTTTCAATTGAAGGTAGAGTTAAGGGTATTTCTCTCTAAGCATGTTTGGCCTTGGCTATTGAGATAATACTGGGAAAAGTTTGTGACTGGATAGCTACGGGAGTGTTTTTGTATACTCACCAGCTGTTGAAAATGAACAGATAGATAAGCTATCACTAACTGATTTAGGTGCATTGTGGGCAGGCATCAAGACTGAAGGTGGATTATCACAATCTCAGTCACCTGGGCAGACAGGATTTCTCAGCTATGGCACAAGCTTTGGGACCCCTCAACCTGGACAGGCACCGTACAGCTACCAGATGCAAGGTCTGTATACATACTGACATCGCTCCTTTCATTAACCCTACAGGATAATTAGATTCTAAAAGGGACCCTGCTATTCTGTAAAAGTTGTGGATGATGCTAAGTGGACTGGGCTTGGAGGCAAGATGCCTGGTTCTCACTTGGCTCTTTACACACCTATTCTCCGAGCCTAAATTTCCTTATTTTTAACATCCAGGGATTAGACAGGATGATCACTAACATTCTTTTTCAAAAAGCTCTAAAATTTTTTGTGACGTTGAAGTTTTCTGCCTTTGCTTCTATCAGTGAAAAAGGAATGGAAAAAAGTAGGAGTCGATGATGTAATATCCTAATGTGGACTATCCTAAAACTCTGGCACTTGTGGCCATTCAGCTTTTTACAAGGGGCTATGTTTTCTTCATTATCACATTTCTGGAAATGGAACCGTGATAAGTGTTGGCTAAATGATCTGTCAAAGACCAGGAGATCAAATTGACAGCCACTCAATGTATCTTCAAGATATTGCTTCCAAGGACCCATCCCTTGGTTCTGATTTTGAAACTGTAGACAAAACATAATGTTAAGTACATGTCATATCATAAGGATGACAGCTGAAAGTTTATATTGTCAGACTCTTTCAAGAGTAGGCGTTACTGTAATTGGCAGATTATTGTCATGCAAATGTGTCTGTAAAGTACTTGAAATTTGTTCTTGCATAATTTAAACACTCTCCTAATATACATATATATATATATTTACTACTAATTAGTTCAATAAATCATATCCTTTCAATAGCGCCAAACTATAGTCAAATTGCTTCCCAGGTGGCACAGTGGTGAAGAATCTGTCTGCTAGTGCTGGAGACATGAGTTCAATCCCTGGGTCAGGAAGATTCCCTGGAGGAGAAAATAGCAACTTACTCCAGGATTCTTGCCTGGAAAATCCCATGGACAGAGGAGACTAGTGGGCTACAGTCCATGGGGTTGCCAAGAGCCAGACATGACTGAGCGATTGAGCACACGCTATAGTAGAATTAAATATCTATGTTTTAAATTTTTATTTGCTTTTCTTTATTGAAGTGTAGTTGATATATAATATTACATAAATTATAGTTGTGCAACATAGTGATTAGCCTTTTTAAAGGTTCTATTTCATTTATAGTTGCTACAGAATGCTGGCTATATTCCCTGCGTTGTACATGTACTCTGTGTACATACACGTGCATGTGTGTGTGCTGAGTTGCTTCAGTTGAGTCTGACTCTGTGTGACCCTATGGACTGTAGCCTGCCAGGCTCCTCTGTCACAGATGAAGAGAACAAACTAGTGGTTACCAGTGGGGAGAGAAAAAGGGGAATGGACAAGATAGGGGTAGGCCCGCTTTCCTCTCCCCACTGGTAAGCACTAGTTTGTTCCCTATATCTGTGAGTCTGTTTCTTTTTTGATATATTCACTAGTTTTATTTATTAGAGTCCACATATAATTGATATTGAGGTGACTTTAAGGTGATGTTGAGCGACTTCGCTTTCACTTTTCAGTTTCATGCATTGGAGAAGGAAATGGCAACCCAATCCAGTGTTCTTGCCTGGAGAATCCCAGGGACAGGGGAGCCTGGTGGGCTGCCGTCTATGGGATCGCACAAAGTCGGACATGACTGAAGCGACTTAGCAGCAGCAGCAGCACATAATTGATATTATACAGTATTTGTCCTCCTCTGTCTGACTTATTTCACTTGTCATAACGCCCTTCAAATCCATCCATGTTGCTACAAGTGGCAAAATTTCATTCTTTTTTATGGCTGAGTAGTATTCCACTGTGTGTGTGTGTGTGTGTGTGTACACGTGTACATACACACGACATCTTTATCCATTCATCTGTTTGAAGACACTTAGCAACCTGCTCTTTTAATAACACACATAAACATCTTTTCATATCAATAAACTCTATAGTATCATTTTAATGGCTGCATGGTTTCATAGATATTTTATTTAATCCATTATCAGACATCTAGAGCGATTCTACAAATGTCTTATGTGTATCCTTAATTATTCCCTTTGAGTAAATTTAAGTGTGGCTTTGTAATTTGTAACATTTTTACACAAGGAAGGGTTGTGAATTAGAGTGAACACATTAAATATTTAACTTTTTAAAATTTGTCATATTGGAAGGTCTGAGATTTTATTGTTATTTTCATGTGCATTTTTAGAAAGTTGAGCTCACAAACCATTTTTTCTTTACTAACGTAATGTTCATCTTTTATTATTTCTTGTACTACACTTCTTAAACTTTGGTAATGTTTTATAGATATTTTTCTATAAAATATTTTTTATATTTTATAATGTTTTTTATAAAACATTATAAATTTCTATATTTTATAATGTTTTCTATAAAACATTATCATAATGTTTTATAGATACATTTCCAATTTATCATTTTAAAGAGCTTTTTTCCCTGCTTGGGGAAGCTAAAATTTTATGGGACCAGATCCATTAATCTTTTCATATTTGTTTTGCCTTTGGTATAAAAAGGGCTGAATTGTAAAGTTTTGAAATACTTGATGGCTACAAAGTTAAACCTGTCTTACAATGGATGATGTTTATTGTTAGAAGGATATTACTTTGTGCCTGATTCCAAAACTTGAAAGCTGCCTTAGGGAAAGAACTATGGATATGTATATGCTAAATGTCAGTTGAGTAAAGGGATAAAAAGAACCGAAAGTGATGAGACTTCATTGAAGAATTGAACCATCTTAGGCTTTAATAGTGAAATGGTTCATAAGGTGAGCAAAGTCTGTAAAGTTCATTTGTGTGAAGTAGAGAGAAACTAGACAAACAGATAAATGAACTATGCAATTGCAGAGTCTTGGGAGAGTTAGGGGGAAAAGTTGGGTGCTGTGGTGGGTCCCATTCTACCCTGGGCATCCAGGTCTCTCAAAGGAGAAGTGGATCCTAAGTGTCCAAATGAAATAGGTGAAGTGCCCTCCAGAGAAGAGAGATTACCTGCATGTGTGATTCCTGGGCTGAGCCCATGTGCAGCCAGCCCCTTGGCTACCATCCACAGTGCGCTGAGTATAGAAATTGCGAGTAAGTGTTTAGAAACGTTTATGGTATGTCATAGTAAACTTATTATGTTGGTGAAATGAAACACTAACATTAAGAAATCAGACATGTACTCTGTGTCTTTTCTTTTTTCACCTCATTCTTTTAGTCATACATAACTATTATATTTTGCTCAATTGTCAGTCTGAGAAGGATTAGAAGTAAAAACAGGGTTGTATCTTGGGGAATTCAAGAAAGGCAGCACTTGAGAGTTGTTTTTTAAGGCAGTTTTAATCTTTTGCTTTTTTGTTTTGGCATATGTCCTAATATTGGAGATACAGTTCATAATTTTTCATTTATTCAAGTTTATTTCAATAACTGTATTATCAAGTGGCCATATTGCAGAAATTCAAGATCTTTTAAAATTAGAGGATAATTATTTTACAATATTATGTTGGTTTCTGCAATACATCAACATGAATTAGCCATAGGTATGTGTATATATATGTCCCCTCCCTCTTTTCCTCTCAGATCAAAAGCTTATGTGGCAGAAAATTCCTAAGAGAACTAGCTAGCTATCAGATGTAAGTATAGCTTTAGAGTATAGAGAAGAATGGAAATGAAGAAGATAAGAAAGTTAACGTGGAGGAGGAAAAAAGTCTTCATTTTAAAGCAGAAATAAGGACATTTGTAGAACCAAATATAGTAAATGTAGCATTGCTCTCTAGTCATAGATTTCATTGCATCTGGGATGTTGCATTAAAACTTTTTGTGTTTTTAGGCATACCCTGCTTGAATGGTCTTTCCAGTGGGATTTTAGAACTCATTTTCACTAAAATTTTATTTCATATGAATGTTTGTATAATGGCACTTTGCTCATTTTTAGAGTAATCTGAAAATATGATTTTCACACATCAAGCCAGAGAATACCATGCTGTTAACTTGAAACTTGCCAAAATGATGATGGATAATGATACATGATATTCTGTAGACTACTTATAGTCACACATGGATAAATAACTAAACTTTGATTAATATGAATTTCTTAAACATTAGGTGTATTATAAAAAAAATGAAATGGATGAAATGATATTATATATCCAGTCATGGGAATCTGTTGACCTTTGTCTTTCAATACTGCTTTTCAATATAAAACTTTTTGTAATGTCTAAAATTATTTTTTAAATTCTCCAAATTCTATTATCCTTAATGGATAACAGTGATTTTTGTTCATATCACTCTTATAGCTGTTAAAAATTCTTAGAATCCTGGATGACAGTATATATATTTTTAGTGATTTGGGAATATTGATATTTTACCTAGCTTTTTATCCAAGATCTTTTGACCTTTAAAATATAAAATATGATGAGTTATTCAGAGATTTAGTTGCTGAGATTTCATATTAGGATTTCACAATATTAGAAGTACTTTAGTAACCACGATGACTCGAACTAACTCAGTGGTGGCATATATGCTTTAGGGTGTTGTGCTGATTAACTTCAGGAGAATTTATGATGATCGCCTCTTTGGTCAGATTTAGAAGGTTGGACTAAAGATATAATCTTGCTTTCTGGCAAACAGTGTAGGTACTGGAGTTAAGCTGCCTGTTGAATACCCTGCCCTTGCTATTGGTGAGACTTCAGCATGGGGTTCAACTTCATAACTCCATTTCTTTGTCTTGAATATTGTCTGTTCCCACAGTGGTGGGCTTCCCAGGTGGTTCAGTGATAAAGAATCTGCCTGCCAATTCAGGAGATGCAGGTTCAGTCCTTGGGTCAGGAAAATACCCTGGAAGAGGAAATGGAAACTCACTGCACTATTCCTCCCTGGAGAATCCCATGGAGGAACCTGGCAGGGTTGCCGAGTCAGACACGACTGAGCAACTGAGTGAATACACACACCCACTGTAGTATTGTGAGAATTCATTGAGATTATCCATGTATGGGCTTCTGTGGTGGCTCAGTGGTAAAGAACCCACCTGCAATGCAGGGGATGCTGGTTCGATCCTTGGGTTGGGGAGATTCCCTGGAGAA
The DNA here is from genome assembly GCF_014754425.2 of Oryx dammah. Classification (NCBI taxonomy): domain Eukaryota; kingdom Metazoa; phylum Chordata; class Mammalia; order Artiodactyla; family Bovidae; genus Oryx; species Oryx dammah. The sequence goes on along the minus strand of NW_024070203.1, from coordinate 46,851,784 downwards.
GGAAATGGCAACCCACTCCAGTATTCTTGCCTGGGAAATACCAAGGACAGAGGAGCCTAGTGGGCTACAGCCCATGGGATTGCGAAAGTCAGACATGACTCATCACTCTGACCAACATCTAGCACTGGTAAGCATTTAAATGCTTAGTTTCATTTAACTATGTTCATTGTGATAGTGATGTGGTGGTGATTGTTATTATTATCATCATCATCATGTAATAGTTCCAGATTAGGAAGCACTGTCAAATTCTCCTTCTCTTGCATTTCCCAGGAGGAAAAAAAAAAAAATATATATATATGAAATAAATATAAACATTTGATATATATAATATATATAACCAGCATGGATTGTTCCAAGAACCCAGTAATCAAATAAATAATCATAGCTAGAAAAGAGCCAGATCTAACTAATATGCTGGCAAGGAAGGAAAATCACTGTCAGCAAAGGTCAGGCTTTGTGTACATGATACAAAAATGTAGAAGAAACAAGAGAAAGCAGCCAAGAACAGGGAGAAACTCAGAAGAGAGGAAAGGCTGTGCTGGCCACAGTGGTGGTGGGTGCTGGAGAGCAGGAGCCGTGGGTAACACAGAAGGGTCCTGGACAAAGACTGAGCTTCCCAGGTGGTGCCGGTGGTAAAGAACTTGCCTGCCAGTGCAGGAGATGTAAGAGACCCAGGTTTGATCCCTGGGTCGGGAAGATCCCCTGGAGAAAGAAATGACAACCCACTCCAGTATTTTTGCTTGGGAAATCCCATGACAGAGGAGCCTGGAAGGCTACAGTCCGTAGGATCGCGCAGAGTCGGATACGATGAGCGACTTAGAGGACAATGGGAGCGTGACAAGCTATGCTCTATCAAGGCAGAAAACTCTTGTCCATAACACAAAATAACAGCTACCATTGATTGTGGACCTATCATAGGCCCAAGACTTTTCTAATTATTTTACATATATTGTCTCATTTAATCCTTACAATAACCTTGAACAATGGCTTTAAAGCATAAGAAGCTGAAAATGCTGATGAATACATCAAAATGGAGAATGGCTTTGAACTGTCAGGCCCTGCCATGTTTCTATTCAATTGCATGACAGCACCTATAGAGGAGGCACTTATAGAAAACTACCAAAAAAAGAAAAAGAAATGTAGTTGCCCGTAGCATTTATTTTCTGAAGGGTAGATTTGCTCTTTTTATAGCTGAGACACACTGCGTCACATAGCCCACTATGTAATTAGTCAAAAATACCAGCTCACGAAGCTCTAGAAAAAAAATTTTTAGACAGTTCATTTCTGAGCACTGCTTTTTTTATTTTTTCATGGAACTTAAGGAAAAGATTTATTTGGGAATTTGTGGCCATTTTGGCACTGCCTGGTCCTGTGAACTAGGCTAGCCTTCGTGCCCTCATTTAGTCCAGGTAAACCTTCTGAATCCTTCCAGCTCCAATGCTCAACACTTCTGTCTGTGGCAGGCTTCTGTGAATCTAGTACATGCTGTTTTAAGCCAAAATGGCTTGGATTTTTGCTTTATATGCACTAACAGTAAAAGCCCATGGAGTAAAACCTCAGGGACTGGAAAATCTGATTGCTTTTACCTTTGCTGCAAGATTCTGGAAAATTCTATCTCTGCTTTCATTGGATCTCTTTTGTGCATCCAGTGACAGATTAGAAATTTCAGTGTAACAGAGAAGGACAAAGTGTTTCTGTTCATGGACAACTGCAGAGTTCACTCCAGGAGGTGAAATCCTTACTGTTACTTTTTGATATCTTCCTGCTCTCCAGGGTCAGTCTCTGTTTCTGGAAGAAGATTTGGATGGTATGAGATTTTTCTTCACACACCATTGACAAACATGCAAATGAGCAAACTGAACGAGGGAGTGTAGACTGACAAAGGGTGCCTGGAGACCCCTGGGTCAACTGCGCAGATCCTGTAGACAGTGTTTTCAATGCTGCCAATCAAAGGACACTGACAACAAGAATGAAGAGGAGGGTGCAAGTTTGTGTTTATGTCTGGGGGTGGGGTGTGTGTATACACACCCATGCTTACATGTACTAAGAGCAGAGAAACCGTTTAGGAGAAACAACTTTAGCCTTTGATTCACTGACCTGTTTCACAGAATATCTGCCCAGTTTGTCAAAAGCAAACTTTATTCTCCTTTAGTATAAAAGAGGCATCTGATTTGAAATCAATCTTTTAGTTATAGTATTTTAAAAACCACAAGTTCTGGACCCATTGCTATCATTCCTGTTCATTCATTTACCCCCACATCCTATACACTATAGACTTAAAGAGTACCATCAGCCACCGAAGACAAGAGAGTGTTCATAATTTTGAGGCCAAGGGACTTCCCTCGTGGTCCAGTGGTTGGTTCTGTGCTTCCACTGCAAGGGGCACGGGTTCAATCCCTGGTCAGGGAACTAAGATCCCACATACCACGTGACACAGCCAAAAATGATAATTTTGAGGCTGATTCATAGGAAGAAAATGACATTTTGTTTAGCAATCTGTTTGAGGTAAGGAAAATGCAAACAATTTTTACACTAAAAGCAATTCAAACTAAGTCTGGCCTCTTTACTGGTTAAGCTTTAGCTTTGAGGCAAACCCAGCTTGCCGTGATAACTTAGTTCTATTGATCTCCATTTGCAGGGGTTGACCAGCTCGTGGTTTTGTTTTATCTGGTAGTATCTGAAATGTTTTGCTGGGCATGGAAAGGCCTCTGTCACAATGGCAGTTAGAAGTTAAGATTCATAAAGACTCTAATTCTGTTTGTTTGGGGAAATGAATTTGGAATTTACCCATCGTAAAATCCTTGATTAGTTTATTATCGTGTTGTGTTCAAAGCAGTCTTGCCTTGTGTTCACAGTCATAGGTGGAGTGGATGGAGGTGTTAGGGAATTGCGGTGGTTGTGTAGAACGCCTTTCTGAGTGCTTTATTGCCCCAGAATAGCAATGAGGTGGGGGACATTCTGTCATTCTGTAGCAAGAAGGTGTCAGGATTTGCCTAGGTAGATGAGAGGGACTACACGGATGTACATGCACGAAACCCTGCTTTGTTTATTTTCTTTTAGGCTTTATTGCTCTCTCTTAGAGGAGAAAATAACGGCAAGTTCTAACTCTCTCTTTGTATTCAGTGGATAATGTTGTTTGTTCTGTTAAAGAGATTGGAGGCCCACCCAATGAGGAAGGGCCATAAATAAGGACAGAGGTTTGTTAATGGGACGTGGAAGGGTGACAATTCCATAGTTCTCTGAAGCTTACTTGGTCTAGGGCTTGTTATCAAGTGGGAACCATCCAATAATAATCTAATAAGGGCAACCACCCTGATTTCCTTTGGTCTGCCTGTCTGTAGTTTTTTGAATATACAGCTGAAGTCTTTCAGTTTATTAGGCTTTTAGAACTTCAAAATGGCTTAGCAAAATATACTATTAAAATTTTTCCATTACCTATAGAAGTGATATTTTTCCTCTCTTGCAAATATACAGTTTTAGGGAAATATTTACTAAACCTTTTTAATAATCTGCTCTGATAAAGCATTTGAAGTTTGCACTTTCTGGCATAATGTGACAGAAGAAAGTTATAACTGGAGAATTGCCATTTCAGCTCGCCCTGATTGTTCACAATTTCTCTTAATTGCTTTGCCAGTCTGCTCACATTTATATTTGAGTTTGTGGAAATTTTTGCATTGCAGATTTTTTTTTTCTTGCCTAAGTTGATTTTTTAGCAGGAATATTTGGTTTTACTTATTTTGACATCTTATGTTATTTCAAGTGACAAATGTTGGAAATTGTAGGGAAATCTTTTGAAGTCAGTAATAGCAGTAATTAGTTATCAGTATCCACATTCTTGTCTGTATGAACTGGTTTTTATTAAAATATAGAGAAATAGATCAATAAAGGTAAATATTAAGGCTTTGCCACCTTTATGACATTAGTTAAAAATTATCTTTGATGTAGAAAAATTATTACTGAGATAAAAAGGAATAGTCCTTGGCTTGGTCCTTTAAAATCCTTCTTATAAGAAAAGGAGAAAACTTTGGTTTTAAAAAGTAGCCCATCTGGCCTTCAGAGGCCTTTCCCCAGGGAGCTGCACTGACTTCTGCCACATAGATCGCGCCTGATGATGGACATAGCCCATGGCAAAGAGGCCAGGGAAGAAAAGCAAATGGACTTTTGTGAAAATACACGGGGGACAAATAGCATCCTGCTTGCTGAGTAAGTGCTAGAAAATGCTCTAAAACATGGTAAGTACAGACAGGCCCCTGCAGGTTCCAGCATTCTTACGTTGGCTGGGATTCTGGTTTTTAATGCAAGTCCTTGTTCTCTGTGAAGTAGACCTTTGACCTACGTGTTACCTTTTTTTTTTTTGGAACTTTTTTGAAGTTATAGCTAGGCAGTGTTCTCTAGGTTAAATCACACACAAAATGTTGATTTATCATTTTAAATCATGTTATAAATCAACATAGACTGGATTCTTAACTAGGAAAAAGTACTTAGGATTTATTAATAAAGATTTGCAGGGATCAGTTTAGTTTTAAACTATAATCGCTTAGCACCTATAGAACTGGGTGAACACACAGGGTCTCCTAGCAGGACTGTTTCTTGTTTGTTACGGTTGACAAGACCACCACCCTTTCCCTGTAGGAACCCCTCATGGTGACAAGAAGAAAGCCAGTCTTTCTGATACACCATCTTTTGGGTGACTGTATAATTTACTTTTAAAATTATTTACCAGCTTCAAAAGAGTTATAATGAAGAAGTCTTTTAGAAAGGAGAGAGTTTGTTTCCAGATTCACTTATGAAAGATTTCTCAGATGCCCTTGTCTCTCACTTGTGGCAGTGATATTTGTGTGGCCAAAAATTAATACCACTTTTCTATCCCCTCTCCCCCCACTTATTCCTTTTCCTTTTGGTAACCCTAATTTTGGTTTCTTACCTCTGTGAGTCTGTTTCTGTTTTGTGAGCAAGTTCATTTGTATCATATTTTAGATTCCACATATAAGTGATTAGCAGATACAAGCTACTGTATACAAAACAGATAAACAAGGACCTACTGGATAGCAAGGAAACTAATATCTTATAATAACATAATGGAAAGAATATGAAAAAGAATATATATTAATACACATATAAGTGAATCAGTTTGCTATACATCGGAAACTAATACAACGTGGTAAGTCAACTCTACTTCAGTACCAAAAACTAAAACTACCACTTTTCACAATATATAACTCACTTCAGCATTGCTGAGTCAGAGCGTATAAAGGTGGATTTGGTGTGGCAGTACGGTGAGCACTGGCCTGAAAGTGGAGTTAGTGGCCACTCCCTAACTCAGGGTTCTGGGGCCACTATGTCTGCTTTTTAGAAAGGGACAGGCGGCCCATAGTAATAATTATTACCTCACATACTGATGTGGGGCATAACCTGAGACAGTGGATAGGGAAATCCTGAAGTATAAATGGACAGTAAACACATAGAATGTTAACTGCATTCTGAATTTGAAATTTTTCATTTGCAACTGAGTCTCTTCTCTTCATCCGTATACCCATGATACCAGTCCCTAGGGTCTCAAAGAGTCAGACACGATTGAAGTGACTTAGCAGCAGCACATACGCACTGATGATACATCAATATCTGACTGAGCTACATCTGTGAGATTTTATGAGCTGTTCAAAATTCATGATGCTTTAGTCAATTTAAGATTTTATTTGATTTAAAACTCCGTGGGATTTTCTTTCTGGAAACTCAGACATTTAAAATCCTTCCAGAAGGTGCTTATAGGCCCTGAATTTAATATTCTTCATATAATTTGTATCTGATGTAATTATAATCTACTTTTTTAAAGATAAGCCTTTACAAACGACCATCTAGTTTATTTTTTTTTTGTACGATATGATATCTTTTCATGTTCTACATATACAACTAGCGTTACATACTAGGACACACACTACATACTAGGACACACAAAAGAAATAAGCAAAGTGTGTGTCCTCTTGATAAAAATCTGAGAAAGAAACAATTACTATATGGTTATTTTTTTCCTTCCCCCACTGTCATTTTTATTGCTGAATAAATAAGGAACTTGAGAGATGTTTTCTTTTCCTCGTGTCTGTTGGGCCTTCAGATCCCCCTTCTAAATGGCCTTCTACCTTCACCATATTAAAAAAAAAAAAATTATGGGAAGGTTTCCATTCTTCCTATACCTGATTCTTTATGAGAGTTGTGTCGTCTCTGGATGCTGTTGTTATTACCATCTTGAATTGAAACTTTCAAATAACTAGCTCTGTCTCCTGCTGGAGCCTCCATGAAACTCTTCAAAGGCATGAAATGAACAGAGTTTCTTCTTCTCCACACATTATTGTTGTTTAGTCACTAAGTTGTACCAACTCTTTTGCAACACCCTGGACTGTAGCCTGCCAGCTCCTCTGTCTGCTGAAATTTTCCAGGCAAAAATACTGCAGTGGATTGCCATTTCCTTCTCTAGGGAATCTTCCTGACCCAGGGATCGAACCCACATCTCCTGCCTGGTAGACAAATTCTATACCACCTGGGAAGCCATCTTCTCCATGTGAGCCAGGTGAATAAATATAACACATGTACTTAAGGAACTTATGGTCATAATGAAAACAAGACCAATGAAGGCTTGTTTAGTACAAGAACAATGGTATCGATTATTTTTGAGCTCACGTTCCCAGAGGTCAAGTCAATGCAGAGAAGAACTGTCTGGGAAAGCTGATTGGGAAGACAGGACTTTGGCTAGATCGTAAAGATGGGAAATGGGGACTGATAGAGGGAAGCAGTAAGAGGAGCAACAGTGAATGAGTTTTCAGGATAACATCCTGAATTCACGTAGTGAGCTGTGGATGGGCAAGCCTTAGGAAGTAGCTTGACCAGCATATTCCTCCCCTGGGCACCTCCATCTCCAACTCCCCTTTTCCAGCTCCAGTTGCATCTTTGCATTTATAACAGCTTTCCCCACCTTCTGCAATCCTTAAAAGGAGAATCAGAAATCATAACATTTCCTATGTCCTAATATAGTATGATCAACATTCAGATCCCTGGGTTTTTCTGATAAAGAATGCCATTTCTTTTCCTGAACTGTTATTCTTTTCTTAAATGATCAGGAAACTTCTGTCACCTTCCTTGAGTCTCTTTTTCTCCTGGGCTATAAACCTCTCACTCTTGGATCTTCTCCTCTGGATAGCTTATCCTTATCCCGAGCCAAGAATACCCTTCTTGACATTCTTTGTGTATTTTCTGTGTATTGTCCTTCCCAGTCAAACTAGATGTTTTCATTTCATTGACTGAGCAGCTCCCTGTCAGAACTTAACAGTGACTACACAGGTAACACAAGCTGATATTTCATGGTGGTGTTTTCATGAGATTGTGTGTTTTTAAACTTTCCTCAAGGGATAGACTCCTGACATTGGCTTCTTTGGGTCCACAGCACCCTCTAGGATAGTAACTGTGTCTGTAATGCCAATTAGATGTGCCCATACATGCTGTGGACTGAACTAATTTGAAAAGTTTTTATTTCCATAATATAACATACATAATCTTTCTGTTCAGAATATAAAAGTTCTTAACTTTAAAAAGAAGGCATTGGTGGGCTTGAAGAAGCGTGTAGTCCAAGTCTGGTTAAAAAAAAAAAAAAAAAAGAAGGCATTGGAGGGACTTCACTGGTGCTCCAGTGGTTAAGACTGCACACTCTCAGTGAATGGAGGCATGGGTTCAATCCCTGGTTTGGGAACTAAGATCCCACATGCTGTGCAGTTCAGCCAAAAAATAGGGGAAAAAAAGGCAATGGAATGAATATTAATTTTGTCTTAGAGATGTTCTGAAAGGAAAGATTTTTCCAGTATTCTAGTCAGGAAAGGAATTTCTCCTCTCCCTGCCAGAAAAGAATAATGGCTATGATTTTTTTTTTTTTTTTACAATAATGAACTATTTAAACAGGTAAGATTTTCCTTTTCACTAATGGAAAAGAAAGTGTCCCACTGCCACCCTGCTCAGAAGGTAACTTAATTCCCAACTCTACCAAGAATAATATTGAGCATTATTGGAGCTCCATTTGAACCAAATTCTGTCAAACTCCTTGAGTGAGAAATAATGGGTTCTAAATGGGAGCTCTTTCTACTATGGGGATTTTTAATGATATAATGTTACATAAAATGTCAAACAATTTATCATAGAATATTTCTGTTCTCTTTTTATCTGGAGATGACTTTTCATGTAAAATCATTTATGTCTAGAAAGGAAAATACTTCTATATTTTATTTTGATAAATGAATTCTCAATACTAAGCCTAATTCTGTGATCTAACATTGTAAGTGAAGACTTAACGAATCGGACAGAAACTATCATAAAGCAGGGGTCCCCAACCTCTGGGATCTAAAGTCTGATGATCTGAAGTGGAGCTGATGTAATAATAGTAGAAATAAAGTGTAAGATACACATAATTCACTTGAATCATCCTGAAATAATCCACCCCCCACCCCATGTCTGTGGAAAAATTATCTTCCATGGAACCAGTCCCTGGTGCCAAAATGGTTAGGGCCTGCTGTCTTAGAGGCTGGATCCTAATGGAAGAAGGGAGTCTTGTTTTTCCTGGTCATGTCTTGCCCTTTCTCCCCTGTACCATTCATACTTAAGTCTGGTACATGGCAGCCTTCTGCACAATTGTGTCTTGTCTCCCAGGCCTGTGTAGGGTAAGAAGTGGGTTTAGTAGCTATATACATGGAAGCTTTTTTGGGAGTATTGTCCTTGCTGTTTTGCCTTTGCTTTGCGGTGTTCTAAGCTTTGGTGAAATTCATCTGGTAGTACTAATACCCAGTCTGAATCAGATCAGCTATTAGAGTGGGACCCTTTATTCCCTGGGGCTTCTCTGGTGGTTCAGATGGTAAAGAAACAGCCTACAATGCTGGAGACCCAGGTTTGATCCCTGGGTCAGGAAGATCCCCTGGAGAAGGGAATGGCAACCCACTCCAGTATTCTTGCCTGGAGAATTCCATGGACAGAGGAGCCTGGTGAACTATGGTCCATGGGATCCCAAAGAGTTAGACATGACTGAGTGACTTTTATTTCACTTTGTTTGTTTCCTATGAGCTTTGTTTAGCCCAGCTCAAGGGCCACGATACCCAAAACAGTCTCTGAGAAACTTCCATTCTGTAAATACCTGATGAGTGTGATTACTTTCTTAGTATAAAAAAGTATGTGTGAGGCTGCAGTGTGTATCTGTGTGGGTGTGTGGTCAGCATTCCTAGGAAGAGACAAGAGAAATCTAAGGGACTGAATTCACACCAGGTGCTGTTCTGTGCTTAAGTCGTCAGTCATGTCCGACTCTTTGCAACCCCATAGACTGTAGTCACCAGGCTCCTCTGTCCGTGGGGATTCTCCAGGCAGAAATACTAGAGTGGGTTGCCATGCCCGCCTTCAGATCTTCCAACCCAGAGATTGAACCCAGGTCTCTCGCACTGCAGGCAGATTGTTTACCATCTGAGCCACCAGGGAAGCTCAGGTAGGGCCTAATAAATAAGCCCTGATAAGTTTGAATTTGATCCTGAGGGTACTAGGGGGTGTTACATTTTGAACAGGGGAGTAAGATGAAATATGTAGCTTAGAGAAAGTATTCTACTGCTGGTGTAGAGCATGAGCTGGAGGGAGCCAGAAGATGGGCAGGAAACTAGGAGAGGAGGTTCTTGAAGACATCCGGTGCTGGTGGCCTGGACTAAAAGTTTAGCAGCTCTCTGTCACACATGGAGGTGGGTGGGGAGGCCCTACTGGTCTGATTCTGGGGGTTAAAAATTAATATTGCCTGAGCCTGATTCTCCCCAGCTTGTCTACCTTTGCCTGACATAGATCCTTGTGGAAGTTGCATTAAGTCTCGTAGGCCACTGGAGTGCCGTTAAACTCCTGCTCCTGCATATGAAATGGAATGGAATCTCAGCCTGCAGTCAGCCAGTAAATGAGTGTAACTTATGGTGAATTCCAGCTAATGTACAGTCGTCGAAGTAGCATGAAGTCTGGGAAGTCACTTGGGTACCATTAAGAGTACTGAGCTGTGATTTACATGGTCAGACCCTAGTGGCCTATATGTGCCAATATAGCTTCCATGGTCTTTTCTACTTTGTTCCAGGGAATAAGTTATGGAACGAAAACATCCATTTTTAAAATATATTTTCTATATCTTATTCATTTTCTCAGTGGATGGGGATTATTGAGGTCAGTATTTACTGTTCAAAAATTTGTAGTATAAATTAAAGTAGCAAGTCATAACCCAAAAATGTGTAGTTTAAATGAAAGTCACAAGTATAACCCAGAGTAATTTTTTCTCTCAAATGTGTGTAATAAAGTTTAAAAAGTATTGATAGTCACACTCTTATCCACAATAAATCTGAGTTTTTTACAAGGACTTTTAAAAATGTTCATTTTAAGTTTGTCATATATTTATATAGATATATAGATTTAATATTAATTTTCCCTGATATACAGATATTTGGAAGGGATACATATACCCAGGAAATCCATTGTTTAAAAAGGAAAAAAAAAAAAAAAGGAAGCTAATATTAACCTGATAAGCCCTAGAGGTCCATGCCTGTATCTTAATCATTCTTCTTTCCTCATGTATTTATCACCATGAGCCCAATATTCAATACTTTTTTAATGACTGTGTGGTTGCTACCTGCAGATGAACAATATGAAAAACTTACCTAGTGATACTCCTACTTTTGTGGTGGAGTAAGTATTAGTAGTGTGAGAACTTTCTGCTCTTCTATAATAGGTGTTCTGGGAACTTTGAACAACTGGTATTCCTAAAATTTACAAATGAGGAAACCTCAGATATGATTCTGTGATAACATTTAAAACTACCTTAGGAAATATTTTCTTTTCTTAATAAAAATAGCAAGTCCTTGACTGGTTTTTCAAAGTGTGTAGATACTTGATAAGTAGGAAAATAATTTTAGATACACAAGGATATTGCCATACTTCTCTAGTTTGGGAAAGTCAAAAGAGGGAGAAGATACATAAATACAGTAGAGAATTTTAGAAAGGTTTACTGGAATAAACAGTAACAGTTCTGAACATTTGTGTGTTACTACGGCCTGTTCGTTATATTTTCCAAAACTTCATTTGATCTGTTTAAGAAGCCTATGAAATAGAGTTTTTGCAGCTAGGGAAATTATATCTTAGAGCAGTTAGGTGATTTGTCCAGAATCCAAACGGCTCATAAGTAATGAACTGGAAACTCTATGGTTTTCTGACTCTTTGGCCAGTACTTAAATGTTCAGTGAAAGTGAAGTCGCTCAGTCGTGTCTGATTCTTAGCCACCCCATGGACTGTAGCCTACTAGGCTCCTCCATGGGATTTTCCAGGCAAGAGTACTGGAGTGGGTTGCCATTGCCTTCTCCAGGAGATCTTCCTGACCCAGGGACTGAACCCGGGTCTCCTGCATTGTAGGCGGGCACTTTACTGTCTGAGCCACCAGGGAAGTCCAAGTACATAATTGACGTATATTAACTAGCACATCGTACCTGAAGGCATCTGTGAATAGGTGGTTCACACTGAAGACATCCTCCTTAAACCACCAACACATTTACTGCCTAGACTGCTCATTTTCCGGAAGTTTTATTTTAAAACATGGTTTTTCTATTTACAAAAGTAACACAGGCTCTGAGTAGAAAATTTAAAAATGATCATTGGCTCCACGAATATTCTGTGACCATAGATGCCCCCCTCCATAGACTTCTGTGCTTTTCGGAAATACTTTATGCTGTTCAAAATGTTTCAGATGAGACCGCAAAGAACATTTTCATTGCTTAGGTTTTTGTTTTAAAAAATTAGTATGCAACTATTTCCCATTATTAAATGTCATTATGATACTATTTCAACAACTTCATAATATTCCATTTTCTGAATAATGTCTATTAAGGACTCGGGGTTACTTTCTGTGTTTGGTTATTAGAAACAACACTGAAGAACATCTTTGCTAACTACCTCATAGTATAGATCATATTTTTTTCTTAGAGTAAAAGCCTAGAAATATAATTACTGGGTTAAAACGGTATATAAAATTCTTGACTATGACCAAATAGCCCAGTAGCTTGTCTTATTTAATTTGTTTTGTGTTCAAATGCCATTGTTTACACGTTTGCTAATCCCTGGCCTTTTAAAAATCTTCACTAAAATGATAGTCAAAAATAGTATATTATTAAAGATACATGCACCCCTATGTTAATAGCAGCACTGTTCACAATATTCAAGACATGAAAACAACCTAAGTGTCCATTGACAGATGAATGGATAAAGAAGATGGGGGGTGTGTGTGTGTGTGTGTGTGTATACATACATACATACATACATACATATATATATATAGAGAGAGAGAGAGAGGGAGATGGTGATGGACAGGGAAACCTGGCATGCTACAGTCCATGGGGTCACAAAGAGTTGGCTACAACTGAGCAACTGAACACAGACACACACACACACGAATACTACTTAACCATAAAATAAAAATAATGCTATTTGCAGCAACATGGATAGACCTAGAGATTATCATACTAAGGGATGTAAGTCAGAAAGAGAAAGACAAATATCAGATGATTTATATGTGGAATCTAATGGCACAAATGAACATACCTACGAAATAGGAACAGACTCACAGACATAGAGAACAGACTTGTGGTTGTCAAGGGGAATTGTAGGGTGAGCGAGCTATGGATTGAGAGTTTGGGATTAGCACATGGAAACTGTTTATATAGAATGAGTGAACAACAAGGTCCGACTGTAATAAACCATAATAGAAAAGAGTGTAGAGAAGAATGTATGTATATATATAAAACTGAATCACTTTACTGTGCAGCAGAAATTAACCCAACATTGTAAATCAATTATACTTCAAAAAAAAAAAAACAGTATATTGTTGCTTTACATGACTAAACAAAAAGATAGTAAATCTGTTGAAGGAGAAAACTAAGATTTGCTTTTTGGTGTGAATCCTGCACAACTCTGCTGTTTGTTTTTGAGTACAGAGGCATTCAACAAATATAATATTATCTACACAGCATGTGTTCCTCTCTAATCTTTGTTTTATCAACTACTCCAGGTGCTTCCATTTACTCTTCTGTGAAATAAAATAATCAGCTTTTTCCATAGGCCATTCAGATAACAAGTACCAGTTGGAAAGCATCTTGAACTTTTGGAAGTAGCATCATAGTTTTTGAGTTAGCAGGAATTTTAAAGATCACCTAATCTGATCCCACTACTTTACAATAAGCATATTTAAAGATGTGAAAATTCTATGCATTTTACAAATTGAAGTGGAAAGCTAGGTGTCTGATAGCTTTACAAAAATACATAATTTCATCCATAGTTTATGAGTTCCTCATGCCCTTAGAAATTTAAACCTCTTTACTTATGAATTCTCAGTTGTATAGTGATACTAAAATTGTCAGCTGTTTTATGAAACCAGAATTTTAGCTATGGCAATTTATTCTGGTTTCAAGGTAAACCAAATGCATTTCTGTGAACCCCAGCTTTGCTTTATCTAAATAATAATTTCCTATGGACACATTGGACTTCCCTGGTGGCTCAGACGGTAAAGCGTCTGTCTACAGTGTGGGAGACCGGGGTTCGATCCCTGGGTCAGGAAGATCCGCTGGAGAAGGAAATGGCAATCCACTCCAGTACTATTGCCTGGAAAATCGGATGGACAGAGGAGCCTGGTAGGCTACAGTCCACGGGGCCGCAAAGAGTCGGACATGACTGAGCGACGTTCCTGTATGGACACATTACTCGACATGGCTTAGTCACCCATGTTTCTTTTCATTTTGTTTTAGGTAGCAGTTTTACAACATCATCAGGATTATATACAGGAAATAATTCACTCACAAATTCTTCTGGATTTAACAGCTCACAGCAGGTAATTTTAAAAGCCAGGTTGACTTCTGAAATTTAAAAAAAAGTGTAGCAGATGATTTTCTTATATAAAGAGAGATCCATTTATATTACACCATAATTAAGAGCTTTCTTAAGCTTTCTGATAGATTTTTTGCTCTTGAAAAAATGTCTTTAGCAGTCCTATATGGTGAGTCATTTGGTTTTCAGATTGGTTAAATTTTACCTAATAATGCAACCTGAAATAGAAGAAATATGAAGAGGGAATCCAGTCTTACCTAAAATTGGTTTGCATGTCTGTACATTTCAGTCAGTGTATGCTTGTGTGTTCCTTTGTGAATTCAGAGAAGGCAGAGATGCAAACGTATTTACGGTTATACTCTGAAATGTAAGAAGGCAGCAGCTGTGTTCTGACTGATTGTTCTTGTGTGGTTTAATTTGGTAGGACTATCCATCTTATCCCAGTTTCGGCCAGGGTCAGTATGCACAGTATTATAACAGCTCACCGTATCCTGCACATTACATGACGAGTAGCAACAGCAGCCCCACAACGCCGTCCACGAATGCCACTTACCAGCTTCAGGAGCCACCATCTGGCATTACCAGCCAAGCAGTTACGGATCCCGCAGCAGGTAATTACTTGCCGTTATTAGTCCTGCAGGCTGTATTTCTGATGGTTTAAATGCATTTTTCTACGGTTATATTCATGACAATGGTTGCACACTTTTGGCAAGTTTTGGCAAGGCCTTTAGTCAAGCAGCATGATTGTGACATTAACTTTATTTTTACTTATTTGGTTAAAAGCTTTCATATGAAGTTATAAACTTGAAAATTACATGAAATAAGATGAGATATGATCTCATGTAAAAATACACGCGATTTTATTTAGTTGTACATGTACTCCATTTTCAGGGTATATATGTAGCTTTTTGGATGTATAATTATAAATATTTAGCTAGGATGCTTAACTATAACTAACTGTGTTGACATATGAATATAAATGACATCATCTTGAATTTAGTGTTTATCATCATGAACTAGTTAATGTTTTTCAAAAAATCAAATAGCCTCTAAGGATCAATCATGGAAGACAGTGATTCTTTTGGCCTACCTTTTCCCACTCATGACCTACTGTGAATTTTATAACAATGTTTCTGAGTGAGGGCATTTTTTGTACTTCACAATATTTGGTTGTTGTTCAATCACTAAGTCGTGTCCCACTCTTTGCAACCCCATGGACTGCCGCATGCTAGGCTTCCCTGTCCTTCACTATCTCCCAGAGTTTGCTCAAACTCATGTCCATTGAGTCAGTGATGCCATTCAACCATCTCATCCTGTGTTATCCCCTTCTCCTGCCCCCGATCTTTCCCAGCATCAAAGTCTTTTCCAATGAGTTGGCTCTTTGCTTCAGGTACCCGAAATACAGGAACTTCAGCATCAGTCCTTCCAATCAATATTCAGGGTTGATTTCCTTTAGGATTGACTGGTTTGATCTCCTTGCTATCCAAGGGAGTCTCAAGAGTCTTCTCCAGCACCACAATTTATTTTATTTTATTTTTTTAAAATTTATTTTAATCAGAGGCTAATGACTTTACAATATTGTGGTGGTTTTTGCCATACATTGACATGAATCAGCCATGGGTATACAATGTATTCCCCATCCTGAACCCCCTCCCACATCCCTCCCCATCCCATCCCTCAGGGTCATCCCAGTGTACCAGCCCTGAACACCCTGTTTCATGCATTGAACCTGGACTGGTGATCTATTTCACATATGGTAATATACATGTTTCAATGCTATTCTCTCAAATCATCCCACCCTCACCTTCTCCCACAGAGTCCAAAAGACTGTTCTATATATCTATGTCTCTTTTGCTGTCTCGCATACAGGGTCATCGTTACCATCTTTCTAAATTCCATATATATGCTTCAGTATACTGCATTGGTATCTTTCTTTCTCACTTACTTCACTCTGTATCCAGTTTCATCACCTCAGTAGAACTGATTCAAATGTATTCTTTTTAATGGCTGAGTAATATTCCGTTGTGTATATGTGCCACAACTTTCTTATCCATTCATCTGCCGATGGACATCTAGGTTGCTTCCATATCCTGGCTATTATAAACAGTGCTGCTATAAACATTGGGGTACCCGTGTCTCTCAATTCTGGTTTCCTCGGTGTGTATGCTCAGCAGTGGGATTGCTGGGTCATATGGCAGTTCTATTTCCAGTTTTTTAAGGAATCTCCACATTGTTCTCCATAGTGGCTGTACTAGTTTGCATTTCCCCCAACAGTGTAGGAGGGTTCCCTTTTCTCCACACCCTCTCCAGCATTTATTGTTTGTAGACTTTTGGATAGCAGCCATTCTGACCGGCGTGAGATGGTACCTCATTGTGGTTTTGATTTGCATTTCTCTGATAATGAGTGATGTTGAGCATCTTTTCATGTGTTTGTTAGCCATCTGTATGTCTTCTTTGGAGAAATGTCTATTTACTTCTTTGGCCCATTTTTTGATTGGGTCATTTAATTTTCTGGAATTGAGCTGCAGGAGTTGCTTGTATATTTTTGAGATTAATTCTTTGTCAGTTGTTTCGTTTGCTATTATTTTCTCCCATTCTGAAGACTGTCTTTTCACCTTGCTTATAGTTTCCTTCGTTGTGCAAAAGCTTTTAAGTTTAATGAGGTCCCATTTGTTTATTTTTGCTTTTATTTCCATTACTCTGGGAGGTGGGTCATAGAGCATCCTGCTGTGATTTATATCAGAGAGTGTTTTGCCTATGTTTTCCTCTAGGAGTTTTACAGTTTCTGGTCTTATGTTTAGATCTTTAATCCATTTTATTTTTCTATATGGTGTTAGAAAGTGTTCTAGTTTCATTCTTTTACAAGTGGTTGACCAATTTTCCCAGCACCACTTGTTAAAGAGATTATCTTTTCCCCATTGTATATTCTTGCCTCCTTTGTCAAAGATAAGGTGTCCATAGGTGTGTGGATTTATCTGTGGGCTTTCTATTTCAGCACCACAGTTTAAAAGCATCAATTTCTTTGGCACTCTGCCTTCTTTATGGTCCACCTCTCACATGTGTACATGACTACTAGAAAAACCATAACTTTGACTAGATGGACCTCTGAAAGCAATGTGATGTTTCTGTTTTTGAATATGCTGTCTAGGCTTGTCATAGCTTTTCTTAAGGAGCAAGTGTACATTTGATGGGCCTTTTAAATGAAACTCTATCTCCAGAAGTCTGTCTACTATGTCTTTAATACTTCTTCCCCTCCATTAATTTTTTCTGGAACTCTTAATAGTGATGCTTAATTTTCTGAATTGGCCTCCACCTAGGTTTCTTACATATCCTCTTGTACTTCTTGCATTCTTAACTTTTTAAAATGTCTATCTGGCTGTGCCAGATCTTAGTTGCAGCACAGCGGATCTTTTAGTTGTGCATGTGAACTTTAAGTTGCAGCATGTGAGATCCAGTTCCCTGACCAGGTAATCGAACCCAGGCTCCCTGCATTGGGAGTGCAGAGTCTTAACCACTCTATCACCACTGAAGTCCTGCATCCTTAACTTTTTAAAAATATAATCTTTCCTTTCATAGATTAGAAGTGAACTATTATCCTTAAAGAAGCTGTGAGTTTTTTCCCTTTGCCTTTTACTCCTAAAGCCAGAGCCCAGTCAGTCATATTAAAATGGTCTTACATTGTAACTCACTTCTATGATGTGATCAGAGTATTAATTAATTCTCAGTGGTTATCCCAAATCATGGGAAGAAAAAAGTTTTATGTGATAGATGCTGATTTAAATTTTGACTGTAGGATTACCTTTTAAATGTTAGCAGATGATTCTCCTCAAAACTCCTTTAAGTGTTTAATCATTCTACTTTTTCTCTTAAATGGGTGTAGACACTGTTTTGTTCGCGAGTAGGAAATTAAATCATTCTTAATCTTGTATTCCAGCTAACTATAAATACAGTTTCTGCTGCATATCTCAATTCTAGACATGTTTATCTTGATTATCATATTCCACTTACCTTTATTTAAGAAAAAAATGAGCTTTTATCTTACGACATGGCTTATATGTGAAAACTTAAGAAAAAAATCCAGATGAACTTATTTTCAGATCAGAAAGAGGCTCACAGACATAGGAAAGAAACTTATGGTTACCAGAGGGTGAAGTGGAGGTTGGAGAAGTAAGAAATTAGGAGGCTGGGATTAACACTACTGTGTATATATAGTAGATAACCAATAAGGACTTACTGCAAAGCACAGAAAACTATACTCAATATTTTGTAATAACTTATAAGGGAAGAGAATCTGAAGAAGAATATATATATATATAAAATATATAAGACATATATAAAGAAATGGAATCACTGTGCTAAATATATACATAGATGTGTGTGTGTATATATTACTACTGAATCACTGTGCTGTACACCTGCAACTAACGTTACATTGTTAATGGACTATACTTCAGTTTTAAAAAGTAGCTTGATATAATATTCACTCAGTTCACATATATAAAAATATTCATAGAACCTCATATGTGTATTTTTCTGCCTTTTAATTAGATTTCACATCTATATAATCACACTTAAGTAAACTTTGTTATAAAAGGAATTGCATGTCTGGTAGAAGTTACCGTAGAACTTCCCTGTCTTTTCCTTGTCACATTGACTTCATGTAGGTTTCAAGAGAAGAAATAATGGTTTATTGAAATTTAGAGATAACTTGTGTTTTTACATGAATCTTCTGGGTCATGAAAGGTTCTTGAGGACCAAAAGGAACTTTGAAATGAGGACAGATATGTGAATGTGAAACAGAAAAACTCTTTAGGGCCTGTGGAATAAGATACTGAGAAAAGGAGACAGCTGAATAATTTTACTTAATTAATGACATTTTGGTTGTGAAGAGCACAGTATAAAACAAACTGAAGACTTAATCATGTTTCTTAAATTAAGTTTGATTAGAGCTTTATAAAAAGGCCATTTGGACATATCATAAAACTTGATGTCTGAAACTTGACATTGTTCTAAGTGAATTTTGTTTATAAAAGGGATGCCATGTGAAAGAGTGGGGATTAGTGGGCACCAAGGCACACCAGATGGGAAAAAGTGTGACATTATAATTTTTGAAAAGTATATATAATTTTATTTTAAGATTAAATGATTTATTTTAGGTTTTATTTGAATGTATGCTTAGTGTTCTAGGTACTTATTTCAATTTCAGTATCTTTATTGCTATAGAATAGGAATGAATTGAAGTGGAGAAAAAATATTTTTCAGATTTTTTAAATATTCAGCACTTCCCACTAAAAATGTGTGTGTAGTGGATCAAGCTTTATTGTGTTACATAGTGAGGAGTGAAAAGTTCAGTGAGTTTACACATTGAAAAAGAAATGTGGATTACTTTAAAAATTCAAGGGAATTTTCATATATTTTTTTAAACATTTGTAGTAAGACTGTGGATTCAGCCTAAGTTGTTTGGCATTCACTTTACTTTCTTACTAGTCATATAGAACATTATAGATGACAAGAGAGTGTTGATGATAAAGTCTATAAAAATCATTAAGCTAAAGAATTATAAGAATGTTTTATTACATATAACGTAACATTTTTGTTTTGAGATTGAAACAGTAGTTAAAATAACATGTTTATTTTTGTTGAAATTATTTCAGGTGTATTTTTTTTCCTAGTAATAGTCTATTTGGTTTAAAGTCAGTATTTTGCAATACTGGAAAGTTAAATTTTACTCATTATCTCATGTATAACTAAGTTTCTGCCTTTCAGTTTCATGGAATTACACAGAACAGATGAATCCACAATCCATGAGTTCTTCCATACTTTATGATATCCGTTCTTTATTGTTCATAGAATTGTTGTATCATAATGCACAAATAAGATGACCTTGTAAGGGCTTTTTAAAATATGAATAGGTAAGGACTCATTTTTTCAATTGAGTTTATATTTTTGTTGTTTTTTTGGCTATGCCTCACAACTTATGGGCTCTTAGTTCCCCGATCATGGATTGAAACTGTAAATGGAAGCATGGAGTCCTAACCAGTGGACAGCCAGGGAATTCCCAGGACTCATTTATTTTTAATTCTACATTTTAAAATTTATATGCACGATAGTAATCTTTCAAGTCTATGATATTATGCAGTATTTGTTATAAATATGTACTTCCTTATGAATCTTAAGCTCATAAGTTATTTTAATATGTTTGTAGTTAAATATTGAAAGCTATATCCTCCTTTAAGTAGACATATGTCATACATTAAAAATAACATAATTTGAAGATGAAAGCATAATTTCAAGTTTTAAAAACTAAAACCAGTGCCTTTGCATTCATTAAAAAAAAAGGAATTTGTTAGTCATGCATTGACAGTCTTTAAAAAATTTATATCATTTGGAGATAGGTAAGAATCCATATACCTTGAGAAGTATAGTGAAATTTATCTGATCATTCAACACAATTTTAATTATTGAATTCATAAAAATTGTGCCTCCTCTTCAACTAGCAATGCCAGCCTCCCCACTCCCAACTGAAGGATATCTTGGTTGCTTCCAATTTTAGCAATTATAAATAAAACTACTATAAGCATTCATGTAGGTTTTTATATGGACATAAGTTTTCAACTCGTCTCAGAAAATTCCTGAGTCTGATGGCCAGATTGTATGGTAAGAGTATGTTTAGTTTTATAAGAAGCTGCCAAAATGTCTTTCAAAGTGGCTGTACCATTTTGCATTTCTACCAGCAAAAATGAGAGTTTTTTTTTTGCTCCACATCTTTACTAGCATTTGGTTTGTCAGCTTTCAGATTTGGGCCATTCTGATAGGTGTGTTCTGCTGTCTAATTGTTTTAATTTAATTTGCACTTTCCTAATGAAATATGTTGAGTATATCTTTTCATATAATTATTTGCCTTCTGTGTATCTTCTTTGATGAGGTATCTGTTCAGATCTTTTGCCCACGTTTTAATCAGGTCGTTTTGTTGTTGAGTTTTAAAAGTTATTTGTATATTTCAGATATGTCCTTTATCACATGTACTTTTGCAAATACTTTCTCCTGGTCTATATATTGTCTTTTTATTCTTAACATTATCTTTTGCAAAGCAGAGGTTTTTAATTTGAATGAACTTTTTTTTTTCCTTTCATGGAACATCATTTGGTTTAGTATCTGAAGACTCATTGCCAAACTCTAGGTTTTCTCTTATGTTATGATCTATAAAGTTTGTGGGGGCACAGAGTTGTTCAGAATATTTTTTTATTATCCTTTTAACATCCATGGAATTGCTAGTGATGGACCCCTCTTTTATTTCTGGTATTATAAATTTGTGTCTTCTCTCTTTTTTGTCTTGGTTAACCCAACTAGAAGTTTATTAATTTTTTTGTCTTTTCAAAGAGCCGACTTTTCAGTTCAGTTGCTCAGGTGTGTCCGACTCTTTGCAACCCCATGGACTGTAGCATGCCAGGCTTCCCTGCCCATCACCAATTCCTGGAGCTTGCTCAAACTCATGTCCATCAAATCGGTGATGCCATCCAACCATCTCATCCTTTGTCGTCCCCTTCTCTCGCCAGCTTTTAGTTTTATTGATTTTTCTCTATTGTCTTCCTATTTTCAGTTTCACTGACTCCTAGGATTTTTAGGATTTCTTCTGCTTTTGATTTAATTTGCCCCTCTTTTTCTACTTTTCTAAGGCTTGAAGTTTAGATAATTGATTTTAAATCTATCTTCTTTTCTAACATACACATTTAATACTGTGAAGTTCCCTTTAAACACTGCTTTTGTTGCATCCCACAATATTTGATAGGTTTTTTCTATTTTCATTTAGTTAAGAATATTTTTATTTTCACTATCATTGAAATCTTACCTTCTAAAGAGACATATATTTTATATATACTTTACTGGATAAAAATCTTAGAAATTTGATAGTGCACAGTATATATCATTTATCATAGCCATCCAGTTATTCACATCTTCCCAATTAGACAGAGAATGTGTTTTGTTTCTGAGAGAAGGGTATTACATAGTACATTGACATTCTATTATCTACTATAGGAAAATTTTGGTCAGAGTAAACTCTGCTCAAAATACTGTAAAATAATATCAAAATTAAATCCATATACACAATGGAGTATTACTCAGCCATTAAAAAGAATACTTTTGAATCAGTTCTAATGAGATGGATGAAACTGGAGCCAATTATACAGAGTGAAGTAAGCCAGAAGAAAAAACACCAATACAGTATATTAACACATATATATGGAATTTAGAAAGATGGCAATGATGACCCTGTATGCGAGACAGCAAAAGAGACACAGATGTGTAGAGCCGACTTTTGGACTCTGAGGGAGAGGGAGAGGGAGAGGGTGGGATGATTTGGGAGAATGGCATTGAAACATGTATGCTATCATGTAAGAAACGAATCACCAGTCTATGTCCGATGCAGGATACAGGATGCTTGGGGCTGGTGCACAGGGAGGACCCAGAGAGATGTTATGGGGAGGGAGGTGGGAGGGGGGTTCATGTTTGGGAACGCAGGTACACCTGTGGTGGATTCATGTCAATGTATGGCAAAACCAATACAGTATTGTAAAATTAAAAATAAGAAATTAAAAAATAATTAAATCCAATATTACTTTAATTTTTAAATCATGGATTTCATTTTAAATATCTTTTAAAATGTTAAAAGAACATGTTTGTATTTTTAAAACAATTTTTCTTTGCAAAGTTAATGATTTTTCTTCTATGTTTAAAAATATGTAGAGTAAGAAAAAAGAAAAGGACATTTTAGGCTGTTTTCCTTTTGTGCTAACATCTAAGCTCTCTATCATCTCTTAGCCAGTGAAATGAAAGAATATTTTCTTTCCTTGAACTGAACCCTGAAATCTTAAGTCATATTATTACCAACATAACTGAATACATTTTTTAAAAAATGAGATAAAGATAATTTAACCACTTTAAGAGTCATTCACGAAGAGACTTTTGAAATTGACTTTTCTAAAAAGAACACTTAAGCCATTCTTTAAAAAATGTTTTTATTATATGACTCTTATATGTATAATTAAAATATGAGTACTCATTTGTAATCTAATTACTGTGCTATTAGTTAATTAAATTGGCTTGAAAATGTTATTCTTGCCCATAAAGTCTTAGAACATCTCACAATTATTATGATGGTAAATATAATAATAATACATAGTAAAAGTATAATTACTGTGTTTAGAGCTTTACAACATATTACTTGTAATCTTATAAACATACCCATGAAGTCAGTACTATTTGTTTCCATTTACAGGTGAGAAAAATAGGCATGTAACTCTTGAATACTGAAGTTGATCAGAAATTTTGAACCCAAGTTCTTATGAAAGGGCTATTCACCTGTAACATTGTATTTTTAGGGTAGTACAAAGCAATCAGAGATAAAACTAAATAATACATAATCATTTTAGATCAAATGGAAATAAAAGCTAATTATGTATTTATGAATTTTAGTGTGGATCACATAGAAAAGTTCCTTTTTCAAAGAATTTGCTCATTTGAATTTCTTACAAAAACCTTAATGTTGAAATCTCCCTTTTCATGCTTTGACTTCATGCAGACAATTTACTGGTTAAGGTGATGTACAGGAATCTTGCCAATATTGAATTTCAAGTGACAGAGGAAAAATCAGTATAAGAGGGAATTCAATATGCATGGGAAACGATTTGTTCCCTCTGCTTCTTTGATCCTTGCCAAGGCCTAGAAAGTAGAGCAAAGCACATGAAACACAGGGCAACATTCTTTTGCAAAGTGGCAGGAGAGTTCTCAACTCTAACAAGAGCTTGGTGAGATGGGATGAAAAACTAGACTGCCGGCCGTCTTCCCAGTGAATGCAGGGAACACTATGAATGCCACATCTATATTACCTATATTTTGCTGCATGAACTGTTTTGCAAAACTTTAGGCCATATTTGCTCCTTTCCACAGATGCCTGGTGGACTTCAGAGGGGTTTGCAGTTTGCTGTTTGTTCAGCTCAAAAATTTCAACAAAATTTGAACTAGCATTTTGGAAACATTGTCAGCAAAACAAATAGTTGTATCTAAAATAGCCAGGCTATTAAGATGTGAGAAAACAAAACAAATGTTTGGGGTTCCTGTGCTTGGTTGTCTGGATGGCATTTATTTGTCATCCACCACCTCCCTACCCCGACCCCAGGGAATGTGTGGTGTTAATCTTAATGAGATTATAAAATTCACTTAAAAAAATTTTTTGCCAGGAATGTTGTCAGTTGCCATATCTTTGAATTTTAGACTTGTTTCTAGGAAGTTGAAAAATCAGTGTTTTCACATTTACCCATGTGCCTCCTGACTAGTTCGACTAATTTTTTCAGTTAAGCTGGCATGAAATCAGGATGCCTTAGAGTCAGTTTTAGTACACTTGGATTCCAATATGTCATTCTTATATTTATACGTAATGGATAATCGGTATAAAAGTAATAAAGATCAGAAAGCATATGTTATTGAGCTAATTAGTTTACATATCTCCCAGGCATTTATCATGTTATCTTCTTTCAAAGCTAAGTGAGTCATTATTTCTGTAAAGTCTTAAGTATCCTTTATGACCAACACCAATCAATATAATAAGTTCCCTTGTTTAAGTTGAAGGACATCAGCATTTACAGATTAAAATTTTTTTAAATTTTATTTCTAGTTTTCTTTTTAATTGGAGGATAATTTGCCTTGCAATGTTTTGTTGGTTTCTGCCATACATCACCATGAATCAGCCATAGGTATACATATGTCCCCTCCTTCTTGAACCTCCCTCCCACCTCCCAGCCCATCCCACCCCTCCAGGTTGTCACAGAGCACTGGGTCGGGCTCCCTGCATCATACAGCAAATTTCCACTAGCTAGCTGTCTTACATATGGTAATGTACATGTTTCAATGCTACCCTGAATCCTTTTCACCCTCTCATTCCCCCTGCTGTGTGCACAACTCTATTCTCTATCTCTGCTTTTCTCTATTGCTACCCTGCAAACAGGTTCATCCATACCATTTTTCTAGATTCCATATATATGTGTTAATATGCTATATTTGTGTTTCTTTTTTTGACCTACTTCACTCTGTATAACAGGCTCTAGGTTCATCCACCTCACTAGAACTGACTCAAATTCATTCTTTTTTATGGCTAATATTCCACTGTATATATGTATACAACTTCTTTATGCATTCATATAGATTAAATTTTTAAATTGGAGATGGTTGGGGAAAGGACATAGAAAGTTGTATGTGTTTCCCATCTCTCCACTTCATTTAATTGGGATTGGATGGCTTAATGGATGAGTTTGGGGTTAACTTTTCAATAGAGGTGATATTGATGATTAATGGCTATCAATTTTATTCCTAGCTTCATAGTCAAAATAAATTTAAGTTTAATGAATCTTTTCAGTGTATTGAATAATAATAAGTGAGCATGAACAAAATTACAAAGGTCCACAAGAGTTTACAGAAAATAATAAAAAACCCCTTCATCTTCCCTACCCTTAGTTTCTTCCAGCAGAGCTTCTTGTGTCTCCTAGTGATACACTTTGTTTCTATAAATGTAGACATAGGACATACCCTGAGCACTTCTTTTTTCATATTCATGTATGTATACTTTTCATTAGTTTTCTTTTTCCTTAAAGATATTCTGTACCCTACATTTTTCTCTTAGTAATATGCAGAGAAATATTCAATATATAGCTTTGTTGATTTTTATATTTCATATGCCAGTATAATGATGGCCCCAGGTGGCACTAGTGGTAAAGAACCCACATGCCAATGCTAGAGACATAAGAGACACAGGTTCGATCCCTGGGTCAGGAAGATCCCCTGGAGGAGGGCATGGCAACCCACTCCAGTATTCTTGCCTGGAGAATCCCATGGACAGAGGAGCCTGGCGCACTACAGTCCATAGGTCGCAGGGAGTCGGACATGACTGAAGTGACTTAAAACACACCCATAACGATGACATGTGCATTTTGAGCACTTACCATGTACCAAGCGTCATTCCAAGCACTGTTCGTGTATGAACTTAGTTCATTTCCATCAGGTCCAGGGGAATAGGCAGTGTCATCATCACCCACATTTTATAGACAAGGAAGCTAAGGAGAGGTCAGCTGCAGCACTGAATTTAACTTCTAGAAGTTTGGCTTCAACCTTGTGTCCTTAATCAGGAAAGCATGCTGCTTCTTGAAACCACTGGGTCTGAGATTTCAAGCAAGCAGAAAAATGAAAATGTAAACAGAATCATAAAAGGTAGTAGCTATATGGGGTACATTTTCTTTAATCAGTCATAGCCTGTATGAGCATAATCACTCAACTAAAAGCCTCTATTAGAAGGTATTCAGTTTAAATATATGTTCACCATTTGAATGAACTCTATTTGCTGATAAAATAACATAGGTCTGTCTGAAATTATAGGGACAATGGTATACGATATATCTAAGGTGGTGATGTACTATGTTTCCTGAATTATAATATCAGTGTGTAGGCTCTTAAATGATCCACAACCAGATGCACACTTTCTCTCTTACCTTCCACTTCTCTAAATCTGCTCTGATTCCTATTCCCTATTTATCCTGTTTAATAATTACTGCCACGGACCTGCTTAGGAGACAGTTTTCACAACATCCCTTAACCCTTTCCCTGCAAATGACTTCATTCTCTACCTTACTGACTCTTTTTGTTTTTTTGGTCCACTCACAGGTCATGGTTGATGAGAACTAAGTATAGGGATGGTAATACTCTCTTCTCAAGGGAAGCTATGCATTTTAAAGTGAATGGAAAAAAGAAAAGCATGCAATCTTAATCCAGTACAATCACCTTCCAACACATTTGAAAATATTTCTGTCACCCCTTCAGAAACTCTGTAAAGTTAGAATTGCATTTTCTTTAGAGCCATTATTTAAGACACATTTTTGTACTTTTCACCTTGATGAAACTGCCGATATCTGAGTATGGTTTTCTGACGTTCTGTGTTGTATGTATGCGGTTTTCACCGGGACTGTTGATTAGACTTGATGGTCCTGGTTTGGTTGGGAACTCATGTCTACTATGTGTCTGTGAGAAAACAGATTCTGAGTTTCAAACAACTGATGCAAAAATATTTAGAACATAGCTGATTTGAAAACTGACACTCTCTTCAAGGTACAAATCCACTTAAGGAACTTTAGCCTGGAGCAGTTAAACCCTAGGGACAATTTTGAATTTTAAAGTTAGGAGTGACCTTAGAGATTCTTTTGCCTAAGACATTCGCTCTGCTGCTAAGTCGCTTCAGTCGTGTCTGACTCTGTGCGACCCCATAGACAGCAGCCCACCAGGCTCCCCCGTCCCTGGGATTCTCCAGGCGAGTACACTGGAGCAGGTTGCCATTTCCTTCTCCAGTGCATGAAAGTGAAAAGTGAAAGTGAAGTCACTCAGTCGTGTCCGACTCTTAGCGATCCCTTGGACTGCAGCCTACCAGGCTCCTCCGTCCATGGGATTTTCCAGGCAATAGTACTGGAATGGGAGACAGTCACTCTACTGATTATGAATAAGGAGTCCAAAAAGTTTAAGTTTTTCCAGAGTGGTGTGGCCTGCTATCAGCGGCATCTCTTGAATGCAAGTTGGAATGGCAGCCTTGATAGATGTTGTGACATGGTACAGACTTCCCACAGTGCCCCAGGAAGCACTGCTGTCTCCAGAAAGTTGGGATAGATGTCCTTTAATCAGTTAGGGTCACGAGTCTTCAGGTTTAAAGCTAGCAGGGTTCCTTTAAGTCTTTTGTGATCCTTTGATACAGTGATATTTATTAAGAATTGAATATAACGCACAGTGTTTCCTAATCACACCTGCCTGGGTACCACTCTCCCCCCACCCTCACCTCCCACAAGGCATATCTGTGAACTTCTCTTGGGCATCACACTTCTTGGAATATAATTGAGAGAAACTGGGGTGGTGACTTGGGATTCAGAGTGGGGTTAACCTGGCTTGGAATACTGGTTCTGTTATTTACTCTGGGCACATCACTTAGTTCTGTAGTGTATCAGTTTTCTATGAAACGAGGATACTACCACTCTTGTGTATGAGATGAATGAGAGAATAAAATTATGTGGTGGTTAACAAAGTGACTGCAGATCTAGAACTTCAGATATTTGTTTTTTCAGTTATGCATTCAACAGATATGTGTGACTGCTTGCTGTGTGCTGGGGACACAGAGGTGGCAAGAAGGGCAAGGTCCCTGGCCTCAGGAGCCAGTGAGTTCTCCCCTCTTGAAGATGATAACTGGGGTGAGTTGTGCGTTGTGGTTGTTTCAGAGGTAAAGCCTCCAAAGTGTGCGCATCTATTTCTTGCCCATAGAATGAGGGTTTAAGTCAGAAGTTGAAGCAGGTGAAAAGGATGACAGACGTTTCTCTGAGGTCATCCATAAAGCACTGGAGAGTGGATAGTGGCCTGACTCCAGGGATGATAAAATTCTCTTAACTTAGTTAATAGACCTTGACTGAGGATCTGCTTTACCTGGGAGACCTCAATTAGTGATTTGTGAAAGAGAAGCAGTGGTCATGCAAGACAGAAATCAAAACAGTTCCCTAAAGTTAAATAATACCTATTGGTCTCGGACTTTTGATTACTTCTGTAAGACTTCTTATATATTACTTCTATAAGACTGCAAGGAGATCAGACCAGTCAATCCTAAAGGAAATAAGTCCTGAATATTCATTGGAATGACTGATGCTGAAGCTGAAGCCCCAATACTTTGGCCACCTAATGCAAAGAACTGACTCCTTAGAAAAGACCCTGATGCTGGGAAAGATTGAAGGTGGGAGGAAAAGGGGCCAACAGAGGGTGAAGTTGTTGGATGGCATTACAAACTTGATGGACTTGAGTTTGAGCAAGCTCCAGGAGTTGGTGATGGACAGGGAAGCCTGGCGTGTTGCAGTCCATAGGGTCGCAAAGAGTTGGACATGACTGAGCAATTGAACTGAAAGTTAGTTAATACTTGCTGGTCTCTGACTTCTGATTACTTCTCTAAGACTAGTCATCAAGCATACTTGCCTTGGCTTATTTTACACATGTTTTTCTGTGACTGGTAACTTGAAGTTATCAATTTCTTTTAAGTCTTGTCTGATCATTTGATAGGGGCTTCCCCAAGGGCCCAGTGGTAAAAAAAAAAAAAACCAACACACACACACAAAAAAAAAAACCTGCCTGCAATGTAGGAGATGTGGGTTTGATCCCCCTGAGTTGTGAAGTCCTCTGGAGTAGGAAATGGCAACTCACTCCAGTATTCTTGCCTGGGAAATCCCATGGACAGAGGAGGCTGGCAGGCTCCAGTCCATGGGGTCAAAAAGTCTGACACAACTGAACACTTCCTTTGGGGAGGTAATAGTCACTGAGTGTCTTATATAGTGTAATGTAATTTATTCAAGGATTTTATGAGGTTGTTTGGTTATTTGTTGCCAAGAGAGATAACTCCCACTTAAAAAATCTTCCAGTATAAAATTGGCAGGTCACTTTGAAGGCTCGTTGGCCTGTTACTTCGTAGGTCTCTATGGGTCCTCAATAGCTTTTTGAGGAATATCATTGGCCTTCCCTCAGGTCTGTGGCCTTCCACCTGGGAATCTCTCCTGGTAAGGTGTCTTAATTTTCGTAAGAGAATGTTATTTCTGTTCTCAGTGTAACTAACTTAGTAACGAAGCTTGTGAGTTTTGTCTCAACTCAGCAGCCAAGTATCGCTCTCCTCCAGCTTACCCATCAGTGTAACCTCCTCCCTCATTGCCATCTAAAACTCAAGTGGAAACTGGCTTCTGGCAGCTGCCAGAAAGGTAAATAATGGCCCTGTTCTTCTAGAAACCTTCAGTTTCATCCTTAAAATAAGGAAGATGCCCAAATTCAGTGTTCTGTGCTCTGAACCACCAAATCAGCCATATGGAATCCAGTGCAGTCAGCCTTAGGAGTTAAGAGTCTTATGAAACGTGCTGTTTTATTTACTAGGAAGGCATGTTCCTGGTATCACACACACCCTCTCAATGAGCAATCCTGTGAGGTATTTCTATCTCGTTTCTTTACAAAAACTGTAGAGAAATTGTCTTGTCTCACTTTATATCCCCCATGAGTCATTGGGTTACCAAAAAAGTTCTTTGGGGTTTTCCATAGCATCTTATGGAAACAGCTGAATGAACTTTATGGCCAACCCGATATTTTTGCTGACTGCAGACCTGCACTGACCAACCTCCCCCAGCTTCATTTTATTTACATTCCCCAACTTGGTGTTCTTCTAAGATACTCATTCATTGTTTCAAAAGATTGCTGCGTAGTTATTGTGTATATATTTGGTGGGTATCTTAAACCCATTTTGGTGAATGTAGGATATGAATTACTCAGAAAATAAGATGAAGAATTTAAATGTTTTATTTGATAAGAATAAAGGCGAGAGAAAAGATTTACCACAACTACTCATGCTGAGAAAACACCTGTTTTGCAAATTACATTACAACCATCTTTTAAGTGCCACCATTTTGGCTAAAACCCCTTCAAGATTCTCGTAATAATAGCCTCCCAAGAACACGTCTCCATCTTTTCTTTTCTCTGTTCAGAGTCTCATTCCTCCTTGTCTAGTTCATAGGCTTGTATTCAATTCAGGTAATTTATATAAAAAGCATGTTGCCAATTGTAATATGCTTCCCAAATGTAAGGATTCATTTTCTTTACCACTGACATCATTTTTAACTTCTGCAGTTTCTTTTCTTTTCCATCCCTGAGGACATTTTAAATGTTCTGGGCATTCTAAGCACTTTCTTTCTGAGGGATCTCTTTCCTTTCCAGTTTCCCATTTTTTTCCCTAATGTGTCCGTTTCAGTACATTTGTTCATCTAATTACCTCCCTTGACTCAGCTGTGATGTTGATAAAGGTTATAGAGGAAGTACAGTTCTCCTGAGAGGTATTGCTCCATCTTGCCATTAAATTTTGTTACACTGTTCTCTAGGTGAAAGAAAGGCAGGAAGCACGGTTTTCTCTGCCACTTGTGAATGAAGATTTGATAGTGTTGTCTAACATTCCCTTGGCTAATTATTGAGCATCTCTTAATTACCAAGTACTCTTGGGTTCCATGTGGATACAGAGAGCAAGAGGGTTATTCGCTGTCCTTAAGGAGTATCCTGTGTGAACAACCAACTCTAAGAAAGGTTGTCTTTAAAATGTTTCCTTAGAGCTAGGAGAAGCAGCACAGTGTCCAGAAGAATTCAGGAACCAGAGATTTCTTATGTAAAGTGTTTGAAGAAAAAACTAATAAAGGAGGTGAAATTTATCCTCAGCATCAAAATGAGTGTGGGACAGAAAGGATAGGAAAGGGCTGTCCATCCAAGGCTAGAGATACAGACCCTTTTGAATGAGCTCAGTGATGGTATCACTTCAATCAGAACAAACTTAAACTAAATTTCATTGAATGATCAAAGCTTTTTTAAGCTGGAAGTCACTTTATGATTATCTTTACCAATAAGGTACCTGAGCCCAGAGAGGTGACTTTGAACAGTTCACTTCATGTGACAGCACTAACATGTTACACTGAATTGTTGTTCAGTCACTAAGTCACGTCCCACTCTTTGTGAGCCCGTGGACTGCAGCATGCCAGGCTTCCCTGTCCTTCACCATCTCCCAGAGTTTGTTCAGATTCATGGCCACTGAGTCGGTGATGCCATCCAGCCATCTCATCCTCTGTCATCCCCTCCTCGTCCTGCCCTCAGTCTTTCCCAGCATCAGGGTCTTTTCCAGTGAGTCAGCCCTTCCTTTCAGGTGGCCAGAGTATTGGTGCTTCAGCATCAGTCCTTCCAATGAATATTCAGGGTTGATTTCATTCAGGATTGACTGGTTTAATCTCCTTGCTGTCCAAGGGACTCTCAAGAGTCTTCTCCAGCACCACAATTTGAAAGCATCCTTTCTTCAGCACTCAGCCTTCTTTATGGTCCAACTCTCACTTCTGTAATGACTACTGGGAAAACCATAGCTTTGACTATATGGACCTTTGTCAACAAAACGATGTCTCTGCTTATTAATACACTGTCTAGGTTTGTCATAACTTTATATATATATATATATATATATAGATATAGATATAAAAGCTCCCAGTTCTGTACCAGATGAAGTTGATTGAACCCAGAAAATGGAATAAGGAACTGAGCGTGTGTCACATTCTCCCTGAATGAGCGTGAAGCCACATAGATACGTACTTACCTGTGACACATTCCATAAGAGAGTGTTTTGTTGCTGTTGTTTTTTACATGGACCTTTTTTTAAGTCTTCACTGAATTTGTTTACAATATTGTTTCTGTTTTCTGTTTTGGTTTTTCAGCCATGAGGCATGTGGGATCTTAGCTCCCCAACCAGGGATCAAACCAGCACCCCCTACATTGGAAGGCGAAGTCTTAACCATTGGACTGCCAGGGAGATCCTATAAGAGTTTTGAAAATTAAATTTTACGTCAGGGAATATCAATCATGTAATCATGTGCATTTTGTGAACCAAGGATGCTCCATGTGCCAGATTGTTAGTTCATCCAACAACAAACTTTATTGAGCCTCTGGAATGTTCCAGGCTCTGTTCTAGACACGGGGGACTTAGCGGTGAACAAAATAAAGTCTCTGCCCTCTGGGAGTTTACATTTTACCAGGGAACACAGACAATGCTGCTGCTGCTAAGTCGTTTCAGTCGTGTCCGACACTGTGCGACCCCATAGACAGCAGCCCAACAGGCTCCCCCGTCCCTGGGATTCTCCAGGCAAGAACACTGGAGTGGGTTGCCATTTCCTTCTCCAGTGCATGAAAGTGAAAAGTGAAAGTGAAGTCGCTGTCGTGTCTGACTCTCAGCGACCCCATGGACTGCAGCCTACCAGGCTCCTCCATCCATGGGATTTTCCAGGCAAGAGTACTGGAGTGGACACAGACAATAAGTAAATATTAAAATGCATTTAGTAGTCAGAAGTACCTGGAAGGATGACATGGTGCATAAAGAGAAGAGTTAGAGCAGGTGAACTATTTCTGAACTGTGGTCCAGCAAGGTGACATTTTAGCAGATACCTGAAAGGGGATGAGGAGAGACCTTATGTGTTTAGGGGAAGACTGTTCTGAGAGAGGAAACAGAATTACCAAGGCTTGGACCAGGGACTGTGCTTGGTGGATTTGGGGAGCGGCAGGAAGGCCAGTGTGGTTGGAGTGCATTGGCAGAGGAGAATGTGGGGGTGAGGGTGGGAGGTACAGAGCCCACATCACAGCAGGCGTGTAGGCATGGGGTGGACGTTTAAGCAGAGAAGTAGTGAGATGTCATGACATTGAAAAGGCATCTGTCTGGTTGTTGAGCAGAGAGTGAGCTGGGGCAAGGCAAGATGGGGTCTGGGGGCTATCGTGCAGGAGACGCTTCCAGTGGTCCAGGTGAGACGTAGCGGGGGCCGAGCTGGGGCTGCAGGCACTGATGGCTGTCAGACCTGAGAGAGCTTAAAGAGGGTAGCTCCTGGGATTTGTCTGTGGATTGAATGTGAAGAGTAAGAGAGGAGTCATGGGTGACATCATGGTGTGGGGTACAAACAGCTAGAAAAGCACATTTGCCATTGACTAATATGGGAAAATGGCAGGGAGAGAAGGTGGAATTGGGGACATCAGGGTTTCCAGTTTGGCACATGTGAGTTTGAGATGCCTCTGAGAAATCCAGAGAGGGCATGGCAAGGAAGTTGTTGGATAAGTAAGTCTGATGCTCACAGGAACATTTAGAGTCTAAACTTGTCAACAGAGATGCCATTTAGAGCTGATGTGTCTGGCTGAGTTGAGCAGGACGCTGAGTGTGAATACAGCAGAGGAGAGAGCCAGAGGGAGCCCGAGGCTGTGGGAAGTAAGTGTTGCACGGGAGTGCGGTGTGATCCACCAGGTGTAATGCCAGTGAAGGCTGGAAAACATGGAACCTGAGACTTGACCATTGGAGATGACAGAGTAGGAATCCCTGGGGATCTTTTTTTCTTTCTTTAAGAATTGCTTCTATTTCTTTCTTTCTTTTTGGCTATACTGGGCCTTCATTGCTGCTCACAGGCTTTCTCTAGTTGCGGTGAGCGAGGGGGCTACTCTCCAGTTGGCTGTGCTGGGTCTTCGTTGCTGCTCACAGGCTTTCTCTAGTTGCGATGAGCGAGGGGGCTACTCTCCAGATGCAGTGCATGGGCTTCTCACTGTGGTGGCTTCTCTTGTGGAGCATGGACTCTAGGGCGTGTAGGCCTCAGCAGTTGTGGCACACAGGCTTAGTTGCCCCAAGTCACGTTAAATCTTCGCAGACCAAGAATTGAACCCATGTCCCCTGCATTCGCAGGTGGATTCTTAATCTCTGGACCACCAGGGAAAGCCATCCCTGGGGCTACTGACAGAGGGGAGTGTTGGCAACATGCTGGAGAAAACAGCATGATTGGAATGGATGTCAAAGAGAATGGGAGGAGGAGAGATTTATGCAGCAAACCCAATTCTTTCACTTATTTCTGCTGTCCATTACAAGGTAATAGAAAAATGGTGCAGAAACTGGAGGAAAAAATTGGGGATACTTTTTCAGGCAGGATATAGATCCAGTCTGTATGCGTATGTAAGTGATCCAGAGGAACACTGGCTGAAGTAGTTGACGGGGGCTGGGATCTCATGCCCAAATGAGAGGTTGGCTTTCGGAGCACAGAAATTTGTCCATCCTAACAAGAGAGGAGGAGGCAGTGCCTGAAAAGTACTGGCAGGGGGTTTACCCAGGCGTGGAAAGCATGGAGAGTGGATGCTTTTACTTTTTCAGTGGTTGGGGAGGCAGGTTTCTTGCTTGAGGCTAGAAGGAGACTTGGTCCCGAGTGGCAGGCTGTCCCATGTGACGCCTTGATATGCAGTGAACACAGCAGCTCTGAGGTTCTGTCAGGACAGGAACCATTGTCTTGTTGCACTTAGCATCTTGCCTGGTGCGAAGCAGGTGCTCTAAGCACATAATCCCAAGGTGGAGCTGCTCCACTGGTTCAGGCATTTGTTTGTGATAGCCACAGGCAGGAAGGCTAAAGGGTTTGTGGGCCAAAGGGCACAAGATGCATGCCCTTTGTTCATAGATTAGGACTTTCAAAACAGCACAGCAGACTATGTTCCCAAATTCTAAAACAGCAGCAAATACTTTGTATAAAACCTAAATGATGATTTTTAGACTCATTTCCATGGTGCCCTGTTAGAATTAGCACTACCGTTGTACCCTGCTGTATAATAAACAATCTTAGACCTTTATCGATTATTGATACAAATGTTAGTCCCTAACCACTTTTTATATGTCTTACATTTTTGAAGTTCACATGTACCTGCCATAACATAAAATAAACACTAGACTCTAAAAAAGAAAGAAACAGCACAGCAGGGCATTCAACCACGTACAGGGCCTTTTCTGAGCCTGGGGCGCCATGTGAGTACACAGGCCACACATCTATGGAGCTGGCCTGGTACAGGGCTACCAGCTGAATCTGATCAAACACACCCGTGGGCTGTAGACCCAGGGGCACTGGCCGGAGCTAGGACTTCAGGAGAAGATAGCATTACATGTTTACATTTCTTTTAAAAGTTTAAGAAAGAAAGGTCAAATCTGAAAGAGAAGCGCCATCATCACAGATAGACAAAGATGAGGGTACAGCAGTGTTCTAAGAAAGTGAGCAGATGCATCAGCACTGTTTAGAAACTTTCATCACTGAAAACATGGCCTAGGGCTGTCTCCCTAGTCAGAAATCCCCAAATCACAATAGTGGGAAAGGGAAAGTGGGAAAAGTGAAACTAGTCAGTATCAGAGGTTACGGTTCATTGTCAGTATAGATGTGGCATAGGTGACTGATTAAAAAAGAAAGGACATAAGAAAATCCTCCCCATTCGTTTCTCAAACTCCAGCAGAGAAGGACAGTGTGGACGGAAGTTTAGATCTAAGGCATGAGTAAGGTGGGGGCTTCCCTGGTGGCTTAGATGGTAAAGAATCTGCTTGCAATGCAAGAGACCCGGGTTCAAGCCCTGGGTCGGGAAGATCTCCTGGAGAAGGAAATGGCAACCCATTCCAGTATTCTTGCCTGGGAAATCCCATGGACAGAGGAGCCTGGTGGGCTACAGTCCTTGGGGTCACAAAAAGTCTGACACAGCTGAGTGACTAACATCACACACCCATAAGGTGACTGATTTTGTAGCTGCTTTAAAATTGACTTTTTTCAAAGGTTGCTTTCCAAAAACAGTATCTAAAAGACGTTTTTGAAGACGTTTTCCAACATTGTTCCCCTTTTACTGGGGGAAAAAAATCAAATTAACTGAATGAGATGAATATATACACCTGTGCTCTGCTGTGAGCATTTGTCTTCCATGGGAATGACTCTGTCACCAGATAATGCAAGCGTGAAGATTAGGCCACCAAGGGAACTTCTGTAGAGTTCTGAGAATAGTAGAAATTGCACTTTTTAAGTCTGAGGATCTCTGAGTAGAGAGGTTGGTTCCAGGATGACTTATAGGAGAGGAGAATCCATTTTACAGTGTTGTCAGGGAACTGAGGTTGAGAGGGTAGGCCTGGGAAGGAATGGTTGTCAGACACAGTTGTCAGAGGTCACTGGAAGTCAAAATCTGAGTGTTCATTGTGAAAAGAATATTTGAAAAGAACACGGACATATCCATGCCCCCTTTCCATTTGCCCTTTCAACTAAACTTCCTAATTTTCCTGTCCCATCATCCCTCAGTATCCTGGGGGTTTGGTTCCTGTGGGCCCTCCACCCCATACAGAATTCACAGATAGTCAAGTCCCTTATAAAATGTCATAATGTTTGCATATAACCTATGCACATCCTCCTGTATACTTTAACTCATCTCTAGATTACTTAGAATACCTAATATGATGGAAATGCTTTGTGGATTGTTCCTTGTCGTTCAGTCAATAAGTCGTGTCCAACTCTTTGAGACCCCATGGACTGCAGCACACCAGGCTTCCCTGTCCTTCTTCATCTCCAGAGTTTGCTCAAACTCATGTCCATTGAATTGGTGATGCCATCCAACTGTCTCATCCTGTGTCGTCCCCTTTTCCTCCTGCCCTCAATCTTTCCCAGCATCAGGGTCTTTTCCAATGAGTCGGTCCTTTGCATCAGGTGGCCAAAGAGTTGGAGCTTCAGCTTCAGTATTAGTCCTTCCAATGAATATTTCAGGACTGATTTCCTTTAGGATGGACTGGTCTGATCTCCTTGCAGTCCAAGGGACTCTCAAGATTCTTCTCCAGCACCACAGTTCAAAAGCATCAAATTCAAGTTTTGTTTTTTGGAGCTTTCTGGATTTTTTAAAAAATATTTTTCATCTGTGGATGCTAAACTTGAGGATACAGAGGGCTGACTGTTGTGAACAGTATGACTTGACCGTAGCAGGCAGGGCCTTTGAATTTTTCTTTCCTCAGAAACAAGCATACTTATCATCCAGTGTCACTGGAGCTTGCCTGCTCCGGTCATTTGTGACAGAATTCAGTCAGCTACAGAGGGCCCAGGAAACAAGTGTCCCCAGGGTGGCACACCTGGAGCAGTGCCCACCTTAAAGCAGCTTCCTCAGGCCTGGTACCTGCACGGAGACCTGTTCTGCTGGAGATGAGAACCCAGAATCCCTCCCAGGATGGAGGTGTCTGGTGCCCATATCAACCCAAGGAGAATCTGTAATCTGTTTTGCATGTCAAGTTACTGTGTTCATGAGAAAAGCAAAATCCTATCCTCCTCTACCTTGTTTGCATATTCAAGGTAGGGGTGATGGCTTGACGTGATGGCTAAGCTCTCTTAACACCTTTTAGGGATAGTGCCTTTTAAAAACTATATATTAAAATTCCTTTTCTGCTTGTTATCAACTCCCCCCAAATTAGCACCTTGTTTTGGACCTTGTTTTCCAATTATTTCAACAACGTCTTTCACTTACTGTCTTTACCACACAGTTTTACCATTCACCATTGGTTAACACTTTTGGAGACGTGATAATACCCAGAAAAGTCAGGTGACAGTCACTTGCCTGAATCTCATAATCACACAGGGTTACATTAATTAATACAATTATATGTTCCCACAAGCTAAATCTGTTGTGTAAATAAAGTTTTATTGAAACACCCCTGTACTCCTTCAACCAGTGTACTACCAACAACCTGTCTGGGGTTACCTTTGGCCCATATCAGCAGAATTGAGTCATTGCCGCAGAGACCATATGGTCCGCGAAACCATTTGCTGAGTCTTTACCAAAAATGAAAAGAAAAGAAACCTTACTGACCTCTGTATTAGAATGTACAGGCACCAGCCACTCTGAAAAAGGAGAATTGAAGTTAAATAGTGTGGGCGGGTTGGTTCCATGCCTCACCAGGGCCTGTGTGATCTGTACCCCGCTGTCCCACCCTTTGCTACTCAGTGTATCTGGTTGAGAGAATTTGGGGGTAATTTTGATTATAGATGGTTTTCATTGTCCATCTAGTCAAGGCTATGGTTTTCCCTGTGGTCATGTATGGATGTGAGAGTTGGACTGTGAAGAAGGCTGAGCACCGAAGAATTGATGCTTTTGAACTGTGGTGTTGGAGAAGACTCTTGAGAGTCCCTTGGACTGCAAGGAGATCCAACCAGTCCATTCTGAAGGAGATCAGCCCTGGGATTTCTCTGGAAGGAATGATGCTCAAGCTGAAACTCCAGTACTTTGGCCACCTCATGTGAAGAGTTGACTCATTGGAAAAGACTCTGATGCTGGGAGGGATTGGGGGCGGGAGGAGAAGGGGACGACCGAGGATGAGATGGCTGGATGGCATCATGGACTTGATGGACGTGAGTCTGAGTGAACTCCAGGAGATGGTGATGGACAAGGAGGCCTGGCGTGCTGCGATTCATGGGGTCACAAAGAGTCAGACACAACTGAGCGACTGAACTGAACTGAACTCACCTTGTGTTGATTGCAGAACCTGTATCTAGAGTAAGATACAATCCCCCTTGGTTACTGTCATCGGACTCAACCTTACCCAGCAGCTTTCCCCTACCTAGGAAAACCAATTATAAAAATTATTAGCAGAAACATACCCAATGGAGGTATATGGTTCCTATGGCCAGTAGCATCAAACTTGATGCATCTGCCTCCAGAGAGCCATGATAACCTTTCCTCACTGAATCAGAGTCAACCTCTCTCATTCTTCATTAATTCTTCCTTTCAGTCTTCATGATTTGTCATGATAGACCACCTTTTAAGGTAATTTGTGTGTGTACCTAGGTTGACCTTGAGAGTCTCAAAGTTCAGGGTGCCTCAGTGTTGATTGGCATCTTCTTCCTACTCACCCCATATCCTTGAATACTTGAGCCTTGAACGTGGCAATATCTGCTTTTAAGGAAGTAATATACTCTTTTTCTTTTATCTGAGTTCTCCCTAGCAGCAAATAGAATACAGTTGACCCTTGAACAACATTAGTGTGAACTGTACAGGTCCATTGATACAGGGATACTTTTCACTAGTAAATACCACATACAGGACTATAATCTGAGATTGGTTGAT
The DNA here is from genome assembly GCF_014754425.2 of Oryx dammah. Classification (NCBI taxonomy): domain Eukaryota; kingdom Metazoa; phylum Chordata; class Mammalia; order Artiodactyla; family Bovidae; genus Oryx; species Oryx dammah. The sequence goes on along the minus strand of NW_024070203.1, from coordinate 46,812,361 downwards.
GCTGTGAATGGAGAAAGCGTGGATACAGAGGGCTGACTATCCATTATAGGCAGATTGATCTCAAGTTGTTCAAGGGTCAACTGTATAAAAATTGATCACCAGGTCTCATGTTTAATAAATTCAAATAATCTTAAAAAGCATTTCCCCCAAAGCTCTGTACTCCTGTGTCATTTTAATGTAGATTCAGGGTCCAGAGATGGTGGCTCTCCTGGCCTGAATGCAGTGTCATATGCACGTGGCAAGAGCTTCCTCTTGGCCAGGAGCTCAGTTACTTACTTTTTTTTCGGGGGAGTAGTCTTTCCCATTGATTAGACTTAGGACTGAGCAAGGAGGGCCTCCATCATCCCAAAGCATAGAGAAGGGAACTGGGGAGCCCTGTACCCAACTTCCCTTACGACTCCACTGGTATGTATATTCCCAGGAGGATAAAGTTAGATCAGAACTTCCCAGCAGCATTAGATTAAGTGTTTGTTGTGAACAGTATGAATCTAAATCTTCAATCTCCTAAATCTTCAAGGAGCCAATCAAGCTTTTAGGCTGTGGAGCAGGACTCCATCAAAATAAAAAACTTCTCGAAGAAAAACATAATTTGATATATCAACATAATTGGAGGTGTTCTCACACTTGGAAGAATGTCTGCAAATGTGAAAAGTGTTAAAACTTTATATAATTCATTAAATGAATATTTTAAAATTGACAGTTTGGACAGTTCATGGAGGGAAATTACTTTTCAAGCACATACATATAAGCATCTCCAATATTTCCCAATTAAAGCACTATTTTCTACACCTAATAAAATGGTAAGGACATCTTTAAAACAGCAACAGCCAGTGCTTATAGGGCTGTGGTCAAACTGGCCAATTTAAATGGACAAAATCTTTTTAAAAACTGTTTGGCACTATAAGTGAGGAGGCAGGTAACATGTCGTGGGAGGCATGAGAAATAAAACTGGGTAAGGAGTTTGGACTAGATGCTGTAGATAGTAAACCCTGCTGGCTCTGAGAGTTGGAGTTGCTTGAAGTGTTTTAGACCCATTATTCTGAGGGTGAGTGAGAGGGAGAAACAAAAACTAAGTTGGGTGTGTGATTGTGTAGGGAGAAACAAAATCATCTGGGGTATACGTGTGTTAGTTGCTCAGTCATGTCCAGCTCTTTGTGACCCCATGGACTGTAGCCTGCCAGGCTCCTCTGTCCATGGGATTCTCCAGGCAAGAATACTGGAGTGGGTAGCCATGCTCTTCTCCAAGAGTATCTTCCTGACCCAGGGATTGAACGCAGATGTCTTGCATTGCAGGCAGATTCTTGACCATCTGAGCCAGTTTGGTAAATATTGTACATTTGTAGATAATCAGACTTTATGTAATCTAGGTTGTGTCCTCAACTTGACAAACCAGGAGACTGAAGACTATAAAATATGGAAATCCCTTCCCCAAGGTTCAGGTAGGAGTTATGAGCTCAGATGGACTGGATGGACTCTTCTGAGTTCCAGTTTTCTGTTTTCCTTTTTATTCTTAAAGGGTTTGTGGAACTCTTTGGTAGTATTTACAAATGTAGAATTTTAATAATCTTGTGTAGATTTTAATATTTTATGATTGAATATGTAAACATTAACTTTAAATAAGCTTTAAAAAGAATTCTAGCTCTCTCCCACTTGTAAATATTTTGACTTGCCAATAGAAATAATTAGATAATCTTCATAGATTTAATAGAGTAAAAACTAGAGAAACATTCTTTTGATCATTGATTTTTTTTTTTTTTACTATCTACTTTATGCTCTGCACTCTTACTGTGCTTTCAGAGCATAAAACAAATACCTCCAGGGCTGCTCTCTAAGAGCAGGAGTGATGGACATTTGCTTAAACAAGTTTTTGTATAATGAACATTTATTGTTCTCTTGCTAAGTCATGTCCGACTCTTTACAACCCCATGGACTATAGCACACCAGGCTTCCCTGTCCTTCACCATCTCCTGGAATTTGCTCCAACTCATGTTCTTTGAGTCAGTGATGCCATCCAGTGATCTCATCCTCTGTCAACCCCCTTCTCCTCCTGCCCTCAGTCTTGCCTAGCATCAGGGTTTCTTTTCAGTGAGTCAACTCTTCACATCAGGTGGCCAAAGTATTGGAGCTTCAGCTTCTGCACCAGTCCTCCTAATGAATATTCAGGGTTGATTTCCTTTAGGATTGACTGATTTGATCTCCTTGCAGCCCAAGGGACTCTCTAGAATCTTCTCCAGCACCACAGTTCATAAGCACATAATGAGCATAAGTGATTACAAAAATTATATAACCCTATAATAGAGATAAAAGTAAATTCAAAGTAGGAACCAAGATTTAGATGGAAAGTCACAAAAAAGATACTTGAGCTTGATCTTCAGAGCTTACTAGGAATTTCTCAGACTGATGACAGGAGTAAGTATGGAGAAAAGGCATTCGGAGAAAAGGCATTCTAAGAAAAGGAAACTGTGCAGAATCATGAAAAGCATGGCACTTGTGGAGAGCTGAGCTAATTAGATGTGTCTGAGATCGGTTAGAGATAAGGTGTCAGAAAGTGACTCAGTGGGACTTTCTTCTGCTAGTGTCATGTATGGTTCTAAATACCTTTACACAGTAGTTTTACTTTATGCCATTGATTTCCATTTTACAGGTGGTGAAACTGAGTCCAAGAAAAGGAAAATAACTTGAACAGAGCCTAATAAGTAGTGGGGTCATGATTTGAAATGTGGCAGTTGAGTCCACAGGTCAGAGTCTTAGAATCTAGACTGTTCTTCCTGTCCCCTTCCCCCCGGAGGGTTTGGAACATTGAATGGTTTTCAAGCTTGCTGTCATGGTGGTGCAGAAGATAGGAAAAAGGCTGAAGGTAGGAAGCTTGGAAACAGCCATTTGCAAGAATTAAGACAAAGGATAATGGAGGCCTAATCTTGGAGCAAAAGTATTTAGGAGAGAAAAGCCACAGAACTTAGTCTTGATGGAGCTACCAAAGAATTTCTGGCTTGGAAAACTGGATAGATGTACCACTCATCAGACTGAAGAATAGAGATGGAGGGTTCAGTTTAGAACAACTTTAGTTGTGGTATTCATGGAATATTCAGATCAAGAGGTCTGGCAAGCAGTGGGATAGTCAGATCAGAGAGATGAGGTAAAGCTTTAGCATCATCAGCCTGGGTTATCATTGAAATCCTTCTAACGGATGCTACAAACCACTTAGAGCCTATAGTGAGATAAGAGGGCTAAGGAGGGAAACTCTGGTGCACTGCTTCTCAGAATATAGTCTACCCAGGGGCTGGCTGTGCACCAGTTGTTTATCACTGGTCCATGGTGAAAGATGGGATTTGCTTCAGTATGTAATTGTAAATAAGCTTGCTATTTACTTGAGCTGACTTTAAAAAATCTTAGCAAGACATTGCATTGCCTTGCATTGCTTAACATGCTGATTTTGCAAACTTCTTTTTCTTTTTTTTTTGTTGCAGATCACATTTAATATCACTGACATCAAGAACATTTAAACTTTAGGTAGAGGGAAATGGTAGCCAAAGAGACAGAAGGTACAGTGTGAGTAGTAGAGTGAAGAGCAGAAGAATGGGAAGTCCAGTTATTCTAATGGGTTCATGGTTTAAATGAGCAGGTGGCTAGCATAGCCACAGAGAGGTTAGATACGATTGAAGACTAAAAGTTATTGGATTTGGCCATTTTAGGGTCATCGGTAATATTTTAGGAGCTTTGCCCCCTGTTTGCTCTTTTACTTTCTACTCTCATCTTTATCTACCAATCTACCTTCTAAATACTTGTCAAACCTATACTTTCACCATGTATACCAAAGACCTCTTTGGCTCTAAAGTGCTTTTGAATTCAGTCTTCCTTTTTCATTATTTCTTGGGTGATCTGAAGTTGCTGATCCCTCTTTCCTTGCTATCATATTCTTTCATCTCTAATGCACTGACCTTGGTATTCCTTTTCACACCCCACCCACCATTCTGAGCCCATTTCTTCTACACACACTGCATGTTTTTCAGTTCAGTTCAGTCGCTCAGTCATGTCCGACTCTTTGCGACCCCATGAATTGCAGCACGCCAGGCCTCCCTGTCCATCACCAACTCCCGGAGTTCACTCAGACTCACGTCCATCGAGTCCGTGATGCCATCCAGCCATCTCATCCTCGGTCGTCCCCTTCTCCTCCTGCCCCCAATCCCTCCCAGCATCAGAGTCTTTTCCAATGAGTCAACTCTTCGCATGAGGTGGCCAAAGTACTGGAGTTTCAGCTTTAGCATCATTCCTTCCAAAGAAATCCCAGGGCTGATCTCCTTCAGAATGGACTGGTTGGATCTCCTTGCAGTCCAAGGGACTCTCAAGAGTCTTCTCTAACACCACAGTTCAAAAGCATCAATTCTTTGGTGCTCAGCCTTCTTCACAGTCCAACTCTCACATCCATACATGACCACAGGAAAAACCATAGCCTGTGTACATGCTAAGTTTCTTCAATCATATCCAGCTCTTTGAGACCATATTGACCATAATCCTCCAGGCTCCTCTGTTCATGGGATTCTCCAGGCAAGAATACTGAAGTGGATTGCCGTGCCCTCCTTAAGGGGATCTTCCTGACCTGGTGATTGAACTAGCATCTCTTATATGTCTTACGTCTTCTGCATTGGCAGGAGGATTCTTTACCTCTGCACCACTACATGTGGTATCAATTTCCAAAGCTAAACTCAATCCACCTTTCTTTTCTGAGCTTTGGTGCTATCAGCCTATCAGACATCTTACTCAAATGCCACAGACTCTTCAATATATCCAAAGCTGGACCCAAATTTTCACCTACATTTTTCTTTCCATCCCTTCTTCCTAAGCCCCATACTTATACTGGAATCTGCCAAGCTGCCAACCACTAGTGTGAGCATCATCCCCACCCCTTTTTTTTATCCCATTAGTAATTGATTTCACTACCAAATACCTCTTTGAATCTGTAACTCTCCCTTATCCCTGCTACCTGCATCTGGGCCACCAGCATCCATCACCTTGATGACTGAGTTATCCCCTTGTGAGGATATCTCTCCCTTTCTCCATCTTCTTTTGTCTTCACCCTCACTACACTAGAGGTGGAGTCATCAATCTAAAAAAATCAAAATTTGATGACATCACCTCCTTGTTGAATTGTTTGCCTGCCACTCCAGTCTTATCCCTGTGTTCCATAGAGTCAGGTCATGTTGATTGTTTTTCAGTTCAGTATGTTCTCTTTCTCTCTGTTTTAAATAGTCTTATCTTTGACTATGCTGGACCTTCATTGCTGTGCAGGCTTCTGTCTAGTTGTGGAGAGTGGGGGGTGCTCTCTAGTTGCAGTGTGTGTGCCTCTCATTATGGTGGCTTCTCTTTTTGCAGAGCACGGGCTCTAGAGCTCATGGGCTCAGTAGTTTTAGCACATGAACTTAGCAGTCGTGGCTCCTGGGCTCTAGAGCACAGATTCAGCAGCTGTGTGCGTGGACTTAGTTGCCCCGCAGCACGTGGGATCTTACCAGGGATGGAACCCATGTCGCCTGCATGGGCAAGCAGAGTCTCAACCACTGGACCACTAGGGAAGTCCCAACATGCTCTCTCTCTCTTTGCACCTTCACACGTGATCTGTGACTGGAGCTGTTATATACCCTCTTCATTGGCAAATTTGGCTTCCATCAGCAGAAAACTCCTGTAACCCTGCATATCTGAATTACATGGAGTTCCTCGGTGGTCACCCAGCAGTCTACTTTTCCCATTGCATTACCTTTTCCTTATTGTTTGGTAATCTCTCATTTTTATTCACGAATCAGTGCCCTCCTCTGAATGTTAAGCTCCAAGAAAGCAGGAACCATACCTGGTTGGTACGTCATTATACTTCAGGCTCCTAGTATAGTCCTTGAAGAATGTGAACATTCAGTCAATGTTGGTTAAATGAAATGAATGCTCTTCTGAATGTTTTCACATTCGCTATCTCAGTGGGGGTAAAGTGGAACAATTTAGAGAGGATTTTAATGAAACATAAGATGGTGGATTAGAAGATTAAATTATTTGTTGAATTGTTTTGCCCTAGTAGGAGGAAGGAGAACTAAGAGACAGAAAAGCTGGTTAGGAGAGTAGAAGCATTTCATACTACCTTGTAAAACAAAGAGGAAGAATTTTTAAAAAATAGCTTGCATTATTCAAATTTCATATTCCTTGTAATAAATTGAAGCCTATAAGGAGGGGTATGTGTGTGTGTGTGTTAATATTTTAAAATGTCAGATTGTCCATCTCTTAGGGTTTATTTTCTTTACCTGGAAAAACTACATAACATGATGTAAAAATGTTTTTGTAAACTTTGATCTTTCAGTTTGTTTTCTTTGGAGGGAGGTTTACAGAAGTAAGTAATTGATTTCATTCTAGCTTTTCTATTTTCAAATTGAGACAAAATGTATTTTTAAAGATTTAACTGAATTTAAAAAAATGATAAAGAAGTAAACACCAAGAAGTAAAGGAATAGGCAGTCAATTGGAGGAAATCTGAGTTCAGAAAACCTAGGTAAGATAAATTACTTTTAGGACAAAATGATCTCTTTCTGGAGGTCAAGGTATAAAACACGTGGTAAGACACATGACTTGGTGTCCTCAGCTTCTTCACAGAGATGAACTTCCAGAGCTAGAGAGCTCATCACCATTCAAGATAGACTTTACAACAATTGCTTGACATCCAGGGCAAATTAGATGTCAGCTATTCCAGAGACAAAGTAAATATGCCATTTTGAAACTATTAAAAGGGATTGGTGTGTGTTCTGTGTAGGGTAGGGACTATTCAGATTCTGTATGGAGATGTAGATTGAACAATATTTAAAGAAAAAAGAGATCAAGATGTTTTCTTTAAAACACAACTTTATATCTAATGAACTCCATAAAAAATAAATCTGTGCATAGTTCCTGATTCTCTATAAAACATGGAAGAGGGAAGCTTGGTTTGGAACATCTTGAGAATTTGCCACAAACATCGACCTCTGCAGGAAAAGAATCTAATACATATTTTAGAGAATGTTTATCGTTGACCAGGCAGCACTGTATTCTAACAGTTCTACCAGATGAGTTAGCTCAGAAATGCATCTTGATTAACGTAAATTGAGCATTGAGTGGCGTTGTTTTGGATTTTCTGGCTGTAATTAACTAGTAGCTTTGTTAAGTCCTCATGGTGATTTCTGGGTGCAAGAACCACATGACTAGTTTATATGAGGAAGTTTGCCATCTGGTTTGCTGTGCCAGAGGACATGGAGAAGCTACATCTAAAAGTTATAGGAACCAATTAGGTTTTAAGGTGAAACAAGAGACATCGAGCTGTCTCTTGTGATTTAGAAATGAAATTTAATCTGTCAAAGTCCATTCCTATCTACCCTGACTCTTAAGGCTTTGCAGAAGCACTTCAACTTGGAAGTTATACTGAGACCATGCAGTTTGACTCATGGAAGGTCCGGTTAGAGTCAGTGGTACAATTGTACTGTTGTTCAATTGATAGAGTAACTGGTGCAGTAACTTGGTACCAGTTAACAATGGCTACCAGGTCTCTAGCTGTTCTCTACAGTTTTCTGTTTGGTGAGATGTAGTGTCATTGTCTCTATGAAAATAATATTTCTCATATTAGACTGAAAGATTTCAACCCATATCTAGTAGAGTGATCTGGCAAAGAGGTCTGGGGGGAGTCAGCACATCTGGAGTTAGTGTGGGTAGAGATGTCTGATGGGTGAACTGGATGGACTATGAAAAGAATGGACCTAGGGGTAAGAGTAGATGTCTTTTTTCTGGAAGCAGGGTAAGAGTCTCCTCCCACCTCCACAACCACTGTCCAGCTCTTCCTCTGAGCATGCTGGGGGGTGTTTAATTTTGTGGCTTCTGTGCGATTGTTTCCATGGTTTCTGTGAGTTTCCCGGATGAGTGACTTTAATGTGCTGCCTAGTTTGGGATATTTGGTTCAAAGAGACTAAGACACAGAAAGAGCCTGTGACAAATACCATGCAGAGTGTGGCATTGCTCGCACATCAGCTCTCATCTTGCCCACCCCTTGTTCTCACATAAAATGAGGGAAAAAATGGAGAATTTAAATTTTCAAAGAAAAATCCTTCTGATTCTGTTTTCCCTGGCCCAAGGGTCTTTCTTTCATTTCTTCCCATGAACCAGAAGCCTTTCTGTCATGGGAAGAGCCCCTATAAGGCCGTTGTGTGGACCTCTCAGTATGGCCAGGGGCTATCTGTGGGATGAGAGAGTAGGTGGACCTGGGGACGGGGGTGCATTGCTTCATCACAGAGAACCACAAAGGAAGTCTCTCCAGCTCCATACAACCTGTTGTCTCCCACCTTCCATTAAATTTTAAGTATTTCTAATCACACATTTTTTCTAAGCTAGGCTAGCATCAACTTCCTCTTAAATTATTTACCAATGCCAGTAAAAGATAATGGAGAATTTGAGTAGAATGAAACGTGCTTTACTCTTCCGACTTCCCTGTGAATTAGAACAGGGTTAATCTTGACACCACGATGATACAACAAGAGATGAGAATCCTTCCTGTCTTTCCACAGAGTACGGTACAATCCATAGCCCGTCAACACCTATTAAAGATTCAGATTCTGATCGATTGCGTCGAGGTTCAGATGGGAAGTCACGTGGACGGGGCCGAAGAAACAATAACCCTTCTCCTCCTCCAGATTCTGATCTTGAGGTATGTCATTGCCAAAGCCTAAGTAAATAGCAAGTGATTTAGAAGCTAAATGCGGATTCTGTATACCTGCTATGAGTAAGGTGTCCAAATGCCCTTGTTACTGCTTTCCGTTCCATATCAACATAAATAAGCCAGTTTTTTTTTCTTTTTTCCATATTAAAGATAAAGTAGCTGTTTATTTCTGTTTTCTCTTCCACTTCATGTGGTAAAGCATTTATTTTTCCTCTTTAGTGAAACATCATAAATTATATCATTCTGCTTTGACAAAGTTCTCTTGTACTGCTCTGTGTCATTGCCGTTAAATTAAGTGTTGTACTAAATATGCTTCATAAAACTCACTTGGAAATTAAAGGCACACTGTGTGTACTGTGGGGAAGAAAACCCAGAATGTTCTAAACACAAGTGGTTATTACCTTTTGAGACATGCTTTGTTGGAGTTCAAAGCAGGAGAGATTAAATAAAACTTTACAGGATGATAGATTTCAAAATGTTGAACCCACTGATTTTAACTTTCTTTTCATTGCCCAAGTGAAACTGATGGTAGAAAACATGATTCCTTTGGCTGAAAAGATGACAGATTTCCAGCAGAACTTGAGTGTATGAATATGTGCTGGTGTGAGTGGGGCTGGGAAGAAAAATGCGGAATATGGAAGCCTTTGGTGATATCTCAAAGATCTTTTTGAAATGAGTTCCTTCAATAATTCAATTCTAAAAACCCCAAGAGTATGCCAAGAGCATGCAGGTTATGTCTACTTAAGTTATTAACTTTGAAATGTCAATAAAATCAGGCAGGAACAATATACCATCCATTTGATAACATCCCAATAGGTAATACAGGGTGAATAGATGATGTAACGTTTTATTTTTATATACAATTTTTAGGTACTTGGCTTATTAAGAATAAGCCATAAGATTAGTTATTTTAACACTTCTTAATGAACAGTGATCATTGATTGCCCCTCTGTCTTAGAAGTTATAAATAAACTCGTTTTAGCTTATTTTCCATGTCTTTAGAACTAAGACTGAGAAGTGACTACAGAAGTAGAAAGAACATCTAGTCTTATTTCTGTCCTGTATTTTTGACAAGGTAGTTTATTCTCTTATATCTTAACTGAGGTTTTATCTGAGAAAAGCTGGGACATACACTTTGGAACATTTTTGGTTCAGTTCAGTTCCGACTTTGCAACCCCATGAATCGCAGCATGCCAGGCCTCCCTGTCCATCACCAACTCCTGGAGTTCACCCAAACTCATGTCCATCAATGTTTAAAAAATAGTAAATTCAGATTTTTCATTTGTCTCCCATTTCAAGACTACCTTTCCTTGTTGAAGTTATGAATAGCAGGTTTCTCAGCCAAGGGCAAGACACACTGATCTGGTGCTTCCTTTGTAGAGGGTGTTCATCTGGGACTTGGACGAGACAATCATCGTTTTCCATTCCTTGCTCACTGGGTCCTATGCCAACAGATATGGGAGGGTGAGTACCAAGAGGCATCATTTGTTCATTTATTTAAATCTGCCTAGAATTGAATTTTTTATCCAAATGGGAATGTGGCTTAAAGTAACTTGATTTATTGAAATAAATATATATATAAGACAAAGCCATACATTAACAGAAGGAGTTCTTTTGAGGCTCTTAAGAATATAAAGATCTCAGAAAGATAAACTTTATGCAATTAAATACATTCTTATTTTAGACCCCAATGAATAAAGGTGATCAGATGCTATTCTAGGGTGAAATAGTGAAATATATAGATGATATAGAAAGATCTTCTGTGTTGTGTTTTTTTATTTGCCACATATTTTTATTCTCTTTATTCCCAGCATATTCAGGGGAACAGATAGTTCACTTTATATTGTCTTCCATGATTAACAGTGTTAGTATTTTATTTTCAAAACACTTATTATGAATGTCTTCATTAGTCCCTTTGCTGTAGAGCTAAATTTATGTGAACAGTTTGTAAAAATTTGGCCTCTGAATGACAAAGGACAAATATATCCAATTCTTAGTTGTTACAACACTTATCTTGGTGGTGTAGGTACAGAATAATTTTACAGATCACCTTCCATGAATATAATTTTAATTTCAGTGTTCTGCATTTGGGTTTCCCAAAACCTTGGAAATTCTTTTTGTTTCCTTGCTGGTTCCATAACTTTTTCTCATGTAAAAATCATGTTATTAAAAGTGTCTTAAGAGAAATTATCCTGTGAATATGATATTTTTCATTTTTTTAATCATTAAAGAAATCATATTACAAGTCTTAGATCCTTGGAGCTATTGGTTGGAAGTCTTAGGAACTGAATTCTTATGTGTTGGTGACTCCAGACATTTCTCAGCATTAACTGTTAAAATTGATAACTCATAAAATGGTCATGCTCTCATTACAGACTTTGCAGGAATTCATCCTTTCAATAAATCATATTTCAATAAATACATATTTAGTACTTGATATGTAGGCATCTGGAGGTGAAAGTAGAGAGATGCTCATTGAGCATCACAGTGCAGCCTTCCTTTCCTTAACCCTAAATATATACCTAATACCAAAAAAAGGGGAGGACTAGAAAAATGCACATTTGTAAGAGCTAGAATATTCCACCATTTGAATGTCTGTCAGAAATATCTGTAAAACACAATATCCCCCAATTTATTGTTAAACAGATTTTCTATGAGAAGAAGATAATGAACAAAACCACAGATTATTTAAAAAATAAGGCTATTTTTAGTTTTCTAAGGAACCTCCATAGTGTTCTCCATAGAGGTTGTATCAATTTACATTTCCAGCAGTGGAAGAGATTTTCCCTTCTCTCCACACCCTCTTCAGCATTTATAGTTTGTAGATATTTTTGATGACGACCATTCTGACCAGTATGAGGTGATACCTCATTGTAATTTTGATGTGCATTTCTTTAATAATTAGTGATGTTGACCATCTTTTCATGTGCCTCTTTGCTATCTGTTTGCCTTCTTTGGAGAAATGTCTATTTAGATCTTCCCATTTTTTGATTGGCTTGTTTGTTGTTTTAATATTTAGTTGCATGAGATGTTTGTATATTTTGGAGATTCATCCTTTTTCAGTTGCTTCATTTGCAAGTTTTTTCTCCCATTCTGAGGGCTGTCTTTTTATTTTGTTTATGGTTTACTTTGCTGTGCAGAAGTCATAGAGTCAATCATTCAAAATAAGTCTTTACTTTGTGGCTAGTACATATTAAGGATTTTGTAAATATTAGTTGTGTTATTTTTATTTATTATTTCTTTGATCAATATTATTACTATCCCTATTTCTACAAAAACTGATCCTTTAAAAGCCTATAATATCAAAGTATAGTAAGTAGGAAGAGTCTTGAAGATCATCTTAACTGAACCATTTTAATGTCCCTACAACTAACTCCTGGAGGAAGAGAGCTGGCCCCTGGAGCTCACAGAAAAGTGTTGAAAAGGAAACACTTAGGAAATCAACATTTGAAAACCATCCGGAAAGTCTCAAGTCTTTAAAAGCTTTGTCACTAGAGGCCAGATTGATTGAGGAGAGTTGTCTTGATCTGTGTGCTCTGAGCCATTGAAAGGGGCCTGCTTAGAGGTGGTGAATATCCCCTGACCTCCTGGCCTTGTGTCATTCTCTGACCATAAATTACTGGTTTACGCATGGAATTCATACCTAACGTGGAAACCAATGGCAGCTTAGAATTTTTCACTTGGATTCTTGACATCTAAGCCAAATGTTATAAATATCATGAATTTTGTTTTTACCAGTGTCAACTATTAGTATTTTAAGACTTCAACCCATAGTAGTTTGTTTAGTTTTTTCATACTAGGGTATGTGATTAAAATTTTTATCTTCTATAATTTCCCAAAGCTAGATGTATGTATTCTTTCAAATACAGATGATTTGGGATATTTAAATGTAAGGTTATCCTTTATGAGTTGATGGGTGTTGAAGAGAGAGTAACTTCAGAAAGTCGGGTTGGAGAACGTCTACCTGAGCATGATCCCTTGAGCTTTAGGTCAGAATGACCTAAAGAGTCCAGTGGATAATGTGCCCATCAGGAGAAAGAGTGTTATAAGCAGAGGAAATAGCAAGCACAGAGGCAGGAAAGGGTTTGATGTTTGAGAGACAAAGAGGACAATGTTGCCAAGCTTAGTGAAAGAGACGCAGAGTCAAGAGAGATAGGTGCTGGGATGAGGGCAGGTATGAAGCACCTCCCAACCATAGTCAACAGAACTGATCTCATTTCATGCGCTGTAAGAAGTCACTGTCTTCAAGGGGAGATATGAGATCTGATATAGTCTTTTAGATTCCTTTGGCTGTGTGTGGAGAATTAGTGGTAGGGAGAGAGAGGATGAGGAACAGAGAGGAGGTTTCAGGGTGATCAGATGCACTGGCAGTGCAGATGGAGAAATGATTGGATTATGGATTCTATTGCAGATAAAGAATTAGGATTTAACTGGACTCTGCTAGTGGGCTCTTGCCTGGAGGATCCCATGGACAGAAGAGCCTGGTAGGCTACAGTCCATGGGGTTGCTAAGAGTCAGACACGACAGAGTGACTTCACTTCCACTTTTCACTTTCATGCATTGGAGAAAGAAATGGCAACCCACTCCAGTATTCTTGCCTGGAGAATCCCAGGGACAGAGGAGCCTGTTGGGCTGCCGTCTATGGGGTCTCACAGAGTCGGACATGACTGACGTGACTTAGCAGCAGCAGCAGCAGCAGTGGGCAATAGGCAATAGGAGATCAGATCGTTCCCAGGGTTTTGTCCTGAGCAACTGGAAGAATTTTCATAAATTTGTTGAGATGGGGAAGAGCTAATTTGGAGGGAAAATGGAAAATTCAGTGTTGCTCAAGTTTGAAATGCCCATGAAACATCTGCTCAGACCAGGCAAGGTGACACTTGGAAGGGGACCATAGGAGATGGTGGAGAGTGGTCGGGGCAGATGTCACATTTAGAAGTAACAGTGCACAGCTCAGGATGAGAAGGTCCTCAGACACATTTAGCTCAATTTCTTCCCAAACACCTTCTTTGAGCTTGGCACTGTCAGTCACCCTATCCTCTGATTGGTGGGACATGCCCCTTTCCTGACTTTTGAGGACTCCTTGCTGAGGATGTTGACTTGTAGCCTAAATCATGCAAGAAAGCTTGCTGTATCATCTCTTTATTGGAGAACTTTAGAATCTGGCAGAATTGCTCTAAGATCTGATACTTGTGTATTATAAGAATGTGTGGTTCAGCAAGGATGCTTCCAAACAGTAATAATAACCAAGCTGTTCAGGATTTCAGTTTAGTTCAGTTCAGTCTCTCAGTCATGTCCGACTCTTTGCGACCCCATGGGCTGCAGCACGCCAGGCTTCCCTGTCCATCACCAACTCCCGGAGCTTACTCAAACTCATATCCATCAAGTCAGTTATTCCATCCAACCATCTCATTCTCTGTCATCCCTTTCTCTTCCTGCCTTCAATTTTTCCCAGCATCAGGGTCTGTTCCAATGAGTTAGTTCTTCGCATCAGGTGGCAGGGAAGTACTGGAGTTTCAGCTTCAGCATCAGTCCTTCCTATGAATATTCAGGACTGATTTTCTTTAGGATTGACTGGTTTGATCTCCTTGCAGTCCGAGGGACTCTCAAGAGTCTTCTCCAACACCACATTTTTGGGGGCTCCAAAAATCACTGCATATGGTGACTGCAGCCTTGAAATTAAGACTCTTCTTGCTCCTTGGAAGAAAAGCTATGACCAACCTAGACAGCATATTAAAAAGCAGAGACATTACTTTGCCAACAAAGGTCCATCTAGTCAAAGCTATGGTTTTTCCAGTAGTCATGTATGAATGTGAGAGTTGCACTATAAAGAAAGCTGAGCGCCAAAGAACTGATGCTTTTGATCATTACTTGGATCCCTCTTTTCTACCCGTGATGCAGGAGAGAAGTCTCAGGACAGTTCAGGGGCTAGCCACCTCTCTTAGAGCACAGGTTCAGGGATGTTACTGGGCTTTGTCAAGGGGGCATGTGGCTGGGCCTTACTCTGCAAGCATATAAAGCAGTGAATGCCTGACAGTGTGATTGCTGTTCAGTTTCTATGGGAACCAGATACTTGAGAAGTAGCTTAGTCACAGTAGCTTAGGCTGCTCGATGAGTAGGCCATTCAGTAAAGGGATACAGGATCTGATTGATATAATGCAAAATTAGGGCATGTTACAGCAATATGTACCAAAAAAAGTTTGAGAATGTCTCACCTTCCATGTAATCCAAGCTGTGGGAAGCAGGCCTGCTGGGTGTTATAAGGAAGTGCTGTTTTATAACAAAGGTGATGGGAACAAAAAGAAAGTACTAGGTACAGTTCAAGTTTTAGGGAAGAGAAAAGAAACAGCATATTAAAAGGAAAATGAAGTCTATGGATGTTAATGTAAATTAGGTTGTTGTTCCTAATATGTCCTAGCATCTTTTAAAGTTGCTTTCAAACCGAATCCAAATTCCCCAATTTTACTAAAGTAAAAGAATCTTTTTTTTTTTTTTCATTGAATGGTCTCTTTAAAGTAGACAAGGTAATAATATAGTTGTTGACATCAAAGCACAGACCCCAGATTTATATTTAAAGTAAGCATTGTACTGATGTCCCAAGCATGAGTCCCTTTTTGGGGGAGGACTTCTCATGATACCCAGTATCTTGATTGTTTTAATACTTTCTCTTTATTGTTGCTTTAACACCTGTGTCTTATACAGATTTGGGCTAGACTAAGTTTTCAGAGTCTTGAGCCTTGCTCCTCATTTTACACAAAAACCTAAATGTGAACACTTAAGACAGCATGAAGCTTAGCATTTTAATTGTTGTTGTTGTTCTGCTGTTATGTCATTTTTGATTCCCTGTGAGTGCATAACTGTAGCATGTCAGGCTTCTATGTCCTTCACCATCTCCCAGAATTTGCTCAAACTAATGTCTATTGAGTCAGTGATGCCATCCAACCATCTCATCCTCTGTCTTCCCCTTCTCCTCCTGCCGTCAATCTTTCCCAGCAGTAGGGTCTTTTCCAGTGAGTCAGCTCTTCACATCAGGTGGCTCACCTTCAGCACCAGTCCTTCCAATGAATATTCAGGATTGATTTCCTTTAGGATTGACTGGTTTGCTCTCCTTGCTGTCCAAGGGACTCTCAAGAGTCTTCTCCAGCACCACAGCTTGAAAGCATCAATTGTAGGCCCTACTTATTAAGAATCTCCCTTGTGCCCAGGACTCATTTAACTCTAGTGCTCTGAAACTGCTGTTGCCAAACCCATTTACAGATGAGGAAACTGAAATTTAAAAGAGGTTAGAGATCAAATGTGAAAAACAGTACCATACATATTAGGTACATAAGATACATATTAGCTGCATTTTAATGTAGCTGAACCTTGACTGTCAAAAAAAAACAAAACAAAACAAAACACAGCAACAGAAAACCCTTGAATCTGACATAGTGGCCAGTAGGTAATATATGATACTGTCTTTAAATTTTTGAAGTACCAATATGTGATAGGCCTTATGATGTAATAGAAGAAGCATCAGATTTGAATTCAAATAGAGCTGTACTCAGATTCAAGCTCTGATTTTCAGTTCACTGACCTTGGCCAAACTGTTTATCCATGCTGAGCCTGGTTTCCATATTCATAAATCTGACTGCTTGTAATCGCTTTAAGAATTCACTTGCATCAATGATATCTCAGTAAAGCTAGAAGGTATTAAAAAAAAAAAAAGATTTAGCTGTGTCATGAATTTGAAGGGTCCAACACCATGTCTTACTAATAGCAATAACCTAATAATAAAGACAGCATATATCACTGATTGATCTTGTATCTGCTGCCTAAGCTTTGTTTTCTAATGTGCCAGGCTTATAGGATGGTCCCAGTTGTCACAATAAGTTTAGATCAACTAAACCTCCCTAGTGAGTGTATTACTGTGATCATTCAGCACATTGAGGGAAGAAAAACTTGACGGCAGTTTACCCCATTTCATCAGAACATTCCAGGTAGCCAGTAAAGACTGCTGCTTTTTAGAGTGCTGTGTCTGTTTCAGGGCATGACAGTAAACTCCAGACCCTAACGAGGGATGACCACCTTCCATGATGGCTGTAGATGCTGGATTCTCAGCATAGTATCAAAGCAGCTAGACATCTAGTGTCTTCCTTGGACTACAGAGGATTTAGTTATACTTAAACAGAACGATCTCTCTTTTGGAACCTCCGGACCAGAGGTTCACAAACTTTTCTGGTAAAGGGTAATAAGATAATAAAAATGTCTTGGGCCGTATGCTATCATGACTACTCAGCTCTGCCCTAGTAGTGAGCCACAGACAATATGTAAATGAATACATATCACCAAATGTTATATTAATAGTTCTCAAGTTTGAATTTCATGCAGTTTTTCCATGTCATGAAATATGTGCCTTCCTTTGGATTTCAGAAATTTAGACCAGGGATTGACAAATCGTATCTCAAAGCCAAATCTGATTCATTACCTGTTTTTGTATCGTTTCCAAGCTAAGAATGCTGCTTGAATTTTTGAAGGCTTATTAGTTAGTTAGTGTTAGTTGCTCAGTTGTGTCCGACTCTTTGCAACCTCATGGACTATAGCCCGCCAGGCTCCTCTGTCCATGGAATTCTCCAGGCAAGTATAGTGGAGTGGGTTGCCATTCCCGTCTCTGGGGGATCCTCTCGACCCAGGGGTCAAACCTGAGTCTTTTGCTTTGCAGGCAGATTCTTTACTGCATGAGCCACCAGGGAACCCCTATAAAGGGTTTATATTCATTTATTTATTTTAAAATAAAAGAATCTTCTCAGAGACTGTATATGGCCCGCAAAGTCTAAAGTATTTTTTGTCTGTCCTTTTAGAGAAAATGTTTGCCTGCCCTTGTTCTAGATCGTGTTCTGAATTTTGTGTTGATTAATTTTACTCCTGCCTTCAGGACACTGGGACAAAGTCAATGACGGTCACAGTGTGGCTGACTAGACAGTAAACTCAGTGCAGGCATCGTTTGTCTGCATCTGGGGGCCCAATGAAGCACAAGCCAGCACATGAATTTGTCAGGGTGGGCAAATTGGCAGTGACAAATAGGCCCCAAATCTCATGCTCAAACACAACAGAAACATCTCTGTCCTGTTGAATGGTCTTGAGTGGATTAGCTAGGTTGTATGGTCTAGGCAGCCTTTGGCAGTGCAGGTATGATTGTGCCATCTCACTGGATAGCTTCTGAGGCTTCTGGGACCTTGTCATCAGCTTTCTAGCCCACAGGGGGGGAAAGCAAGGGAAGCGTGAATGGCACACTTTAAGGACTAGCCTTAGAAGGAAGGGTACACACCTCTGCTTTCTTGGCTTAGTGCAAGGGAGACCAGGAGATGTAACCTAGCTGTGTGGCCAGGAAAACACAGAAAGTGGGTTTTGGTGGATGGGTGGCAGTGACAGCCACAGTTCTCTGCTGAGAAATATTTGACAAATGAGTAAAGCCCAGAAGTTTCAAACCCTTGTGGTGGCTCTGGTCATCCCAGCAGAGCAGTGCCCTAGGGCTGTGTGCCAAATGCGCCAAGTGGCCACTTAGTTCCAAAGGATCGTTCCCTGATTTTATTCTCTACTTTGTGTATCAGTGCCATGTTAGATCAAAATGATGAAATAAATTAGGGTTGTCAATATAATTTCAGAATACTGTGAAATGACCTGGAATCTAAACTCTCAAAATGAACTAGCACAGTATTTTTGGCTGTTAATGGGATTTCCAGCAAAAAGAGCCTCCTTCATCCCTTTCCTTTGCCCTTATTCTGACAGTGGTTCTCTTTCCCTTAACTGTCGGCCTCTTCCTCCTTACTGGCAGTAACATACTGAAATGTATGGCCCTGCTACCTTTTGAATAAAGCTCTATTTCTCATGCCCATACATGTAAAAGGAAATGCAGTGAACAAACATGAATCATCACAGTTTTCCAGCCACCACACTGGTCTGCCATCACCAGCTTTGGACCTCCCTTGCTTTAAGACCTTTGGAATAGCCCATTGAAAATAATCCAGTCTCACTTGTTCTGTCTTAATCTTCCCAATGTAAAATGGGAGCAATCACAGGGCTTTTGGGAAAACAGTATAAAGCACCTAGAAAAATACTCATAGGCACTTTCTAAATATGAGCTATTATTACTTACCTTGAGGAGTTCAGAAGAGGGAGTGGGAAATAGTGAATACTTTATTGTTCCAGGTAGCAGACAGGAAGAGGTGGTAGCTGAGCATAACTGTTTAGGGAAATGAGTGACAAAGTGGCTGGATATCTATTAAGGATATATAGAAGATCGTATTTGCAGAAGATGAGTAGCAGAAAATGTTCTGAAATGGTAATAAAAATACTGCCCCTTTGTTCAGCTTTTACAACTTACACTGCCATCTCAGTTATTAAACATCCAGTTAGTTCCTTCTTTTTTTCTAATGAAGAAACTGTGTCTCAGAAAATTAAATGATTGCCCCAAAGAAGCTCATCTGTTAACTGACAACATCAGGAATTTCATCTATCTTCTGATGGGCTCATTGCCTGCGGAAAGGGGATGCACCCAGTAAAAAATTTGGAAAAGTAATCTCACTTCCTCTGCATCTGCCCCTTCAAGGTTAAGACACTAAAACTGATGCTTAAGAATGTGTCCATGATCTTGTGGCCAGTACCGCGTTTGGCTGATAAAATCCCTCATGCCTACATATTTAGAAAAAGCTTGGAAACAGAAACTTTTAAACATTTAGGTTTTGTGCTATAGGCACGGGGATGCCATGAACAGTATTGAAACAGTAGAGTGACATGATGACGTGAAGAAGTGAAGTGAAATCACTCAGCTGTGTCCGAATCTTTGTGACCCCATGGACGGTAGCCTACCAGGCTCCAGGTCCATGGGATTTTCCAGGCAAGAATACTGGAGTGGGCTGCCATTTCCTTCTCCAGGGGATCTTCCCAACCCAGGGATCGAACCTGGGTCTCCTGCATTGCAGATAGACGCTTTACCGTCTGAGCCATGATGGGCGTGTACAACTTAGAAGATTGATCTGATAGCAGAGAAGATTATTGCAGTCCTCCTGTTAGGAAATAATCAAAGTCTGAGAGAATGGCTGTAACACTAGGAAGGAGAGAGAGATAGGAGAGGTTACAAATGAAATCTAGATAGGTCTTTTGATTGGATTTAGCTGTGTAGGCTTTTTGCCAGCACTGCGTGGGCCCTGACTTGGCTAGATCTGTCCTGGCTTTATTCTCCTCCTTCCCTCTTTGTACCACATCTTGGCAGCTCTCTCATGTTTGGGATTCATTGGGTTTTTTTCCACAATCACAGTTAATCTTTGGAATGGTGAAGTTCTTACTCTTATTCTCTACTTGGGTATTATTTTCATGGTGTTGCAAGAGTCTCTTAAATAAGGAGAAAATTAGAGCAATTCAGTGTCACATATCTAATCAATAATAATAACCTGATTAGCCCCACCATAAGTTGTGGGGTTGTTTTTTTTTTTTTTTACTTTTTTAAGTCATTCATCCAATAATTCAGCTATGAATTATTTCTCATGTGTGTACTTTCTTTCCTGGTAATCCAGATTATTTCTTAATTGGCATCAGAACTACACCCAGCTCCTAAAACTTGACATGATAGGGCTGTATAAAATTGCAAAAGTTAATATTCCTTTGATGGTATTGATAACTTTAGACAGATTAGAGAAAAAATGGAATCTTTGGGTCTCATAGTCTGTACAGATTATTTACATAACACTTTTAGAAGTATTTTTTTTAAAAGAAATAACATTTTAGCATTTTTTTTTCTTCTCTCCAGTAAGGGAGTTAATTTTCTCATCTTATCTTTAATCCTTCCCTTGTGAGCAACCAGCATGGGGCCTTGAAAATAAGCCACCCCTGGACTCAAAGTGCCTGTCTATTCCTGTTTTTCAGCTTCTTTTTCTCCAAAACAAAGGATCCTGAATGAAGAGAATGTATTTTCAATGGCAAGCAGGCCCTGTTCCATGGCTGTAATACTAGCATTTGAAAATAAGGAGTTGCTTAACATGTCCAGAATGGCTTTTTTTTCTTTCCTTGGATTGAGACTGGCCAATATTGTTGTTGCTTTGAGTAGACTTTACAAGATTTTCACATTGACCAGCAAATCCTCATAAACCTGCTCACAACCTTCCCATCACACCTCACTGTGCCACATCAGTCCCGATAATTATTCACCACCAGAGGCTTAACTGCCCACACAGGGTCAGGGCAAATAGAATTTTTAAGAACCTTACCTTTTAGTCTACAAATTTAAAATATAAGTACCATATCCCAAGGTACTAGTCAGACTTTCTGAAATAGTTGAACCTTTCAGCCTAAGATAAATTCTATAAATAGCATTGTAAAAACATGACAGATTCTACTTTTTGATCCAAAATAGAATAGCAATTGCCAGGAGTCTGTATAGATCTGATCACATAGATGTCATGGGGTACCTATTCAATAGGAGAGATGCAAAAGAAATTTATCATGTATTTAAAATGTACTTGGAAATTGGAAATAGTAATAGGTAAAAATTTAAAAGCAAAACTAATTTTTTAGCTTTCAGTGAAATAAACCCCTGGCATCATTGGTGCTTTGTAGAACCCAATTCCTAGCTTGGAATGCTTAAAATAGAACAATAACTTAGGTATTAAAATATTTCTTAAAAGTCTCAAAGAATTTAAATTGGAAAACTGTATATTGCCTATACTTTTGCCTGATTTATTTCACTGTTGTTGTTTTTTGCTTTTAAGTTTAGAAAAAATATGGTTAAAGAAAAAGAATGAAAGGGCAAAATGTGCAAAGGTATGGATATAGGAACTGGAATTATATTAACAATACAAACAGTTATTTCTTTTAATACACTGTCCAGATATCTAGTCTAGTGGTGGTAGTATTGCAGGAAGGGGGGCCCTTTCCAGGGCCTGAAACTGAACTCTTATCTAACACTCGGAAATGAATTGTACAAGGAGACACATGTGCTGACAAAGCAAGAGATTTTATTGGGAAAGCGCACCGGGGTGGAGAGCAGTAGGGTAAGGGGACCCAGTACAACAGCTCTGCCACATGGCTTATAGCCTCGGGTTTTATGGTGATGGGATTAGTTTCCGAGTTGTCTTTAGCCAATCATTCTGACTCAGAGTCCTTCCTGGTGGTGCCTTGTTCAGCCAAGATGAATTCCAGAGAGAAGGATTCTGGGAGGTCGTCGGATGTGTGGTGTCTCATTTTGACCTTTCCCAAATTCTTCAGGTTGGTGGAGGCTTATTAGTTCTGTGTTCCTTAACAGGACCTCTGTCCTAAAACAACTCATACAACTGCTTACTATGGTGCCTGGCCAGGGTGGGCGGTGTCAATCAGTGTGCTTCCCCTAACAGTAGCTCAAGCGGTAAAGAATTTGCCTGCCAATTCGGAGACACAGGTTTGATCCCTGAGTCAGGAAGATCCCTGGTAGAGGAAATGGCAACCCACTCCAGTGTTTTTGCCTGAAAATCCCATGGACAGAGGAGCCTGGTGGGCTACAGTCCATGGGGTCACAAAGAATCGACTGAGCACACAATAATATATATTTAGAATGAATTATATATGGTATATATAAGCAATAAAGAGAGAAACTCTTATTAACATTTGTGCCATTTTTAATTGTTTTTGCGGTAAAACTTAGGGGACTTCAGTTCAGTCACTCAGTCCTGTCTGACTCTACGACCCCATGGACTTCAGCACACTAGGCCTTCCTGTCCATCACCAACTCCCGGAGCTTACTCAAACTGATGTCCATTGAGTCGGTGATGCCATCCAACCATCTCATCCTCCATCATCCCCTTCTCCTCCTGCCTTCATTCTTTCGCAGCATCAGGGTGTTTTCCAATGAGTCAGTTCTTTGCATCAGGTGGCCAAAGTATTGGAGTTTCAGCTTTAGCATCAGTCCTTCCAATGAATATTCAGGACTGATTTCCTTTAGAATGGACTGGTTGGATCTCCTTGCAGTCCAAGGGACTCTCAAGAGTCTCCTCCAACACCACAGTTCAAAAGCATTGATTCTTCAGACAAGACCTTCTAGAATTAACACCCCAAAAAGATGTCCTTTTCATTATAGGGGACTGGATTGAAAAAGTAGGAAGTCAAGAAATACCTGGAGTAACAGGCAAATTTGGCCTTGGAGTACAAAATGAAGTAGGGCAAAAGCTAATAGAGTTTTGCCAAGAGAATGCACTGGTCATAGCAAACACCCTCTTCCAACAACACAAGAGAACACTCTACACATGGACATCACCAGATGGTCAATACTGAAACCAGATTGATTATATTCTTTGCAGCCAAAGATAGAGAAGCTCTATACAGTCAGCAAAAACAAGACCAGGAGCTGACTGTGGCTCAGATCATGAACTCCTTATTGCCAAATTCAGACTTAAATTGAAGAAAGTAGGGAAAACCACTAAACCATTCAGGTATGACCTAAATCAAATCCCTTATGATTATACAGTGGAAGTGAGAAATTGGAGCATTAAACCAAAACTAAAAACCTTGGAATATATCTTTCAAAATAGTTACATAAAAGGAAGGGATATTTTTATGGCTAGATGAATGGTTAGCTTTAAGTTTTCTAGAGGAAGGACAAAGTATTTTATCTTTATACTCAAAAACATTCTGAATCCTGTTCTAAAAACCCAAGAAAAGATACATAAGTGTTCCTTAAACTATTTTGAGGCTCAAAGGACCAGGAATACTCTGAGCCTAAAACAGAATTTTAAGAAAGTAAATGAAAATGAATTAAGAAAAGCATTTTTGAATCAGTCTCAGTTTGGGGAGAGGGGTGGCAGGGACGGTGGGTAGGTGCAGGGGGCAGTCATCTTTGCCATTAAAAATAGATTAAATTGCCATTAAAGCCATGAAATGAGAAGTATGAGTGCATGCTGCTGCTACTGCTGCTAGTCATGTCCGACTCTGTGCGGCCCCATAGACGGCAGCGCACCAGGCTCCCCAGTCCCTGGGATTTTCCAGGCAAGAACACTGGAGTGGGTTGCCATTTGATACCACCCTTCAAAGCAATTTCACAGATAGGTAAGATCAAATATGTTCAAATACTGGAATTAGCAATGCAGATGTAACTATGATATTTCTCAACATAAATGGCCAACAAAATAATCTGAGCAGCATTGAACTTCAGCTTGATCACCAAAATAAAACAAAAGTCATGTCAGAAAGTACCCTCTCCTGCTCTTTCCCCCAGGTCTGGATTCCATGCTAATGCCGTGTGGTCTCCATGTTAGGACTAACCAAAATTTAAGAGCCCATCTGAAGAAGTTATCAAAACAGAAGTAGCAGATGATACCCAGTACCTTAACCTTCTGGCCTATAGTAGTTTTGTTGTGGGTAATGATCACTGAAAGCATCCATGAAGTATTTCAGAAAATTGTGCCACCAAATGTCACCATTCTCTAGTTGCACATTCAAAACCATTCATATTATATGGGCTCTAGTACCCAAGATGTGCACTTGGCCATGCACCCCTCTTCTGCCCAAGTCACCATTTGTCTCCTGGCTTGATACCAATGAGTCATTTAAAATATCCCTCTTTAGAAAACAGACTTATGATTGCCAGGGGGAACAGATAGTTAGGGAGTTTAGGATGGACAGGTACACACTGCTGTATTTAAAATGGATAACCAACAAGGATCTACTGTAGAGCACAGGGAACTCTGCTCAGTGTATGTCGCAGCCTGGACGAGATGGGGGTTTGGGGGAGAATGGATACATGTATGGCTGAGTCCCTTCACTGTTCACCTGAAACTATCACAACGTTGTTAATCGGCTATACCCCAATACAAACTAAAAAGTTCAAAAAGTGCAGTCCATCCTTAATAATTTCTTGAATACAACATAGTAGTGTAATGGGTGCCTAGCCAGAATTCCTGGCTTCAGGGAGCTTTTAGATTAATAAAGCAGATAGTCAGTAGGAAATGAATGACTCTTCAGTAGCAGTCCTTCCTGGCCTGATCTAAACCAACACCACTAAACCCACAAGGAGGGAAACCAAAGAATGTCCAAAGGATATAACAATAGCATATATCCAAAGGAATAACAATCTTAGGAAGGAAACAGGTATTTCTGTATTACTCATGACAATGTTCTCTGGTAACTACAATCACTTAACTAGTAAGAAAAAGCCAATAATAGGATGTTAAATAATAACACTAGTATCATGGGCCAGAATAAAAGCATCAGGAGCTACACAACCAAAAACTAAGCGCCAGAGGCCCTAAGTGAGATGCTTCTAGGGTCCCTGCTGTTCTTAAATTACACTGGGAATTCTCCTTTGCAGCTGATCAGTGTTGCAGTGTGACCACGCTGCTCCTATGGCTTCAGTATAAATGTATTAAATAGAAGTTTCTCTGGCTTCCTGGAAAAGGCCCATTCCCTTTGATAAAAATTAGTAGCATTGATACAGACAAAGCAGTGTCAGACACACATCCTGTGTATATTCCAAATCTCTCAGATGAACAAGCATGTCCGAGCATCGTCTTTTCAATAAAAGAGGATATGCTGAGGAACTTTGCAAGGCTTTTGGAACTTTGACTTAAAAAAAAAAAAAAACTTGTCATTTTAAAAGTATGATTTGAGTGTGCTTTACATTTTCAAAATGTTTTTTAATCTATAGTTTTACCACCGGAAGACAACCAATCTTGTCTCAGTGCATATTTTTGCCTATTTAAAAAAAATTTAGTATAAACAATTCTAAATCTACAAAAGTAAATGAAATAGTATTGATATAATGAAACCCAGTGTAACCTCTGCCAACTTTCAGTTCAGTTCAGTTCAGTCTCTCAGTCGTGTCCAACTCTTCGCGACCCCATGAATCGCAGCACGTCAGGCCTCCCTGTCCATCACTAACTCCCGGAGTTCACTCAGACTCACATCCATCGAGTCAGTGATGCCATCTTAACAATGACCAAATCCTAGTTAATCTTGTTGCATCTGTGTCCTTACCACATCCCTCCCTGCCTAGCTCTATTGGAGGATTATTTTTCAAATAAAGATTGTATTAGTTACTTTGTATGTATTTCATTTAAGACTCCATTAAAGAATTTTTAGAATAGAAATGGTAGCTAGCACTCAGGACTTTAGCTGTCTAGCAAAATTAGTAATTTCTTAATATTAAATGTCTAATCAACAGTTACAGTTCTCCAGTTCTATTTTGATTTTAAATCGTAGTAAAATAAACACCTAGGATAAACTACCTTCTTAACAGTTCATAAGCATACAGTTCAGTAGTATTAAATACATCCACATTATTGTACAACCGATATCCAGAATTCTTTTGATCTTGTAAAACTGAAAGTCTGTATGGTTAAATAACTCCCCATTTTCCCCTCCCTCCAGTACCTGGCAACCACCATTTTGCTTTATGTCTCTATAATTTTGATTACTCTTTATTTTTATTGAACTATAGTTGATTTACAATACTGTGTTAGCTTCAGACGCACAGTTATATGTGTGTGTACATAGATATTTTTCAGATTCTTTTCTATTGTAGATTATTATAAGATACTGAATGTAATTCCCTGTGCTAAACAGTAAATACTTATTATTTATTTTATATATAATGATATATATCTGTTAATCCCATACTCCTACTAATTTTATCCTCCCCTTCCTCTTTGGTAACTGTAAGTTTGTTTTCTATGTATGTGAGTCTGTTTATTTCTGTTGTGTAAATAAGTTGATTTGTTTCATTTTTTTAGGTTCTATATGTAAGCAATATCATACATTTGTCTTTGTCTCACTTACTGCACTTAGTATGGTTATCTGATTTTGACTCTCCTGAATACCTCATATGAGTAAAATCATATATAGTACTTGTCTTTTTGTAAGTGGCTTACTTCACTTAGAATAATGTCTTTGAGGTTTATTCATGTTTTATGCATGTGTCAGAACTCCTTTCCTTTTTGAAACTGAAGAGGAACTAAAGAGCCTCTTGATGAAGGTTGAAATAGGAGAGTGAAAAAGCTGGCTTAAAACTCAACATTCAAGAAACGAAGATCATGGCATCCGGTCTCATCACTTCATGGCAAATAGATGGGGAAACGATGGAAACTGTGACAGATTTTATTTTTGTGGGCTTCAAATTCACTGCAGATGGTGACTACAGCCATGAAATTAAAAGACGCTTGCTCGTTGGAAGAAAAGCTATGACAAACCTAGACAGCATACTAAGAAGCAGAGACATTACTTTGCTGACAAAGGTCTGTATAATCAAAGCTATGGTTTTTCCAGTAGTCATGTAGGGATGTGAGAGTTGGACCATAAAGAATGCTGAACTCCTAAAAATTGATGCTTTCGAACTGTGGTGCTAGAGAAGACTCTTGAGAGTCCCTCGGACTGCAGGGAGATCCAGCCAGTCAATCCTAAAGGAAATCAATCCTGAATATTCATTGGAAGGACTGCTGCTGAAGCTGAAGCTCCAATACTTTGGCTACCTGACGCGAAGAGCCAACTCATTGGAAAAAATCCTGATGCTGGGAAAGACAGAAGACAGGAGGAGAATGGGACAACAGAGGATGAGATGGTTGGATGGCATCACCAACTCAGTGGACATGAGTTTGAGCAAGCTCTGAGAGATGGTGAAGGACAGGGAAGCCTGGCGTGCTGCAGTCCATGCGACTGCAGAGTTGGACACGACTGAGCAACTGACCCGAATAATACTCCGTTGTATGGGGATGCCTCATGTCATCTATTCATCTGCCAGTGGACACTTGAATTGTTTTACCTTTTAGCAACTGTGAACAAGGCTGCTATGAAAGTGGCTGTATAGATATCTCTTGGAGACCCTGCTGTCAGTTATTTTGGGTGCCAGAAGTAGAATTAGACTTCCCTGTGGCCGACCTGGTAAAGAATCCACCTGCAATGCAGGAGACCTGGGTTCAATCCTAGGGTTGGGAAGAGCCCCTGGAGAAGGGAAAGGCTACCCACTCCAGTGTGTTGGGAAAATCCCCTGGAGAAGGGAAAGGCTACTCCACTCTCTGGCCTGGAGAATTCCATGGACTTTACAGTCCAGGGGGTTGCAAAGAGTCAGACACAACTGAGCAACTTTCACTTTGACTTTCAGAAGTAGAATTGCTGGATCATATAGTGATCCTATGCTTAATTTTTTGAGGAATTGCCATACTGTTTTCCATAGCAGCTGTGCCAACAGGGCACAAGGGTTCCAATTTCTCTATATTTTTATCAACACTTGTTATTGTCCAGTTCTTTTTTAGTAGCCATCCTAGTGAGTGTGAGGTGGTAGCTCATTGTGATTTTGATTTGCATTTCCCTAATGATTAGTGATGTTGAGCATCTTTTCATGTGCTTGCTGATCACTTGTGTATCTTTGAAAGTGAAAGTTGCTCAGTCATGCCCGACTCTTTGCAATCCCATGGACTGGGGCCTTCCACGCTCCTCTGTCCGTGGAATTATCCAGGCAAGAATACTAGAGTGGGTATGTGTTCCCTTCTGCAGGGAATCTTCCCAACCCAGGGAATGAACCCAGGCCTCCCTCACTGCAGGTGACTTCTTTACCAGCTGAACCACCAGGATCACTATTAAGTTCTTTGCCCATTTTTTAACTGTTTTTTTTTTTTTTTTAATGGCTGTGTTGTAGGTGTTCTTTGTATATCCTGGATATTAACCTCCTATCAGATACGGGCTTAGATATTTTCTACTATTCCATAGGTTACCTTTTCATTCTGTTAATTGGATCATTTGATGCATGGAAGTTCTTAGAAATAGTCAAATTTATCTATTTTTCCTTTTGTTGCCTGTGTATTTTTTGTCATAGCCAAGAAGTCACTTGCCAGATTCAGTGTCTGAAGTGTTTTTCCCAAAGAGTTTTATAGTTTCAATCTTATGTTTAGGTATTTGGTCCATGTTGAGTTCATTTTTGTGTATGGTGTAAGGTAAGGATCCAACTTTATTCTTTTGCTTGTGGATATCCAGTTTTCACAACATTTGTTGAAAAGGCTATGTTTTCCTCGTTGAATAATTTTGGCACTCTGTTTGAAAGTCATTTGACCATATGTGTGGGAATTTGCTTCTGAGCTCTGTTGGATTCCTGTAGTCCATATGTCTGTCTCTATACTAGTCTTTATAAATGACTATTTTTTAGTTAATTTACAATGGAGTATAGTTGCTTTGCAGTGTTGTGTTAGTTTCTGCTGTTGAGCAAAGTGAATTAGCTACACATATACATATATCCCCTCTGTTTTGAATTCCTTCCCATTTAGGTTACCACAAAGTGTTGAGTAGAGTTCCCTGTGCTATATATAGTATGTTCTCATTAGTCTTCTATTTCATACATAGTGTCAGTAGTGTATATATATATGTATATGTGATATATGTGTGTGTATATATTTATATATGTATGCTAATCCCAATCTCCCAATTGTTCCCATCCTTCTCCTCTCTCCGTTGGTATCCATGTTTGTTCTCTACATCTGTGTCTCTCTTTCTGTTTTGCAAATAAGATCATCTATGCCATTTTTCTAGATTGCACATGTATGTGTTAATATATGACATTTTTCTCTTTCTGACTCATTTCATGCTATATGACTGTCTCTCAGTCCATCCACGTCTCTATATACCATACTGTTTTGACTGCTGTGGCTTTGTGATTAAGTTTTGAAATGAAGAAGTATGAAATCCAACTGTGTTTTTATTTTTCAAGATTGTTTTGGCTATTTGGGATCCTCTGAGATTGCATATGAATTTTAGGATGGGTTTTTTTGGTTTTACAAAAAAATACCATTAAAAATCCCCTTAAAATTTTGATCTACTGAAAATATTCTTCTCTCAGATGGTAAAGAATCTGCCTGCAATGTAGGAGACTCGGGTTCAATCCCTGGGTTGTGATGATCCCCTGGAGAATGGATTGGAAACTCACTCCAGTATTCTTGCCTGGAGAATTCCATGGTCAGAGGAGCCTGGTGGGCTATAGTCCATGGAGTCATGAAGAATTGGACATGGCTGAATGACTAACACACACACACACACAAATTTGATAGAGATTCATTAAATCTATAAGTCACATTGAGTAGTATTGATATCATAATATTAAGCCTTCCATCTATGAGGATGGAATGTTTTTCCTTTTAATTGTATCTTCTTTGATTTCTTTCAGCAACATTTTATAGTTTTCAGTATACAAGTCTTTTGACTACTTTTTGTTACATTTATTTCTAAGTATTCCTTTTAATGGTATTTTAAGTGAAATGTTCTTAATTTCCTTTATGGATTGTTCATTGTTAGTATATAAAAAGGCAGCTGATTTTTTTTATCTGGAACTGTGCTGAATTCACTTGTTAGTTCTAACAGTTTTTAGAAACTCTTTGGCATTTTCTGCACATAAGATCATGTCATCTGTGAATAAAGATAATTTTACTTCTTCTTTTCCTATTTGGATGTTTTTTATTTCTTACCTAGTTTTACTGGCTAGGACTTCCAGTACAATGTCAAATAGAAATGACATCCTTGACTTGTTCCTGCTCATAGAGGAAAACCATTTCGACTTTAAACATTGAGTATGAGGTTGCTTGTGGGTTTTTCATATATGGCCTTTATAGTATTGAGACAGTTTCCTTCTATCTTCTATTCCTAGTTTATAAAGGGTTTTTCCTAATGGTTTTATTTTTTGATACTTTATTGTATGTCTCAATATGTATTTTAATAGTACATTCTCACCTAATCTTTTTTTTTAACCGCTAGTCTATCTCTTGAAATAATCAGACCATCTCTCTTGTAGCATTCCTGAGAGTGGGCTTTCCTGAGTGCATCTCCATTGTGTGCCTTTATCACATAGTCTTTTGTTCTCTGTATTTCCTACACATCAGTAGCTACATCCAGAAGCTGAGTTAGATGTATATTTGATGGTTGGCTTGTTTGTTTTGGGCATGATTTCATGGGTGGGTTAAATCTTTCAATGAGAGGTGTGTAATGTCTGGTTACACTAGACATTAATGTAATGTCTGGTTAAACTAGCCAATCTGATCACATGGACCACAGCCTTGTCTAACTCAATGAAACTAAGCCATGCCGTGTAGGCCCACCCAAGATGGGAGGGTCATGGTGGAGAGGTCTGACAGAATGTGGTCCGCTGGAGAAGGGAATGGCAAACCAGTTCAGTATTCTTGCCTTGAGAACCCCACAAAGAGTATGAAAAGGCAAAATGATAGCATCCTGAAAGAGGAACTCCCCAGATCGGTAGGTGTCCAGTATGCTACTAGAGATCGGTGGAGAAATAACTCCAGAAAGAATGAAGGGATGGAGCCAAAGCAGAAACAATACCCAGTTGTGGATGTGACTGGTGGTAGAAGCAAGGTCCAATGCTGTAAAGAGCAATATTGCATAGGAACCTGGAATGTTAGGTCCATGAATCAAGGCAAATTTCAAGTAGTCAAACAGGAGATGGCAAGAGTGAACATCGACATTCTAGGAATCAGCAAACTAAAATGGACTGAAATGGGTGAATTTAACTCATATGACCATTATATCTACTACTGTGGGCAGGAATCCCCTTAGAAGAAATGGAGTAGCCATCATGGTCAACAAAAGAGTCTGAAATGCAGTACTTGGATGCAATCTCAAAAATGACAGAATGATCTCTGTTCATTTCTAAGGCAAACCATTCAATATCACAGTAATCCAAGTCTATGCCCCAACCAGTAACACTGAAGAAGCTGAAGTTGAACGGTTCTATGAAGACCTATAATACCTTTTAGAACTAACACCCAAAAAAGATGTCCTTTTCATTGTAAGAGACTGGAATGAAAAAGTAGGAAGTCAAGAAACACCTGGGGTAACAGGCAAATTTGGCCTTAGAATACGGAATGAAGCAGGGCAAAGGCTAATAGAATTTTGCCAAGAGAACACACTGGTCATGGCAAATACCCTCTTCCAATAACACAAGAGAACACTCTACACATGGACATCACCAGATGGTCAACACCAAAATCAGACTGATTATATTCTTTGCAGCCAAAGATGAAGAAGCTCTATACAGTCAGCAAAAATAAGACCAGGAGCTGATTGTGGCTCAGAGATCATGAACTCCTTACTGCCAAATTCAGACTTAAATTGAAGAAAGTAGGGAAAACCACTAGACCATTCAGGTATGACCTAAATCAAATCCCTTATGATTATACAGTGGAAGTGAGAAATAGATTTAAAGGACTAGATCTGATAGATAGAGTGCCTGATGAACTATGGACGGAGGTTTGTGACATTGTACAGGAGACAGGGATCAAGACCATCCCCATGGAAAAGAAATGGAAAAAAGCAAAATGGCTATCTCGGGAAGCCTTACAAATATCTGTGAAAAGAAGAGAAGTGAAAAGCAAAGGAGAAAAGGAAAGATATAAGCATCTGAATGCAGAGTTCCAAAGAACAGCAAGGAGAGATAAGAAAGCCTTCCTCAGCGATCAATGTAAAGAAATAGAGGAAAACATGTATAATATCATATATGAAACAAATCGCCAGTCCATGTTTGATGCATGATACAGGATGCTTGAGGCTGGTGCACTGGGATGACCCAGAGGGATGGTACGGGGAGGGTGATGGGAGGAGGGGTTCAGGATGGGGAACACATGTATACCCGTGGCAGATTCATGTTGATATATGGCAAAACCAATACAATACTGTAAGGTAATTCACCTCCAATTAAAATAATTTAAAAAAAAAAGAAATAGAGGAAAACAACATAATGGGAAAGACTAGAGATCTCTTCAAGAAAATTAGAGATACCAAGGGAACGTTTCATGCAAAGATGGGCTTGATAAAGGACACAAATGATATGGTGCTAACAGAAGCAGAAGAGGTGGCAAGAATACAGAGAAGAACTGTACAAAAAGGATCTTCATGACCAAGAAAATCATGATGGTGTGATCACTCACCTAGAGCCAGACATCCTGGAATGTGAAGTCAAGTGGGCCTTAGGAAGCATCACTATGAACAAAGCTCGTGGATGTGATAGAATTCCAGTTCAGCTATTTCAAATCCTGAAAGATGATGCTATGAAAGTGCTGCACTCAATATGCCAGCAAATTTGGAAAACTCAGCAGTGGCCACAGGATGGGCAAAGGTCAGTTTTCATTCCAAGCCCAAAGAAAGGCAATGCCAAAGAATGCTCAAACTACCTCACAGTTACACTCATCTCACATGCTAGTAAAGTAATGCTCAAAATTCTCCAAGCCAGGCTTCAACAATACGTGAACCATGAACTTCCAGATGTTCAAGCTGGTTTTAGAAAAGGCAGAGGAACCAGAGATCAAATTGCCAACATCTGCTGGATCATGGAAAAAGCAAGAGAGTTCCAGAAAAACATCTATTTCTTCTTTATTGACTATGCCAAAGCCTTTGACTGTGTGGATCACAATACACTGTGGAAAATTCTAAGAGAGATGGGAATACCAGACCACCTGACCTGCCTCTTGAGAAACCTATATGCAGGTCAGGAAGCAACAGTTAGAACTGGACATGGAACAACAGACTGGTTCCAAATAGGAAAAGGAGTACATCAAGACTGTATGTTGTCAGCCTGCTTATTTAACTTCTATGCAGAGTACATCATGAGAAACGCTGGGCTGGAAGAAGCACAGGCTGGAATCAAGATTACTGGGAGAAATACCAATAACCTCAGATGTGCAGATGACACCACTCTCATGGCATATTAAAAAGCCTCTTGATGAAAGTGAAAGAGGAGAGTGAAAAGGTTGGCTTAAAGCTCAACATTCAGAAAATGAAGATCATGGCATCTAGTCCCATCACTTCATGGCAAATAGATGGGGAAACAGTGGAAACAGTGTCAGACTTTATCTTTTTGGGCTCCAAAATCACTGCAGATGGTGATTGCAGCCATGAAATTAAAAGATGCTTACTCCTTGGAAGGAAAGCTATGACCAACCTAGGTAGCATATTAAAAAGCAGAGACATTGCTTTGCCAACAAAGGTCCGTCTAGTCAAGGCTATGGTTTTTCCAGTGGTCATTTATGGATGTGAGAGTTGGACTGTGAAGAAAGCTGAGCACCAGAGAATTGATGCTTTTGAACTGTGGTATTGGAGAAGACTCTTGAGAGTCCCTTGGACTGCAAGGAGATCCAACCAGTCCATTCTAAAGGCGATCAGTCCTGGGTGTTCTTTGGAAGGACTGATGCTAAAGCTGAAATTCCAGTACTTTGGCCACCTCATGAAAGAGTTGACTCATTGGAAAAGACTCTGATGCTTGGAGGGATTGGGGGCAGGAGGAGAAGGGGACGACAGAAGATGAGATGGCTGGATGGCATCACCCACTTGATGGACATGAGTTTGGGTGAACTCCAGGAGTTGGTGATGGAATGGGAGGTCTGGCTTGCTGTGATTCATGGGTTCACAAAGAGTCGGACACGACTGAGCAACTAAACTGTACTGAATGTCTGGTTGCCTTTCCCTGGTGGCTCAGACGGTAAAGCATCTGCCTGCAATGCGGGAGACCCGGGTTCGATCCCTGGATTGGGAAGATCCCCCGGAGAAGGAAATGGCAACCCACTCCAGTACTCTTGCCTAGAAAATTCCATGGATGGAAGAGACTGGTGGGATACAGTCCATGGGGTCACACAGAGTCTGATGCTACTGAGTGACTTCACAATGTCTGGTTGCTCTCTTTTCAACATTCTGATTGAAGTCTCATTTAACAAGCCATTGTAGAGTGTTCTCAATTATCCTGTAAATCCTTGACTCAAAGTTGATTAAGATGGAGAAAACTCCAGTTTGAGGGGTTTTTAAACCACAAATTCATTAACTCAGCAGAACCAAGTATATGTGGACCCACGTAAGAAATAAAAAGAATGACAGTGTTTTTTTATAGATGACTAGCCCGTAGCTACTTTTGAGGAGGCAGTGTTGTTGTTGTTGTTCAGTCGCTAAGCAGTGTCCCACTCTTTGTGATTCCATGAAGCCTGCAGCAGGCCAGGCTCCCCTGTCCTTCACTATCTTCCAGAGTTTGCTCAGATTCATGTCTATTGAGTCATTGATGCTATTTAACCATCTCATCCTCTGCTGCTCCCTTCTCCTCTTACCCTCAACCTTTCCCAGCGTCATGGTCTTTTCCAGTGACGGCTCTTCCGCTCAAGCTTCAGCTTCAGTCCTTCCAGTGAATATTCAGGGTTGATTTGAGGCAGTTTTGAGATGAACCTAAATTGCTTTCTGAATTTGGAGATTTTCTCAAATATCTTCTCTCCTTGAATATCTCTCCAGTATTAGTGCAGATCCTGGCTAAGCCTTCCTGGTCACCTCTTGGAGACAGATGGGTACCGTTAGTGGCTCATGTAGGTGCCCCATTCCTTCATTATCTTTTCAACAGCATAGTGAATTTCAGTTTACCAGCCACAGCTCTTGAGTTGGTGAACTCTTA
The DNA here is from genome assembly GCF_014754425.2 of Oryx dammah. NCBI lineage: Eukaryota > Metazoa > Chordata > Mammalia > Artiodactyla > Bovidae > Oryx > Oryx dammah. The sequence goes on along the minus strand of NW_024070203.1, from coordinate 46,777,254 downwards.
TGATTAATCTGTAGGTGTGCTTGATGCTTGGTGGCTAACTTTAAAGGTAGATTCAGTTCTGCTCCTTGAAGCTTAAATCTAGCCTTAGGCATTTTCTGTGTAAGTATCTAGCAGAGGTTTATGTACAATATATATGGTGGCCACCATGGGCTTCCCTGGTGGCTCAGATGGTAAAGAATCTGCCTGCAGTACAGGAGAGTGGAGTTCAATCTCTGGGTTCAAAAGATGCCCTGGAGAAGGGAATGGCTACCCACTCCAGTATTCTGGCCTGGAGAATTCCATGGACTGAATAGTCCTTGAGGTCACAAAGAGTCGGGCAGGACTGAGGGACTTTCACTTTCATGTATAAAGCATATACACGGTAATCTTAGCTTGGGAGTAATCAACTATTTACATTAGGGAAAGGATGCTATGCTCACATGGGAGCTGAGGAATGGAATACCTTTCCCTGGTCATCAGTCACATGACTCCAATCAGAGGTGCTATTTTTTGAACAACTAATACTAGAAGACCCTACTTTTCTTTCCTGTTATAGTAGCAGATAATTTTGTATGATGTTGATATTCTTAAAGTACTCCCACAGATTTATTCTTTGACCCTACCACAAACAAGGCCTCTCTGAATTATGTATTCCTGAAATGCTAAAGTCATTTTGTGAACCCTGAAAATTTTCAGGGACTCTACAGTGAAGGTACTACGTTTGGAATGTACCTCAGTAATTATAGTTTATTGCCCTTTGTCACTACCAGCTATTTGTTGATAAGCTTGGGCTTATCAAGATTTTGCCATGACCTGTTCTGCCAAGTCATTTGGACTGTAAACAATGGATTTGGGCTTTGCTTAAGTTCCTGTCCAAAAATCTAACCCTTTAATGATTAAAAGGTATAAGCTAATAGGTATAAGTGACCCACCCACAGAAATCACACTGCTTGGCTGTGCAGGCAATTGCTTTTTCCTTAAAGAGCCTTTTTGGATTTCTATGGAATTGGTGTAGTGCTTGGATCCTATATGAATGACAGTGCTTTCCCCTCTATTCCTAGATCTTCAGAGTATGGGACAACACCTCTGCTGATTTCCTAGAAATGGGTCATTGCTCTTGGTGATAAGAAGCTTGGTTAGCATCTTTTGGGAGAACCAGTGGCATTGCTTCTTGGAGCGGTCACACTGCATGTTCCCAGTTTAACATCCACACAAATCAGCTCTACTGATATTGGCCTCTTATAAACACAATCACCTTAAAAATATTGGCATGAGGAATTTAGGAGTGACCTTATTTTTAAAAATGCATGAACTTCACATCCAGTCTGAATGCAGAATGTCCATGTACCTTTCTGTAGTAGGGACATGGTGTCCCATGTTTGGACTGATCTGCAGTTATCATTGTAATGTAGAGATAGAAATACCTCCACCACCACCCATAGTAGCAGCAGCAGCAGCTTAATACTTGCTAGGCTCTGTGTTCAGAACTTTAAATATAGCATCAATTAAAAAGCTCAGGCAAACTTGTTGTTTTCCTATTTTGCTGATCTGGGACCTGAAATCCAGGGGTTAAGCAACTGAACTGCCCACCACAGAGCTAGTAAATGGCAAAGTGAGAATTTCAGTCTAGATGCTATGACTGCAGAGTGCATCGCATGACCACCATGAGAATATACACTTCTGGTGTCCTCCTACCCTTTATGCCTGCAGGTTGGGAGCTCAATTACCTTAGAAAACTCCTTCCATTTATTTGACATGTAGCAAAAATGTACTCCTGCCACTGCCTCGTGTGTGGGCCAGTGTTAGACCTAGTTCAGTCAAGAGATGAACTGGATGGCATCCTCATAAGCTCTGATGAAAGGAGTTTCACTCCTCGTCATCCTAAGAGAACTCCTAGATGGAAATTTAGAAACAATGACACAGCCCTGCAGTCACAACAGTGTCTTTGTCTGGTGGTTGAGTCTTGGCAAAATCAAATTTCTGAGTTGCTTTGGATTGTGCTTACTGAAAAGTGCATTTTTAATGATGCTTGAAGCTTATCAAATGCCCTTTGTTGTTGTTTAGTCTCCTTAATCTTACATTGTTGTCTAGTGGCTAAGTTGAGTCTGACTCTTTGCAACCCCATGGACTGTAGCCTGCCAGGATTCTCTCCAGGCAAGAATTACTGGAATGGGTTGTCATTTCCTTCTCCAGGGGATCTTCTCGACCCAGGAATCAAACCCTCATCTCTTATGTATCCTGCATTAACCCGTGGGTCCTTTATCTCTGAGCCACCAGGGAAGCTCTTATCAAATGCCCTTGCTCATCTGTAAGACAAAACAAGTCGACGAGAGCCCATATCCTAGTCTTCCAATGTTCTAATATTCACATATACTTATAAACATCCTTTTCTTTCATTTAATTCACATTATATATAATCTTTTTAAAATCAATTTCTGTTGGAGGATAGTTGCTTTATAAGGTTGTGTTTGTTTCTGCTGTGCAGAGAAGTGAATCATCTATACATATACGTATAGCCCCTTTTTTGGATTTCCTTCCCATTTAGGCCACCACAGAGCACTGAGTAGAGTTCTCTGAGGTATATACATTAGTTCTTATTAGCTATCTATTTTATGCATAATATCAATAGTGTATATACTGTCAACATGTTAATTCAAGACTGACACATGAATCTCCCTGAAAGATGAATTTAGTGGTATTTCAGCATTTCTATGCACTGGTTTTGTCTGTTTCATCACATGAAGACCTAGTAATGGCAGTGATCAGGCTGAAAAAAATCAAGGAGCAGACAATAAAGGAATGACGATGGCCAGGGGTGATGCTGATGATCTGGATACAGGATGATAATAACTTTCATCTCTGTGGGCAGTTCTGTGTTCTAGAAACAGGAGAAAAAGATCTTGAGGCTGTGGGGTTCACTGGATAGAGGATGAGAGCAAAAGAATTGCTTTAGACTTGGACTTAACTTTTCTGTATAATACTGCTTTGTCTTAAGTAGACATAACCATCTTCAACTTACACAAAGCAACCTTGAGTAGCCTAGCATTGCAACGAGTTACTTCACCTTATTTTCATGACTTTAAGCAGACATTTGCCATCTAAAAAAAATTGAAGTATAGTTGATTTGCAATGTTATGTTAGTTTCTGGTGTACAGCAAAGTGATTCATATATATATGTATATATAAATATTCATATATATTCTTTTTAGATTATTTTCCATTATAGGTTATTACAAGATATAGACTGTAGTTCCCTGTGCTATACAGTAGGTCCTTGGTATTCATCTGTTTTATATGTACTGGTGTGTATCTCTTAATCCCAAACTCCTGATTTATCCCTCCCTCCCACCCTCCTTTCCCCTTTGGTAACCATATGTTTCCTATGTCCGTGAGTCTGTATTTCTGTTTTGTAAATAAGTTAATTTGTATCACTTTTTAGAATCCTCATGTAAGTGATATCACATTTATTTTTTCTTTCTCTGTCTTACTTCACTTAGTATGACAGTCTCTGGGTTCATCCATGTTGCTGCAAATAGCTTTGGCAAGGAACAGCTAGTAGAATTTCCTGGGCATAAGAACTGTAGTAAGTTTACAGTGTTTCTTCATTAAACCAGAAAAATGATAAAACATTTGATTATATTTTCTCTATTTGAGCTTGTTCACTGGACTGTTCAGTTTTTACTAGGGAACTAAGTTGCAGAGCACATGAGAATATATTTCACAAGATGTATTAACACATAATCAAAAAAAATAAAAAAAAACCCACATAATCACTGATGAGTTTAAAAAATAAATAATTGGATGCTGTTCTTAGGCTAGTCTTATTTAGTGCATCACATAGATAAGAAAGGCTTTGTAAGCAGCTGTTTCTAAAAATGAGCTGCTCTTTAATCAGGTACAAATTATGAATGAATGTGTTTAATAGTATTTAGATTGATAGAATGATTTTGGGAGTCAAACACCCATTTTTCCTCCTAAGCTAAGTACCTAGGGTGTTTTTTTTTTTTTTTTTTTTACTGATACTGGACACTAACTAAAGATAAAAATTAATATTTTTTTCTTAATTAGAATTATTTGAAATACTTGCTGTTTATTGCTGTCATTCATTTACTTCTGCACCGAATTTGGGGAAGCCCTGGGCCAGATACTATGCATGGTCCCAAGGATGGAGGAGAAAGATACAGGGGTATGACTCTGCCACAGACAAGAGTACACACAGCTGTGGTACCCAGAAGCTGACAAGCCTGTCTGAGAGAAGTCAGGGAGGAAAACCATGGACTGATGAAGGGTCAGTGGGAGAAGCCCTGTGCAAGGATGCAGGATGTGGGCATGGGGGTTGAACAGAGACCTTAATGTCTTCATACTGATAAGCCGAGAAGACCAGTCCAGTGAGAGAGGCTACTGCAGATAGTTATAAAGAGATATGGGCCTGGGGAAAAAGAAAATGGTGGTGAATATAAGGAAGTTATGAATTCTAGGTCCAAGCAGCAGAAGATTGTGATTCATTTAATGTGGGGAATATGATGACTCCAGATTGCAGCCCATTGAGTTTCAAGTACTGTATGGTACATTGGAAGGACTGATGCTGAAGCTCTAATACTTTGGCCCCCTGATGTGAAGAGCTGACTCATTGGAAAAGACCCTGATGCTGAGAAAAATTGAGCGCAAGAGGAGAAGACAACAACAGGGGCAACAGAGGACTAGATGGTTGGATGGTATGACTGACTCAATGGGCAGCAAACTCAGGGAGACAGAGATGGACAGAGAAGCCTGGCATGCTGCTGTTCATGGGGTCGCAAAGAGTCGCAAACAACTTAGCAATTGAACAACAACAGCAGCACGGTACATCGAGTATCAATGACCAATAGGTGATTGATACATGGGCCTACAAATGAGGTCTAAGATTTAATAGAGGGGGGTGGGGTGGTGGTTGAAGGTGTGAGTGTGTGGGTTCTGTAGGCAGTGTAAATAGAGTGAGGAACAGATGAAAACAGTCCTATGAACTGATATCACTTAAGGGATAGGGAATGGATAATCTGATTGTAGGACGATGCTCAGAAAAACAATTCATGATATTACAGACATCAGAGAAGGAGAAATGTTAAGAGAAATTTGACCGGAGTGGCAAATTCAGAGAAGGAATTTGAGGAGTCAAATTCAGAGAAGAATGGAAACATTTGGCAACAAGTTTTACTTAAAATGAAATATTTCTTTGAAGTGGAAGCAAGATTCTAAATAATTTTTCAAAAGTGATAGAGCAAAAAATGGTGTTTTAAAAACCACTTTCATAACTGCAGCTCTGGAATTTGTTACTGCAAAGCACAAGAAAAGTAAGATTTAGCCAAAGACATGGTGATTTTAATGTCTCAGTTTGGGTCTTAAAAAATGTGTTTTTTTTTCCTTTCTTCCTCCAAATATGCCAAAATAAGCCATCAAGCTGCGACTCATTTATTAACTGTTCAATGTTAGCTTTTGTGACATTTGACTTGTATCAGGCATGTTTGGAAAATGTGAAAATATTAAAAGATTATTATAATAGGAAGATCGAATCTAACCTTGATATGAGAACTCCAGTTGCTCGAATGTGGAGTAAATCTGTGACCATGGTTATCTGTCTGTTCTTCCAGCTCCTTTCCTTTCAGGTAGAACACTTGGGGTGTGGCAAATTTGCACCCTCACAGCTCGTTGTTGTCGTTCAGTCGTTCGATCATGTTCAACCCTGTGACCCCATGAACTTCAGTGCTCCAGGCTCCCCTGTCCGTCACTGTCTTGTGGAGCTTGCTCAAACTCATGTCCATTGAGTCGCTGATGCCATCCAACCATCTCACCCTCTGTTACCCTCTTCTCCTTCTGCCCTTAGTCTTTCCCAGCATCACAAGCAAATCGTAACACAGTTGCAAATTAGTTTTCCTGTCTCTGAAATCAAAAGTACATGTTCTCTAGAATTCTGCTTTTCAAACTATAGACTTCCACGCATTAACAGGCGATGAAATGGAAAATAGCAGAATATGCTCCACACAGTATGGAAAGTCTCATTTTGCCAAACACGCATTTCAGCTGTGTGTGTGTGTATGTGTGAGACAGAGAGAGATATTACTAGATTTTGCTGTGGATTATTTTAAAATATTTGAGGAATACTGCTTTTGACTTGATCCCCTTCCTATTCTAAAATTCCTCCATTCCAGTTCATCATCAGACTGTTCTTTAGGTGTAGTAATGTTTCCTGATAGTATGGTGGAGTGGCAGTATGAAAACTGTTAAGGAATGACAGCTAATAACAGAAGAGAAAGCATTAAGAGGTAAATAAGGCCAACATCTGTGTTGTATTTGACCACAAGACTGAATGAGCCTTTAAAATTTATTAGTATTCTGACTCGCAGGTCATTACTGTAATTTATGAAGAAAAGTTAGAGTATGCTATATATTCACAAACAATAGAGTAATTCTTTTGATGGTGGTATAAATAAGCAACCATATCAAGGAGAAATAATCGTTTTTGAGAAGTAATGCTACCGTGGCACATAAATTCTAGAATTGCCAATTAAATAATTGCCATATGTCTCTTCCGCCTGGCCACATAAAAAGATTCATTGACATGGTTATGAGATAAGTCAGTGTATTTATATTGGCCTCAACGAGGAGGAGGACACACCTGAGTCAGGTGTTTTGTTTCAGAAACAACTGCTTGAACTTTCCCTGCTGGTCCATTCTGCTCTGGGCTGTATTTTAGCATTTGTTTTTACTAGTATCCTTATTGCTACTTGGAATTCTTGTGAGTGAGCAATTTTCCTATAAAACCAAGATTAGATAAGAGTTTTTCTTTACTCACTTGTAAACTGTTTTTAATTCTTCTACAAACTATGAAATTTCATTGATTTTAGGTGGTAGCTCAAGAGGAAGACTGATCAAGGCTAAATCATTGCATAGGAAATGTGTTTCCTTTTTCTTTTTTTTTTAAACTGGAGACTAATTGCTTTACAATGCTATGTTAGTTTCTACTATGCAATAGAGTGAATCAGCTAACTGTATCCATATACCCCCTCCCTCTTGAGCCTCCTTCCCACCCCCATGCCACCCCTCTAGATCATCACAGAGCCCTGAGCTGAGCTCCCTGCGCCATATAGCAGCTTCCCACTAGCTATCTATTTTACACATGATGGTGTGTATATGTTAATCTTACTCTCTTAATTCATCCCACCCTCCCCTCCCCTGTGTACACATATCTATTCTCTATTATCTGTGTCCCTATTCCTGCCTCACAAATAGGTTCATCTGATTGCACAGGAAATTTGAAGGAATTGTTTTTGTCCCTCCACACACAGCTCTTGGACACTCTGCTGGCCTATGTATTTTTCTTTCCTGTATGCCTTCTTACAAAAACCCTGGGGTATTTGCTCAGCCCTTTTGCCAATCTCACCCCAGATTTTTGGCAATGATGTGTTTTCTGCCTCCTTTCCACTGCCAGTCAGCTGGCAGAGAAGGCCTTGGGGGTAGGGGATTTGAGGCTAGCAGTGCCATCCTGCTGTATTTCCTCAGACCTCTCCTTGTCCTTCTCTGGGACTCTTGCAAAGGTAGAGCATCCAGGTGCTCATGCAGGTGGGGTAGACGGGAGCTAGTGGGATGGGTCTGCAGGGATGGGGTTAACTCTGCCTCCCTGGCCACAGTTGATTGGCCCATGGCTGTACCCAGTGAGTCTCAGGCCCCTCCTTTCTCCCATGTGTATAAACACATATGCATCCTAAGTTGTTTCAGTCATGTCCAACTTTTTACAACCCTATGGGCTGTAACCTGCCAGACTCCTCTGTCCATGGGATTCTCCAGGTAAGAATACTGGAGTGGGTTGCTATGCCCTCCTGCAGTGTATATTCCCAACCCAGGGATCAGCCTGCATCTCCTGTAGCTCCTGAATTGCAGGTGGATTCTTTTACCTCTGAGCTGCTTGGGAAGCCCCTATGATTGTGACAAATTAAAAGATGGAGGTTTTTTTAAAATTCTATGGAATAAAATATTCTACCTGGTATTTGCTATCTAGCCATCTGATTTATTAGATGAGAAAACTGAGGCTTAGTGAGCTAAAGACACCAAAGTAGAAGAACAAGGGTAGGGCTTGGCCCCTGGGTCTAGGTTCTTCTTCCACCACTTGTTGCTATGTATCAAAGCCCATGAGAAGATGGGGCTTTAGGTTGTTGATGCACTTCGGATACTTACAGGGTAGGGGGTAAAACACAGGCAAGTCTTGAGCTTTAAAAGGAAGACAGTGTGTTTAGAAGACAATAGAGAAAATGGGCAGGGTTTATGTTGGACAGTATTAGGAAGCAAGATTATTACTTTCTCTGGGTTTTTTGTTCTTTACTCTAAGACTCAGAGTTGGTTGATACACATATTACACCCCAGCCAGATGGATGGGTGACATGAAGGTGTAATTTCTCTAGTCATAGTTTCTCTCACTAAATGATACCTGTACATCCAAAGGTTTGCTGTGATTATAAAGTAGTAGATCAGAAATTATTGTTCTTTGGAAAAATTTTAAATGCCATAAAAGTGAAAGTTGGTATTCTGTTAGAATGCCAATAAAAACTTGAAAAACTAACATTATATCCTTGAATACTTCCTCTACAGAATTTTTTGTTTGTTTTTCACTAACTATGCAGGCTTCCCTGATAGCTCAAATGGTAAAGAGTCTACCTGTAGTGCAGGAGACCCATGTTTGATCCCTGAGTCAGGAAGATCCCCAGGAGAAGGAAATGGTAACCCACTCCAGTATTCTTGCCTGGAAAATCACATGGACAGAGGAGCCTGGCAGGCTGTACCCCATGGGGTTGCAAAGAGTTGGACATGACTAAGTGACTTACACACACACAGTCAGGATGTTCACCGTGAACATTGTTGCTTTGTGGGTGAGATGCATTTTGAACATAGTTACACCATTAAATAGCTCCACACTCCCCATCTCAATGCCGGCAGATGTCATCAGGATATAGATTGTGTGGCACAAACCATCTATCACTAGTGTCAAAGGCTTGAAGTGTTGGGTAGAAGCCACTGTTGAGAATGCTGGTGCTCCCCTCTGTGTGTGGTACTGGCTGTTTGATGACTAAATAGTGTCACAAGAATGTCAAGATCAGCCTTCTGAGTTGGCATGGTGCCAGCTGGTCAGAGTGGCCACCACTTCCTATTTTGAGTGCACTCAAAATTGGGAGGCAGGCTGAATAAATAAAAAATAATGGTAGTTATCATCTGGAGTAAAATTGCTGTTTACTGTCCTTCTGAAATTTATCTAAATTGTATGTATTTTCTGGTATTTGTGACAGTGGTTTTAGACACTTTATGGATTATGTTGATTGTGGGTGCTCAGTCGTGTCAGACTGTTTGTACCCCCATGGCTTAGATCCAACCAGTCCATTCTGAAGGAGATCAGCCCTGGGATTTCTTTGGAAGGAATGATGCTAAAGCTGAAACTCCAGTACTTTGGCCACCTCATGCGAAGAGCTGACTCATTGGAAAAGACTCTGATGCTAGGAGGGATTGGGGGCAGGAGGAGAAGGGGACGACAGAGGATGAGATGGCTGGATGGCACCACTGACTGGATGGACGTGAGTCTGAGTGATCTCTGAGTGTTGATGATGGACAGGGAGGCCTGGCATGCTGCTATTCATGGGATCGCAAAGAGTCAGACACGACTGAGCAATTGAACTGAACTGAACTGGACTGGACTATAGCCCACCAGCTTCCTCTGTCCATGGAATTCTCCAGGCAAGAATACTGGAGTGGGTTGCCATTTCCTATTGCAGGGAATCTTCCTGACCCAGGGATCAAACCCATGTCTCTTGCATCTCCCGCATGGGCAGGTGGATTCTTTACCAACTGCACCACCTGGGAAGCCCAGGATTATGGGTTATCAGTTCAGTTCAGTCCCTTAGTTGTGTCCAACTCTTTATGACCTCATGGACTGCAGCACAGCAGGCTTCCCTGTCCATCACCAATTCCTGGAACTTGCTCAAACTCATGTCCATTGAGTCGGTGATGCCATCCAACCATCTCATCCTCTGTCGTCCCCTTCTCCTCCTGCCTTCAATCTTTCACAGCATCAGGGTTTTTCTCAGGGAGTCATTTCTTCTCATCAGGAAGCCAAAGTATTGCAGTTTCAGCTTCAGCATTGGTCCTTCCAATGAATATTCAGGACTGATTTCCTTTAGGATGGGCTGGTTGGATCTCCTTGTAGTCTGAGGGACTCTCAAGAATCTTCTCCAACACCACAGTTCAAAAGCATCAATTCTTAAGCACTCAGCTTTCTTTATAGTCCAACTCTCACATCCATACATGACTGCTGGAAAAACCAAAGCTTTGACTAGATGGACCTTTGTTGGCAAAGTAATGTCTGCTTTTTAATATGCTGTCTAGGTTGGCCATAGCTTTTCTTCCAAGGAGCAAGTGTCTTTTAATTTCAGTCACCATCTGCAGTAATTTTGGAGCCCTCCAAAATAAAGTCAGCCACTGTTACCACTGTTCCCCACCTATTTGCCATGAAGTGATGGGACCAGATGCCATGATCTTAATCTGATGCCATGATCTTTTCTGAATGCCGAGCTTTAAGCCAACTTTTTCACTCTCCTCTTTCACTTTCATCAGGAGGCTCTTTAGTTCTTCACTTTCTGTCATAAGGTGTCATCTGCGTATCTGAGGTTATAGATACTTCTCCCAGTAATCTTGATTGCAGCTTGTGCTTCATCCAGCCTACCATTTCTCATGATGTACTCTGCATATAAGTTAAATAAGCAAGGTGACAATATATAGCCTTGACGTACTCATTTCCCCTTTTGGAACCAGTGTGTTGTTCCCTGTCCAGTTCTAACTGTTGCTTCCTGACCTGCATACAGATTTCTCAGGAGGCAGGTCAGGTGGTCTGGTATTCCCATCTCTTGAAGAATTTCCCACAGTTTATTATGATCCACACAGTCAAAGTGTTAGGCACAGTCAATGAAGCAGAAGTAGATGTTTTCCTGGAACACTCTTGCTTTCTTGATGATCCAACCTATGTTGGCAATTTGATCTCTGGTTCCTCTGCCTTTTCTAAATTTATCTTGTACATCTGGAAGTTCATGGTTCACGTACTGTTGAAGCCTGGCTTGGAAAATTTTGAACATTACTTTGGTTGTGTGTGAGATGAGTGCAATTGTGCGGTAGTCTGAGCATTCTTTGGCATTGCCTTTCTTTGGGATTGGAATGAACACTGCCCTTTTCCAGTCCTGTGGCCACTGCTGAGTTTTCCAAATTTGCTGGCGTATTGAGTGCAGCACTTTCATAGCATCATCTTTTAGGATCTGAAATAACTCAACCGGAATTCCATCACCTCCACTAGCTGTGTTTGTAGTGATGCTTCCTAAGGCCCACTTGACTTCACATTCCAGGATGTCTGGCTCTATGTGAATGATCACACCATCATGGTTATCTGGGTCATGAAGATCTTTTTTGTATAGTTCTTCTGTGTATTCTTGCCATCTCTTTTTAATATCTTCTGCTTCTGTTAGGTCCATACCATTTCTGTCCTTTATCGAGCCCATCTTTGCATGAAATGTTCCCTTGGTATCTCTAATTTTCTTGAAGAGATCTCTAGTCTTTACTATTCTATTGTTTCCCTGTATTTCTTTGCATTGATCACTGAGGAAGGCTTTCTTATCTCTCCTTGCTGTTCTTTGAAACTCTGCATTCATATAGGTATCTTTCCCTTTCTCCTTTGCCTTTCGCTTCTCTTCTTTTCTCAGCTATTTGTAAGGCCTCCACAGACAACCATTTTGGCTTCTTACATTTCTTTTTCTTGGGGATGGTCTTGATCACTGCCTCCTGTACAATGTCATGAACCTCCATCCATAGTTCTCCAGGCGCTCTGTCTTCCGATCTAATCCCTTGAATCTATTTGTCACTTCTATTGTATAATTGTAAAGGATTTGATTTAGGTCATACCTAAATGGTCTAGTGGTTTTCCCTACATTCTTCAATTTAAGTCTGAATTTGGCAATAAGGAGTTCATGATCTGAGCCACAATCAGCTCCTGGTCTTGTTTTTGCTGACTGTATAGAGCTTCTCCATCTTTGGCTGCAAAGAATATAATCAGTCTGATTTTGGTATTGATCATCTGGTGATGTCCATGTGTAGAGTGTTCTCTTATGTTGTTGGAAGAGGCTGTTTGCTATGACCAATGTGTTCTCTTGGCAAAACTCTGTTAGCCTTTGCCCTGCTTCATTTTGTACTCCAAGGCCAAATTTGCCTGTTACTCCAGGTGTCTCTTGACGTCCCACTTTTGCATTCCAGTCCCCTATAATGAAGAGGACATCTTTTTTGAGTGTTAGTTCTAGAAGGTCTTGTAGGTCTTCATAGAACCATTCAAGTCCTTCAGCAGTACTGGTTGGGGCATAGACTTGGATTACTGTGATGTTGAATGGTTTGCCTTGGAAACGAACAGAGATCATGCGGTCCTTTTTGAGATTGCACCCAAGAACTGCATTTCAGACTCTTTTGTTGATTGTGAAGGCTACTCCATTTCTTCTAAGGGATTCTTGCCCGCAGTAGTAAATATGAGTTATAGTAGAACATAAAAAAACATGTCTTCCTGAGTCACTGATTCCCTTGCTTCTGAAACAGTTGTGTGAAAGTGAATTTCCTCCACTCTATATGTCTGAGTAACCCTGGAGTTTATATTTTCTTTGTTAGGCAAAAGACCAACAACATTAGAGGCACGTTTCAAATGAAATAAGTCACTGAAGTCCAAATACAGAATAAGCCACATAATCTGATAAAGACTGGAGCCCAGGTCTTGTGGCCTATCCTGATGTAAAGTCTCTCTCCATGAGACACTTTATTTCCTGTACCCTGATGTAGATATGGTCTTGACCTGTAAAATTCTTCTTTCAGGATCCACCTACTTCAGTTTCCCTTGGACTGCGAATGGAAGAAATGATTTTCAACTTGGCCGACACTCATCTATTTTTTAATGATTTGGAAGTAAGTTAGGGTTCTTTTATATACTCTTCATGTTGTGTGTTTGGAAATGCATGATTGGACCTGAAATAACAGTGGAATATTATTTTTTGAACATATAATTGGAGTGGTGAGGTAACATAATTATTGATTATATGGTGATGTGTTTTGCCTTCATGGAATTTGTTTTGCTTTACTTTGGTTGTTGTGTTTCAAAGTTTGATTCTGTGGAACCATTGATACGGGTTAACAGTTGATGACAAGAATCTTTAATGTGAAACTGTGTTGATTATCGGAAGTACAGACTTCTCAGTTAGTAATCACTGTTGAGATGTGTTACCTTTAGTGATCCTTGCATATGTTAGATGTTATCCATGTCAGACTCCTGTCATATTGAGCCAGGTGCTTTTCTGTCAGGCTAGTCCAGCTGGTTGTATAACAGTTTAGTCAAGCCTCTACTCTTGGGATTGCCAGGATTCCTTATGTCAAGCTGCTGATGGTTTTATTTGTCCTTTATAGTTCAGGAGGAAATTTTTGTACAGTGGCTAGTAAAATGTGTTATGGGCAGTGACAAACATGCTGATCTTGGTTGGAAGCATTTTTCAGAATAAAGAATATTGGTTTTCATGTCTACACTATGAGAAAATATGCCTATTTTCACTCTCTCCTTGATAGAGATAGTTGTTTATTTAAATCTTGCTATTAAGCAAGCTTGTGGTAGGGCTGCCAAGAGGCATTAATCATCAGGTTGTTGTTTTGCTAGATTTTATAAATGTATGTTATTTCAGACAGGAGAAGAATCTGAAAGATTCAAATAGAACTTTTACTGATCAAAGTTAATTGGCAGCAATTGGCCTTTAAATATTTCCTGATGTTTCCCCTTTTCAAAATCAAGGAAAATGCACCTTATTTCATAGATGAGCCAAAATCATTTTAAAAATGCTAGTGTGTGACAGAATTTAAATGCGGTTTGTTCAACATCTGTCCTGTATTTTGATTTCTTTTCATCTGCAATGAAACTACTCACAGACGAATTGGCAACTTCCAGTGCAATGAAATTATTTAAATGTGCTTCATTTTTCCTCCCATTCCTTTAGTGAAATATTTATTTTTACACATAGAGTAAAATACAGATTTCTTTTTTTTTTTTTTTTTGGCATTTAATGTGCTTGCTTTCGTTAAGGAAATTATATGTAAGGCCTTACTATTTTTAAGGTAGAAATATTCCAAGGGGGAGTGACAATTTCCTAATTGCTTTAGAAAAGCTTAATAATCATACTTATTTTCAAAAGCTGTTTCTGATTTTTGGTTGTGATTCCCTTCATAAGAGAACAGCACCAAAAAATTCTATATTTTACTAATACATTAAGATTCCTTTCTTGAGTTTCCTTTTGTTTCCAATGATTCAGACTAGATTGATATATTGTCTTGGATTCAGCCTTGTTACTCTTACTGTTATTAATAGGTCTTAATAGCATCCATCAAGAAATTAGCAGTAATTTTCTATTGTTTTTAAACTCTACCTTCTTAAAAATGCCAAAGCTAGTCTGTGCAATGCCAGAACTATGTGGTAAAAAGTGAGAAGTTAGACAAAGTAATAACTTGGTGTAATGTAAGACAGAGAAGCTTCCAAACTCAGTTTGGATGTAATAGATTTTTATTTGTTTACTAACATTATTCATGCTCAACTATACAGAGAAGGTCTGAAATAAAAGTAAATATTAAAAGTCCTAGTTTAGGTGTGTGATGGATGTAGTTTTTTCATAAACCTAAATTTTAAAAAAGAACTAAGGATCCATAAAGATACTGAAATACCAGATTTTATTCTTGAGGACTTTTTCTTATAAGTCAGGTAGAAAACAGGATAAAGGACTAATTCAACCACATATAAAAATCAATAGTGAAAAATTATTTAAGCTTGTTAACTTTAACAAAGTTGACTTTACATTATTTTACCTGAGAATAATACAAAGGTGTCAGCAAAAGTATAAATGAAGGATTCACTTAGCCATTGCTCTAGATTTGCACAATGTTTAAAAAATAAATTGGTTCTTAAGCTTATTTCAATCTTTCATTTTATATTTTTGTAATTCAACAAAGCGGAGAATGGTTACTACAAGTAATAGTTTCTTTCAAACTAAAGAGTGAAATTATTTCCTGGCAAAAATAAATGTATTAGTTTAATACTCTTTAGAAAACCAAAATTATCTCATCAAGCAAAAATGATGTGGTAATGCCTGATTTCACACTCCAGTTAGCAGTGCACTGTGAAGGGGCATTACTATATTTTAATTACATGTTTTTAGCTTTTGAAGATCTAGAGTACAAGTAATGTTATGGAAATTAATAGTCTGTTGGTTAGCTTGACGTGTGATTTCTGAACTCTGATTGTTGACTGTAGCCTCACTTTCTTTTAAAATTTTAACCTTTTGCCAGCCTGACTGTATAATTTGGTTAGTTTGCAGCTGTGACTTATAAAAGATGCTGAATAAAGAAACACACTGTGAGGAGCTTCCAGTGACAATTCTTAATGTTATAAAATAGTTGCTTAATATGTTCATTAGAATATTACTTGGGAAATTTTAGATACGATTTTAAAGTAATTTACAAATATCTTCACTGTAATTTAAGGTGTTAAAAAGTCACCCGTTTTTAGTTTTAAAAATCTTGTCATCTTGCTTACTGACAATTTTTAATAAAAGCAATCACAATTTAAATTAATTCTGTTGACACTTAAGGAAAAAAAAAATAGTAGAAAAGAGAAATCTTGGTTTTTTGAGCCATTAAAAATACTTGACATGTGAAGGAACATGAGTGACAGAGAGACACAATTATCAAAGAAAATACTATTCCAGCCCTCCACCCTGCCAGAGAAGGGTTTAGACTTGAGTTCCATGCACTCCTGGCCTTCCTATGTCCACGTCTAATGCCCTCTGTATCATTTTACCAAAGGTCTCCGTGTGCAATCCTATGATGCTTATTATGGAAAGTCATTTTTTATGAATGACAGTATGAAATTGGAGGATTTCTTTTCCAGCTTCTTGAGTAAAGCCTGTCTCTTTCTGACTGAATGAAGAAAGAGCTCTTTCTGCTGGTTATTTATTGAAAGGTGATGGGCCTTCCGAATATGATAACATTTCATTTTAACTTGCCTTTTATTGGTTCTCCTACTGGATTTCTCCACAGTTACAGGAAGATATTTGATCAAGATGGATATAAGTCTAAAGAAAAGTAAGGCACAAATTTATGTTGAATTTTCTCTGTCTGTCTGGTGTTAAGTAGTATCATCTCACTGACATTACGGTTGCCATCCTAACTGATTTTGTATCAACATGGTAGCCTCTGAGACTCTCTCTCTCAGGCTACAGGGGTTGAGGTGGGGAAGCAGACGTGTAACAGAAAGTGGGGTCTGGCTGCTCGCTGCTCAGAAGCCAATAAAGAGGCCAGGTTGGTCAAAAGGAAAGCTTGCTTTAATTTCAGTGCTGACAACCGAGGGAAGGGTGGACGCGTGTCCATAGGCCGACTTCTCTCCACTGACAATCAGGGGGCAAGAACTTTCTTTTATAGGCTGAGGGAGGGGGCTACATGTAGAAACAGCACAGTCACTTTTGACAGTCTTCTTGAAACTGGTCATCGGTTGACTGATCCGCTTCATCTTGATTGTTTTAGATACAGCTAATCTTCAGTTCCTGGGTCAGTTTGTTTGCATTTCTTTGAGGCCGGTTCTCAAGAGTTGTGGCAGCTTATGTCGTGGCTACAGTCTGGTCACAAGTAGTTAACTTCTTCCACCTGGTGGGAGTTTCAGTATCTCTAAGACAGCTTACAGGATATCTTAGCCCTTGAGAAGGAACCAAAGGTCCTTGACTATGCTTAATGAGTACGTTATTATTATTTAGTCTCCTTAGACTATTTTCCTTCATTTTTGCGCCTTCTCACTTCTCTGATTAAACTTATTCTTTAGCTAGTTTTTCCCCAGGCGAAACGGCAGGCAGGCGACGGGGGGGGGGGGGGGGGGGGGGGGGGGGTGGGGGTGGTGGCGCGAGGACCATAGGGTCTTGCTCCATTTCAGAAGGACCTCACCTCTTGTCTTCAGGCTGTGCACACCATGTTCTCCTCGTCAAGGGTGGAGCTCTGCTGCAGCTTTCTCCCTCGCACTCCTAGTATGGTGGTTCGTTGAGACGGCCCAGAGGACTCTTTGGTGTCGAGCTCTGCAATGTGAATGCCACAGTCCTTTCTTGGGCCTTTGACATATGGACTCCTGTCCCAGGTCTGATTTTCAAAGCATTTACTCTTATAGCTCCTCGTTTTCATAATTTTTTATTAAGAAAAGGCCTGGGACTAAGGTTCAGATCTCAACAGACCTGCATTTGATAACTCAAAGACCAAGGAAGGGCACCATGGACAGCCTCTAAGTAATGCCACACTTGAAGTAAGCTGCAATAAATTTTCTTATAAAGGAAAGAAATTAATTTGTCCCTTGGTTTCATTATAAATTAACCTTAGGATAAATTAGAATAACTAGTATAAACTTGGATAACTTTAAAATTTAGGTTATTGTGTGTTAATTATTTTGATATCTTGTTAAGAAATTGATTTTTAGCTAGGAAAAGAATCTTCTCTCAAAGGAAGGAATGCCAATGCTAATTACTTTTGATCTGAAGTAAAGTGTTCTGTCCTAATGTTTATGCTTCTAAAAGTGGAAGAGCTGTAAGCTAATTTGCAAGTTGATTTTTTTAATAGAAAAGTATAATTCACCTAGAATTAATGGAGGAACAAAAATAGATTGAAAGATGTTCTATAGAATTTTAACAGTATTTTTATCTGCAGTTAGAGGTTTGATTGTTTTCTTACTTATACTTTTATGTGTATTTCAAATGCTCTATAATGTATACTTATTTCTTTTGTAGTCAGGGAAGAAAACAAACACTATTTTTTGAAAACCATAGATAATATTAAAAGACAAAATTATTTTTAACCAATAAAAAGTATTATTGCAGTGCACTAAGGAAAACCTAAAGAAATTAGCAAAGGACGTAAACAGATAATTCACAAGAGAAAAGCATTTGAATTTTTCAATATATATAAAGAAAAGACAAATGTTGGATTTCACCTTTAGTAATCAAAAATGTCAGAGTGAGTGTTCAGCCTCTTGCCCACCAAATTAGCAAAGATTTAAAATCAGTAATATAGTCTAGAGTGCACTGAGATGACCACTTATGTTAATGATAAGGATATAAATTAGTAGTTTTCAGAAAGGTGGCTTGATAATAATACATCAGAACCTTAATGTACTGATCCTTTTACTCAGTAGTTTCACTTTTAACTTCTGTTCTAAGAAAACAGTTATAGGCAGAGAATTGATAGAATAATAAACATTTACTGAACACCTGTCCTGTGTGACTTACATACATTATTCCACTTAATACCCTTATATTTCTAGGATAGGAGCACTGGTATTATCTCCTTTTTATAGAATATCCAAGAGAAGCTTAGAGTGGCTAAAACAAAATTTGTCTAAGGCCACACAGCTACTTACTGAGTGGCAGATTCTAACTCAGGTTCAATGCTTTCTAGAAATCCACTCAACTCCATGCTGTATCTCTCACATGGTAGTTTTTTTGTTTATTGTTTTTTGTTTTTTTTTTTTTACCAATAAAATATAGAAACACTTTAAAAATTCTAAAATAGATGAATAGTGATTAATGATACATCCTCACTGAGAATTGTTTTAAAACTGCTTATTAAATTTAGGGAAAATATTCATGGTCAATTCCAAGTTTTAAAAATAGACTGTACAGTACAGTATAGCCTTGATTTTAAAATGTATGGCAAATTATCTGGAAAGGCTACATACTGAATGAGTCCAACTATTTGACATTCTGGAAAAGGCAAAGCTGTGGATCAGCTAGTTGCCAGGGAGTGGGAGTAAAGAGAAATGAATTAGGTGGAGCACAGAAGATTTTTAGGGCAGTGAAACTATTCAATATGATTCTGTGGTGGTGGGTATAAACCCATAGAATGTGCTACACCAAAGGTGAACAGTAAACTGTGGGCTTCAGGTGGTGACAATGTGTCAATATAGGTTCATTAATTGTAACAAATGTACCACTCTGGTGTGAGATGTCAACAGTAGGGGACCTTATGCGTGTGTGGGAACAAGGAGTATATGGAGATTGTCATTTTCTGGTCAGTTTTGCTGTAAACCTAATATTTTTTAAAAAATTAAGTTTATTAATTTTTCTTAAAGTATGGAATGTTGAAGAAATTGGAGGGAAATTTTAAAAACTGCTATTATGAAACATAGGAGACACAGGCTCGATCCCTGGATTGGGAAGATCTGCTGGAGAAGGGAGTGGCAAGCCACTCCAGTATTCTTGCTTGGGAAATCCTGTGGACAGAGGAGCCTGGTGAGCTATAGTCCATGGGGTCACAAAGAGTTGGACACAACTGAGCGACTGAGCAGCAGCATGTAACTTTAAGTTTAGAAATGAACAGTCAGCAAAATAAATCATACTATACTGTATGATTATGATTTTAGCACTTATGACTTATTATACAATAACCAGAGTTAAATACATTAAAGTGTTGCCAGTTTGGATGTTTTTTTGGAGGTTATAAATGCTGTTTCTCTGTGATGCTCCAACACTGAGGCACTTCATTTACTAGCCAATATACATTTATTAATTGTTAGGTGTCAAGCACAGTTGTAGGTGCTGAAGATGTAGCAATGATTAAATCAAGGTTACTGCCCTCATGGAGCGTGCACTCTGGAGGGCAAGTAGGAAATAAACATCTTTATTGTAAATAAAATAGATTCAGGTAGAGAGATGTGTAGGAAGAAAATCAGAAGAGTAATTGGATAAGGGATGTTGCAGACTGGGATATCTTTAACTGAGATGTTTGGGAAGAGGTGTCTTTGAAGAGAGGACATTTGTAAAGAAACCAGGAAGGTGGGAAGAAGCACCTGGAACAGCAGGAAGGCATTCTGGACAGGGAATGACCTGTGCAAAGGCCCTGAGGTGGGAATACATTTTGCTTCTTCAAGAAATAAACAAGGTCATCATGTGGTTGGAGCAGAGTGAATGGGGGAAAGTTATAGGATCTGAATCAAAAAGGGCTTTGTAGATTGTAGTAAAGAAAGTTGGATTTATTTCTAATTGCAGTGGGAAGCCATTAGAGAGTTTTTAGCATGAATATGATAGACTAGTGTTTACACTTTTAAATGACTGGCCTGCTTATCATATAGTGAGGTCGCTCAGTCGTGTCCAACTCTTTGCAACCCCGTGGACTGTAGCCCACCAGGCTCCACTGTCCATGAGGCTCCACTGTCCATGGGATTCTTCAGGCAAGAATACTGGAGTGGGTTGCCATTTTCTTCTCCAGAGGACCTTCCCAACCCAGGGATCGAACCCAGGTCTCCTGCATTGCAGGCAGATGCTTTAACCTCTGAGCCACCAGGGAAGCCCGCTTATCATATAAGGAACTAGAATCATTGAGACCAGTTAAGAGACAGTTGCTTTTGGCTGAGACTGTAGCAGTTCCAGACATGATGAAAAGTTGGAAGACTGACATATAATTTGGCGAAAGCCCTGGCAGGATCTGCTAATAGACAAGATATGGGAGGAGAGAGAAAGTAGAGTAAAAGATGGCCACTAGCTGTTGACCTGAATATCTAGATGGATGGTCACCTTACCTGAGATGAGGAAGGGTGGGTTTGGAGTAGTAGTAAGATTGGGGAAAGAGCTATCCTCAACTCTTCTGAAATGAGCAGGTTAAGTTTAAAATACCTATTCAACATCCAGATCAAGAGGTTATGAACACGTAGGTTTGGATCTCAGAGGAGAGAAGCAAATGTGAAGGTGTAGTGGCGGGAGTCATAAAGGCATGAGATGATGTATCATCTCAAAGGGGGAAGGGTAAGAGGGTGTAGGATTGGGCATTAGACACTCAGAAACAGGACCAAGAAAGAAGAACTTGCAAGAGAAAGTGGTGAGGACTGTACAGTGAGGTAGGTGGAAAAGTACGAGGCATCACGAAGACCAGGAGAACAGCATTTCAGGAATGAGGAGTGCTCACTACTGTGTCAAGTGACTGCTGGATCTGCCCAGGATGCTGGTTGGTAGTGACTGCGATAAGCACCATTTCCTTAAGCAGCACATGTAAGCCCAGTGGAAGTGGGTTGAAAATAAAAGGAGAGTTGAGGAAGTGAAAACAGGAAAGATTGATTGCAGTTTCCACAATGACAAGATGCCAAAAGTTGGGCTGTATGTAGAGAGGATCATAGGATCATGGTGTGGGGAGGTTAGTTTAAAACAGAAGATACTTTAGACATGTTTGTCAGTTGGAGCAGTCCAATAGAAATGATAAATTATGTGGAAAGGAGAGGAAGCAGCAGAAAGTGTCAAGTCCTTGGGTAGCAAGAGGATAGGATTCAGAACACCAGTGACAGAGCTGGACTTCAGTAAGAAGGAAGGAAGGGTCGCCAGGTACAGATGCTGGAAGAAGAGGCTGTTCTCATTGTGAAAATACCTCCCTCATAGCTCATGATTTTCTGTCTATCCCTTTCTATCCTCCTCCATCAGTCCCTTGATGGCAGGGACCGTGACTCGTCCACTGGAAGCTTAAGCACCAGATTTGGTAGGTAGAAGGCTCTCCTATGTCTTTTTAATTTTTTTCCAAAATTTTGAAAGTAATAGTCTACAGTGAGCACTACTTTTAATAATTTGCAGACATTAACTTTTTAAAAGTAAATGTCTAATCACAAATCCTAAAAATAATTGAAATTGTCCAAGAGATGAAATTTTGATATTATTCTTTTTCTAAGTCATATTTTCAAAATGTGGCAAAACACAGTGGAGGTGTAAGAGGTATGATATAAAATGATATTCAGTGTAGTTCCAGTTTAAGTTTTTTTTTAATTGTATACACATCCAAAAGAAGATAAAAGATTTTTCACATTAAAAATGTTACCAAAAATAAATAAATTCTACAATAAAGGATTTATCTCTGGATAGTGGGCTTCCCTGATGGCTCAGTCCATAAAGAATCTGCCTCCAATGCAGAAGACTTGGGTTTGATTCCTGGATCAGGAAGATTGCCTGGAGAAGGAAATGGTAACCCACTCCAGTATTCTCGCCTGGAGAATTCCATGGACAGAGGAGCCTGACAGGCTGCCGTCCATGAGCTCACAAGAGTCAGGCACAACTTAGCAACTAAGCTACTACCAGTGGGCAAAGCACGACCGTAAACTAAACTATAAGTTCTCTTTATGTTTTTCTTTTCTGTCGTGACTATTTCTTATAATTAGAAAATCGTTGAATAATTATAATCAACTATTCCAACTTGACTCAAAGCCCTGCATTTATGCAGCGTGTTATCTTACAACTCTGGGCTTCCCTGATGGCTCAGATGGTAAAGAATTGCCTGCAATGCAGGACACCTGAGTTCGATCCTTGGGTCAGGAAGATCCCCTGAAGAAGGGCATGGCAACCCACTCTGGTATTCTTGCCTGGAGAATCCCATGGACAGAGGAGCCTGGCAGGTTGCAGTCCGTGGGGTCATAAAGAGTTGGACATGACTGAGTGACTAAGCATAGCACAGCACATCTTACGATTCTAGGATACTGGAGGTTAAACTTAAGTATTCATTCATTTTTTGAGGGACCCTTTTGTGCCTCAATTTCTTATCTTTAAAATTGGATAATGATAGTATCCTAGGGTCAGTATGAAGATTCAGTACATAAATACCAATTTAAATTTTTTTTTCCTTGACCGGACCATGCAACATGTGGTGTCTCAGCTCCCCATCCACCGATCAAACACAAGCCCCCTGCAGTGGAGTGGAAGTGCAGAGTCTTAACCACCTGACCACTAGGGAAGTCCCCCTCAAACACCTGTTAGGTGCATAGAACTAGCTCTGACACGCGGGAGGCACTAAGGAAGTCCAATCTGCTGTTCTTTCCTGAGTATCTTTGATGCAAAAATTGGAGTAGGGCCATGGAGAAAGAGGGGGTGGCTTAGGGAATAGATAGGGAATGAAAATTTTGAAATAATAAGTGGTTTGCTGCCAAAATTCCCATGTAGAATTCCAACAGAAATCACACTGGAAAAACAACAGAAATTCTGCTGATGTTCAGTTTGCAAATGCAGTGCACTCCTTTTGTTCTTTCCTCCTTTACGTTGTTCCTCCACCCCCAGTTCCAAGAGGGAAGGTTTCTTAGGGGCAGTTAAATAGGTCTTGTGTCTGGCTCCCCTCACCCTGTGCTGTCCCTTCATAGAAAACAAGGATGCTGGCTTCTTGGCCAAAAGAAATGTGTTTCTTGGGTTGTGCTGATTGCCTTTTCTTGTCCTCTTCTTGCCTCATGTTTTGAAGGCTGACTTGTGGGCCTTGCTAGTGGTGTCTGTGTCATAGAGCAGAGCCTTGCCGTGTGCAGAGGGACGTAGGGGGAGAAGCTGGCTAAAGGGAAACTCTTCTCACATCAGTACGGAGCATTGACCTTGACCTCTATCAGCACTGGACACTCAGTCTTCTTATCTCCAGGGTACACATGTAGGCAATTGAAATGGAGTGATTTTTGCCCAAAGCCCCTTGGTGGTGGTGGTGGTTCACTCAGTCGTGTCTGACTCTGCGACCCCATGCACTGCACATGCCAGCCTTCCCTGTCCTTCACTATCTCCCGGCGTTTGCTCAAACTCATGTCCATTGAGTCGATAATGCCCTCCAACCATCTCATCCTCTGTTGCCCCCTTCTCCTCCTGCCCTCAATCCTTCCCAGCATCAGTCTTTTCCAATGAATCGGCTCTTCACATCTTGATTAGGTAATAGTAAAGCTAAGACGGGAAAAGGGATTTCCTACCTCAGTATCATTATACAAACCTCTCTAGCCATGTCCCATAACCTGGCAATTTCTCTGCAGCAACATAAAGGAAATAGTGGCATGTTGATGCTGTCACACGCCATTGTCATATAGCAGATCCCATTAACAACATATTTTCTCCAATGTGTTATTTGTTAGCTTTGTTTATATGTTGTACTCTACTATTAGTTGCTCAAGCAACCTAAAATCTGTTTTGAAAAGGTTTGGAGGTAGGTGGGTAAATAGATTGCTTGATTGTTAGATGATGGACAGATGGATGTACTTGTAAATTCCTATTGTTGAGTAGACAGAAATATTATTTTAGCTGCCTCTGTCTATCTGCATTGCAGCTTCCCTGATGACTCAGATGGTAAAGAATCTGCCTGCAATGCAGGAGACCCAGGTTTGACCCCTGGGTTGGGAAGAGCCCCTGGAGAAGGGCATGGCAACCCACTCCAGTATTCTTGCCTGGAGAATCCTGTGGACAGAGGAACCTGCCAGGCTACAGTCCTTGGGGTCACAAACAGTTGGAGACAACTGAGCAACTAACACACATCCACATGTGCAGAGAAAAAGTGCTATAAATTTACTCATGCTTACTCCATCCTGGACACTGTGCTAGGCATTGAGGAGAAGAGATGAAATATAGTCACTGCCCTCAAGGAGTCAGGATGGGAGGTGGAGACAGAAAAGTAAGGGAATCGTTATATCACAATGAATCTCCACAGTGGTGGAAACATGTAATGATAGCAGAGTCCAAAACCAAGATCACCAGCCCAGCCTATGGGAGGAGTGACGAGACAAGAAGGCAGGAGGTATGACTTCCACATGATGTACGTAACCTTTGGGGTGAGAGAGCACGGCATTTAGGAACAGTCTGAGTAGATCTAAAGTGTTGGCTTAGATGGTAAAGAATCCTGCCTGGAATTCAGGAGCCCGGGGTTCAGTCCCTGGGTTGGGAAGATCCTCTGAAGAAGGAAATGGCAATCCACTCCAGTCTTCTTGCCTGAAGAATTCCATGGACAGAGGTGCGTGGTGGGCTACAGTCCATGGGGTTGCCACGAGTTGCACATGATTGAGCAGCGAACACACACACAAAGCATAGAGTACATGCCAAGCAGTTGGGAGAGAAGAGGACGGAGGAGCCAGATTATGAGAGGCTTTGTAAACTCTGCGAAGGAAGTGCCATGTCATATGAATGCCCAGGGTAATCATGAACGAATGCTTATCTTTGCTATGGAGATGAATTGCATCGTGAAGTCAGGGGTATCAGTAATCTAGAGGAGAAATCACCAGGGCTTGTTTGTGGGAACAGAGTATGGGGGCAAATGGAGAAGCTCTTAAGAAAATAGTCTGGAGAGGATGTGCGAGTAGATTTGATGTACTGGGTTGGGAATCCCGAATCTTAGTTCAGGCTTGAACAGTAAGGTAGAGATGGAAAACCCAGGACAGTGAGCTGGCTCTAAGAGGAAGATGCTAAGTACAGGTTTTTTGAGTTGTTGAATTTGAAGTGTGTTCTGTACATCAGACAGACTCCAACAAGTGAGTAAATGCAGGTTTGAAGCTCAACAGAGAGAAGTGAGTTTGAAGTCATCACTCATGAAATTGGTTAAGATTCCAAGAAGAACGTATTGAGTGAAAAAGAAACATCTCAGAGCAGGGGTCTCTTTGTGAGATTTCTGTTTGGCAACACAGAATCTCAACATACATTGATAACATATGTAAAACAAAAGTGGACGTTCTAACAAACTGGTAACTGACCTGCCTGTGAAGCTATCTTCCTAGTTTTTCCAAAGTCTCTTTTTTATTATTTTTTATTGTGGTATAATTGATGTATAAGAATATGTAAGTTTCAGGTGTATAACATACTGATTCACACTTTTAAAGGTTATATTCCATTTATCATTATTTAAAATACTGGCTTTATTTCCTGAAAAATAGAATAAAATAAAATACTGGCTTCGTTCTATGGATGAAGCAACTAGGAGGCAGTGTGGTCTGAGGAAACAGTGAACACTTCTTTGAAGTTCAGGCCCAAGTTTAGGCCTCACCTGAACAATGAATGCATGAGCTTCACCCATCAACCCTGGTGAGCATCCGAGATGGTTCAGAGGTGCAGTACAGTTAGAGAATATTTGGAGCCCCAGTCAGTGCCTGGCACCTGGTGGGCCTCTGCATGTAAACTGCCTTTTCTGCTTACCGAACAGACATGCCACTTCGGCTGGTAATTCATGTAATTGGCTGAGGGCTGTCAGTTTATTTAAAAATCCTGAGAAATTGACCTGTTGGTGTCACCTATGACAGACTTTTTGTTTAGATTCTTCATTTTGACAGGTGCCCAGTAATCTTCAGTCTGGGAGATTTTACTCACTTACCTTCATAGGAAGTTTTCTTAGTAGAGAAAAAAGAAGTCTTCTTTTCTTTTTCTTTTTTTTTTTTTTAAATTGACTAGTGCAAGAGAAAGCCTGTAACTTCAACTTCCCCCAAATGTGCTTAAGTTGTGGTCCCTGGAGTCTTCTCCCATTTCGGGGCAGTTACAATAGAGCTTCTATCTGGGCTCAGCCAGTCCAGTATGCTAACAGCATTTCTAAGGAAACGCTTTTCAATCTCAGATTCTTCTTGCTACTAATTGTGTGCTACTCCTTTGTAAGGCAGGTAGAGGACCGGGGGAGGCAGAGAGGATGCTGTTTTTTGATCAACATTATCTGGTGATTTTGTTTGCCTCTTGGAAAAACAGTCAACTAAGAAGTATCTTCTGGTATTGTGTTTTGTCAAGAAGTTAAAGGGACATTTTAGGTCCAAGATACCATCCCTTTTAATTGGTGGAAATTGTTGTTTTAAACACACATTCATGTAGTCCTCCTGCATTTGCAGATAAAAAATGTTTCTACTAAATAAAAAATAAGTAGCTTGGAACATTAATAGTTGAAAGGTAGTATTTAGCATGTTTGTAATAAGAACATGTAGAGGTGTGGCAAAATAATACTTTCTCTTTGCAAAGTAAAAATTATACTTTGCTTTCTTCAAAATATAGGGGAAATTACTTGCATTCTAAATGCCAAAAATGAAAGATTCACTCTGCTTTCAATCACATACCTATTCAAATTGTTGTAAGCAGAAGTCAAGGCCTTAAGGAAATTGACAGAAGCTTTCCCAAAATCCAAGAGAAAATGTAAAACTTTATGATAGAGTTAAGAAACAACTGAATTTTGTAAAGCTTTTTAGGGATGATAGTAAACAAGATGCAGATATCCATCTGTGTTCTCAAAGTGTTTAAAATCATGTAAGCTCAGAGTAAGGACTCAGAAAGATGAGGGTGACATTGAAACCGCCACAGAGGATTAATAGGAATCGACAGAGCTGTATGGAGTGAACTTTAGAGAAGAATGTTCTGAGCAGAAGGGATATAGAACAAGGATCAGAGATTTGAGTGAAGAAAAATGTCAAATAAGGAAAGTATAATATAGCCTAAAGAGATAACTGAATGTCATGAATCTACGTTTGTTCATCAGCCTGGTCATTCACTTAAACATTTATCAAGTGATTACTGTTTTGTGCACAAAGATGCTTAAATGTTATTCTTTAATAATAAATATTCTTTTAGATGCTTAAAATAGAATTGTAAGGAAGATTGACAGCCATTGCCCTACTTATTAACAATTTAAAAAATGCTATCAGCATTTTAAAACAGTTTGAAGAACTATCAGTCATTGTTTGGTTAAGAGAAATATGAGACATGTATAACTGTGAAATAGTATTCAGCAATTTAAAAGATAATAGAGATGGTTAACTGATAGAAAATTATATTTATTCCACATTGCTGAGTGGAAGAGAAAGTAGCTACAAAACAGGTACCTGGTTTTACCTGCTGTTTTGGTATGTGCTCTGTGCTCCAGTCTTATAGTCCTGTCCAGCTCTTTGTGACTCCATGGACTGTAGCCCGCCAGGCTCCTCTGTCCCTGGAATTCTCCAGACAAGAATAGTGGAGCAGTTACCATTTCGTACTCCAAGGGGATCTTCTTGACCCAGGGATCAAATGTCTGTCTCTTGGATCTCCTGCATTGGCAGGTGGATTTTTTACCCCAGCACCACCTGGGAGGCACTTTTTTGGGGGGGGGGGGGGGTATATATCACCTATCAACATTTAAGCTCTATGAAAAACATGAGGAAGGCTGACTGAGTGAGTGAGTGAGTAGGACCAGGAAGAACGATGGAAGAATTTAACGGTGCTTACTTCTGAGGGATGGAGTTGAAGTTTACTTCCTTTATACATTTTTCTGTTTTTCATGAATGCTGTACATGAGTATGTATCATTTTGTAATCAAACAAGATAATAAATGTATTTTCCTAAAACTACTAACTTTTTAACACTGCAATGACAAAACGTAAAAATGTTAGCAATTAATTTCCAGTTGAGTTGACCTATTCTTTCACATTAAATTCTGTCAGATAATCTGGAGGGTTTCCTTCAGTATCATCCATGTGCTTGGTCCACATAGGAAAGGAATAGGCAGAAATAAGGTCCAACTTAGAAAAAAGAGAGAAAAAAGACCCATAAAAAGTGATCTCTTCCTTCCACGAATTTACTACCTGCTGGGATACACAGAAGTGATCTCTGTAAGCCTTCATTTCCTTTTCCATCAGATGTAGAGTTTAAGGTAGGGTTGGAAATAACATGGGCTTCCCTGGTAGCTCAGCTGGTAAAGAATCTGCCTGCAGTGCAGGAGACCCTGGTTCAGTTCCTGAGTTGGGACGATCCCCAGGAGAAGGGACAGGCTTGCAGGATAGGGACCAGACACATGGTAGCTCTTAATGATTGCTTTTCTGCTCTTCAGTGAGCCCCAGAGCATTCGTCAGGGCTAACAGAGCAAAGGAACCTTGCCTTGACAGGTGAGGGGGCGAGACAAGGCATTCCAGCAAGCAATAGACACAACCGTTATCCAGCGAAAGAGGGACACAGAGACCAGGCTGAGACTGACCTGCCAGGAGCATGTGACCCCTGCAGATGGGCTGTGAAGGAGAGACAGACGTGGCATTGGATGGGCAAGGTTAAGGCTTAGTAGAAAAGCCTTTGAATGCCCATTGGCATTGGCATATATTTGATGTTTCTAATTTAATTTTTCCTAAGCATCTATTAGGGCTTCCCAGGCGGTGCTGGTGGTAAAGAACCCACCTGCCAATGCAGGAGACTTCAGAGACACAAGTTTAATCCCTGGGTTGGGAAGATCTCCTGGAGGAGGGCATGGCAACTCACTCCAGTATTGTTGCCTGGAGGATCCCATGGACAGAGGAGCCGGGTGAGCTATAGTCCATAGGGTCACAAAGAGTCAGCACACACGCAAGCATCTGATCACCTTCTGGTTAAAAGGCAGATACAGAAAGAGAAGTGAAGTGTATTACCTGCCGCCAAGAAGCTAACCCTCCAGAGTGGAAATTGTATTTCCGAGCAGGAGGTTGGGGGTGGGGGGTGGACAAAACCTACTCTGAGAGAACTGTATCTGACAGTGATTTGATGCACAGGCTGGATTGAAAGGAAAAGAGCTAGAAGTATGGTGAATCCCATGTTCCATTCTCATAGCTTTGTTAGAATTCTAGTTCCTTCCCTGAGAGAAAATTCTAATGGCACTCACTTGTACCCTCTCTCTCCAGCCCTTCCCATGTTTATGAAGCCATTCTGGCTATATGTGCATTTCATTTATTTTTGTATGCTTAGTGCCTGGAATAGGTGGTCAGTCATTATTAGTTGAGTACATAACAAAATGAAAGAATACAGAATGTGTGTCCTGTAATATATAACATAGACCATATTAATACTATATAATACTTTCCTGAATAATATACAAACAACCAAAAGATATTCTTTGTGGCTTGAAATGTTTAATCATAGGAAAAGGGGGTGGTTTTATAGGAAGTGAGACTGTGAGTATGAACAAAATTTTTCCTTAGTTTTCAGCCCCCAACTCCTTTTCCCTCTGCTATTGACATGCATTGGTTTGGGGCACACCAGAGCCTCCTGCACCCCCATGCTGAAGGAAATTTACCAGATAAGACAGTTCATACAAAGTAATGGAGCTTAAGTCATTTACCCTTACCGGAAGTCTTTGTCTTATAAAAGAAGATTGAAAAGGGAAGATGTCAAGGGGTGGAATTTCAGACCCCCTGATACTTAGAAGAGAAGAGAGAGCTTTTTGAGTAAGAAAGTGCCTCCTGAGAGGTCCTCACTCCCCATGAAGGGGCTGACAGTGAGGGAAGGTGATGACGGAACCTTCCTTCAGCTCATGGGGAACCTATTTTTTTAAGTGCCTATGTCCGGTTCTGCCAACTTTTCTTTCGGGAGTCAGCAATAATTATATGGCAGAGGAAATCAGCATGGAAAATTTTTATTCACTTATTAACTGAGGGTGTTATTCTGAGCTACACAGTCTTTGATACAAAATTGAGTCTCTCTTACCAGTATAAAGTCATCTCGCTGTATATTTCAACTAATATTGACAAATTGGTCTCTTTTAAACTTTCAAATTTTACTTCCCACCCCTGCAAAAAAAGAGTCACTTAAAAAACCAATTACATTGAAATATGCCTTTAAAGATTATAGACAAATGGCTTGAAGGTCAATGAAAATGAATCAATAGACATGGAATGATAATAAACCAGAACTTGTGTTTGTTGCAAACACTGAATTTTAGAGCGAAATATTGTTTCAGAGATTAAAAAAGCTCTCTTAAAATATGACCTATTTAATATCACAGCTTTAGTTCATTGGTTTATGTATGATCAAAACAGAAATAGTCCAGGTAAATGAAAACTTCTAGTTTAATGCTTGGTGAATGAATTAGTATGTGATTAATTTTCTTCAAATGGCAGTGACAGTTAAAAGAAAGTGATTGCAGGAAAGGATAAAAGGTTTCCTGGTTTGAGTATGTTTCCGTGCTTCTGGCAGCAAGTTTGCAATAAAAAGAATGATTTTTATGAGAATGTGATTATTCACAGCAAGACTAGAGTTGGTGTCACTATGAAAAATTCTTCTTTGGTAGATACTCAGCAGGAATAATAGATCTAAAAGAAAGGCAACAGGAATTACAAAGAACACTGTGGCCAATGACAAATTATGTTTGCAAAATGATGGGCAAACC
The DNA here is from genome assembly GCF_014754425.2 of Oryx dammah. NCBI lineage: Eukaryota > Metazoa > Chordata > Mammalia > Artiodactyla > Bovidae > Oryx > Oryx dammah. The sequence continues at coordinate 46,746,312 of NW_024070203.1, read as the reverse complement.
CATTGAAAACTGAGAAATCAGTTCAGCAGTAAATCAAAGGCTTATTCTTAAGAGTAGTCCTGACAGTCAAAAGAGTGACATTTATATTAGACATGTACTGAGTTTTCTTTTTTTCAAGGCTCTGAATTATTATTTTGTACATTGTCAGCCTTTACTGTTTTATCTTACTACTTGATTTTAAATTACATGATACAATTAAAACTATGATATTTTAATGAAAAACTATGTAATACAATTTGACATATTATGAAACATTGATGTACTACCCTATTTTGTATTTGAAGGTATATAACATAACATTTGGGCAAACTCCAGGAAATGGTGATAGACAGGGAGGCATGGCATGCTGCGATTCACAGGGTTGCAAAGAGTTGGACACAACTGAGCAACTAACCTGAACTGAACATTTTCACTGATTTCTCTGCAGACTTGTAAAATGCCCTATCTTCTTATATTAGCTGAACTATAAATGAAGCTATTATATTTGGGCCAAAGCTTTCTGTGTATAGTATCATGCAGTAAGGGTACAGAATGCACTGAAATGTATTTTTTGCTATTGCACAAAACATAATCAATAAAAGATGAATCTTGTAGCATTAAATTATTAGGCATTCACTATATACCTTTTCACTTGGTGCTTTTTATTCACTGTATTTTTTAATTTACTGTATTTTTTTAAAGAAAGGAAAATTATGTGTTGATATCATTTGATCAAATGTAATAACATGCCATAATTATCAATTAAATGAATCCATTACTTTTAGAGACACAATGTTGAACAATTTCAGATAAGCCCATTTCATTTTAAAAACTTTTCTTCGGTTCTGTCTGGCTTTGATTAGTAAGCCTTCTTTTCCTCACCCTAAGGTGGAGGGTGTGAATAAAGACAAATATATTTAATATGACCATGTGGTAAAGAAGGTATTCATGGTTAGAAAGAAGGAACTCCAAGCAGAGTGAAACTGACATATTTATTAACATTGTACCACTCGCTAAGAAGAAACCAGCTTCATGCAATTCCTTTGGGATTCTTGGAGAAGTGTGCTGTGGAGGTATTATCATGCCATCTCACTTTTAATGAGCACATTTTTAAAGGAATTAATACTATAAGAAAATATAAATTTGAAAACATGTTCTCATCTTCTCTTTAATTCATTAATAAGGAGCTTGATAGCCCTATAATTTTTATTTAGTGATCTTAAATATTTAGTATATCCTTGTACATATATGAAAACATAGTGTAAGCACTTTATCTTCTGCTTTAACATGCCATCTTCACATACTTTTCAGTAAAGATTTTATCCTCTAAATGTTTTATGAATATTCAGCTAAACAGAATGAGATTGAAATAGCTAATGTCTTGCCTTTGCTGAAACTGCTGTAATTCAAGTCTTGGGTTTCAAATACAGGTACTAGAGATATTCTAGAAAAATATCTCTTTTGTTTAGATAATCCCTACAGGATATTGTAACTTTAAATATATTAAAATATTGTTTCTCTAAGTAAGAAACAATAATTAAAAACAGCATATGTCTCTACAAGTTGCATCTTATTACCAGATCTCAAAAATTGATGTTAAAATTCCTCTTACCTAGTTTGAGATTTGAATTTTTTTTTTCCCCCTTATTGGCTTCTATATTTGTGTCATCCTATTCCTATCAAAACAGAACGGGATATTTAAATATTGACTTATTAACACGTGTTGGCACTGATGCTGTGCTGAGTAGATAGTTTTAAAGTGGGAATGTAAAGATAAATTTGTCCAGCTGTATTTTAATTCCTTAACTTGTGTTCCCCAAACTGTCTAACAGAATGAGGCAGATTTCAAAACCTCCCTTTGTTCTTCATCTCCTGTGCTGTAGCCATGGGTAATCTGCAACCTTTTCTTTTGCAAGGAAGCATTGTGTGGGAAAGCAAGGGCAGTCTTCAGGTCACAAGGTGCACCCCAGACGGACAGGACGGGTCCTGCTGCTGAGAGCCAGAGTAACAGGGCTGCAGCCCCACACCCTTCTTTCCAGGCAGCCCTTGCCACAGGCATGCCACCAGTCCACAGTGACAGGCACAGGGCACAGCAGTGCTGTGACTTTTCGTTGCATCCATTTGAAAGTGTAGTGCGGGTTTGTACACAGCTTTAGGACACACACTACAAGCACATGATTTAGACTTACTATTTAGATCAGTGAGTCTAAATACACAGTGTGCTAATTGAACAGCCTCTTTTATACAGAGCAAAATATCCCAGTAAAATCCAAGTTTCTGCACATTTACTGATGAAAGAAAGAAAGAATTTCTTTCTTTCCTGTTTTAAGCAAAGTATATCATTGATTTATGGTGTTGTGTTAGTTTCAGGTGTACATCAAAGTGATTCAGTTAGACGTATATTTTTCTCCAGATTCTCTCCCATTATAGGTTGTTGCAAGATATTGAATACAGTTCCCTGTGCTACACCGTACAGACAGAATTTCTTTACCACAGAGCTCAAGGAGCTGAATCTAATTGTCAGTGAATTAGGAGCAGGACTCTTCACATCTTTGCCATCAATTAGTTTGCTTCTGGACCACCCCTCCCCCCTCCATAGAACTTCCAAGTCACAGAAAATCTCTAGGGTTGACCCATCTTACCTTATTTTTCCAACAAAATTATGCAGATATCTAGGTAGTCAGGAGTTATTTCCAAAAGCCGCGTGGAAATTACTCCCTTAAAAACCTCTGTCATCCTGTAATGCCACCTGTACGATTTGGATTTTTGATTAGAAAGAGGGTAGTGTGAGCAGATCCACAGGGAGAATCTTTTGTTTTTTCTTTTAATTTTTCAAAGCACTGTTAATCACTTACCTTCCAGACAACTAATGAGTGTATGCCATGTGTGGTAGTCGCTTCAGTTGTGTCTGACTCTTTGTGACCCCATGGAGCCCACCAGGCTCCTCTGTCCATGGAATTCTCCAGGCAAGAATACTGGAGTGGGTTGCCATTTCCTCCTCTGGAGGATCTTTGCGACCCAGGGATCGAACCCACATCTCTTATGTCTCCTGCATTAGCAGGCAGGTTCTTTACCACTAGCACTACCTGGGAAGCCCATTTGAGTGGTTGTCTCTAAAAGCACTAGAACTACTCCTGTACTCCATATATTACAGTTTTCATATTTAGGAATAAAAGGAAAACGTTCTGGTAACTTGCAGATGTCTTAGGTGTCAAGCTAGTTATCTTATTGTTTGGTGGAGAGGTCAGAGCAGTGGATGTAATTGCTTTATGACAGAAGGAGACAGAGAACCCAGCCACCATGTCCCTGGCCAACTCCAGCAAGTCTCAGTAGGCTTACTGATGCATGGACACAATGGAAATAGCTCCTTCTCTGAGGATGCTTTTTCTTTCCATTTTTGCTTCATAAAGGAAGGTATTGAAACAATTAGTCGGCAGTATGGTGTTCGTTTTCTCATGGTAAATTTGGAAAATGGAGCAAATATCGCTTCAGTCAGCAGAATCAGGGCTTATATAACTCAACTTCTCCCAAGACATGTTTGTAACATTTTTATATTGTTCCCTTTCATAACGTGCAGACTGCCTCCAAGTCTTCAAGTCTGTTTATGCAAAGCCTGCAGGTTTACTTGGAGTTTATGTTTCTAGTGTCAGGTTCAGGGGTGTAAACGCCTCAGCATCCTGACTGTGATGTCACTGTGTTTGGCACAGAGAATAAGACCCATTGTAACTGTCTTAATTCTTTTCATTAATTTTCCTAAATGAACATGAATGGCATGGTGTGTTTTTACATAATTATGGCACAAGTGAGAGGCTTGAGGGAAAAGTCCAACCACTACGGTATCAAAGCAGAATAAATATTTGCAGAAAAATTCTGCCATAACTTAATATTTTGCATATGAGCCCCTGTACAAAATCTGAGTTATTCCCGGAGCTCAGTCCAAAAGAACATGTCTGTGGCCCAGCCCTGGAAGGCCAGAGATGATGATGGATCGGAAAAAGGTCAGCTTGAGTTGCAGTGCCAAGAATAATGACAGAAAGAACCAAAAAGGCAGAATAACAGTGCAACCAGAGTTCTGAGGGAGACCATGCTTTTGCTGCATGGCCGTGAGATAGGACCCCATGTGGCTTTCTTCCTGCTCCCAACACTGGACCTGGTATTCAGCTGCTTCATGGGTTGGCAGTTTTCCCAAGCCATGCATGTCAGCATTTTATAATCCAGCCTCACAAGTGCTGAGATGTCTGTAAGCTGAGGGCCCAGAGTCACTGAAGCTTGCTGATTTTATTGATTTTACTGCTCTGTGAGAAGCACAAGCCATGGAACATAAAGGGAAGCCAGACAAGGCTGAACTTTGGGCATTGGGTTTGTGGTTTATCTGAAGGATGCTTGCTCATAGGAGCCGTTTCAGGTACAATAGAGCTTACAGGCCAGTGCTGTGGACTCAGCATCATGCTTCCCTGATGGTTGCCACCTGCCCTCATTCAACTCTACTGTGACTGTGACCGAGTCCTTGTTCCTAGGCTTCGAGCCTTCTAGTAGGACATGTGACAAAGTCATGCTAATACCTATGCTCTCATCTACCCTGTGTTCTACCCCCTCCACCCTTGTAAGGACCGAGTTTCCATGATGGCTTTCCTCCTGGGAAAATTTCTCTCTGAAGTGCCAATCATTTGGAGGCCAAGAGGAGAGATGAAGGGGTGGGGCTTGAACTGGAGGATGGAGCTTGAACCTCCGAGCTCTGGGCCAGAAGAGGGGCAGTGGTGACAAATGCTGGACCCCCAGGTGGGCATGGGGCAGATAGAGGTGAGGATACATCCTGGAGCAGGAATCCCGTAAACATTAAACAACTGACAAGCCAGCAGGGGCCTAGGTTATGGAGTGGGCCATTGTCTAAATTATGCAAAATCCAGGGATCCTAGGGAGAAATAATGCTTGGGGATCAAAGGCCTGTATAGTGTCTCAGCACTGAGGTTACTTAGCTTTTCTGAGTCTTCATTTATTTGCAGCCATAAAATAGGCTGTAACCTTAAATACTATTTTGTGTTCAACGTAAGTAAGTATCAGTAATTCAGCTCAATAAAGGAGTCTGTGTGAGTAGGAACAACCATGGGCCTGCCTCTGTAGGTGTGCTAAGTCACTTCAGTCATGTCTGACTCTTTGTGACCCCATGGACTAGCCCACCAGCCTCTTTTGTGCATGGGATCCTCCAGGCGAGAATACTGGAGTGGGTTGCCATGCCCTTCTCCAGGGAATCTTCCCGACCCAAGGAACAAAACCACCTCACTTATGTCTCTTCTAAAGCCCGTGGAGTTCTTTACCACCACACAAATATAGAAAACAGCTCTTATTGGAGTTGTTATCCATCCCTTCAAGGGAAGGAAAAATCCATTCTTCATAGGATATAGACTGTCAATACAGGATACCTTTGTAATCCAGTGTCAGTGGGTGGTGTATTCCTGGTGCTTTAGGACTTCTGGGAAGGGAGGGACTGAGCTCAGGGCAAGAACAGTGGGCCCAATGTGTTAGCAATGTCTAATTCAGTAATAATTATGAAATTTACCTAGTGAAGGATAACCACAACTTTGCCTAGCACTGGCTTGACTCTTAGAAGCTCTTTGAGGGATGTGGGTATATGTTAAAACTGGTCAAATAAAAATGTTAATTATATACTCCTCTAGTATTGACATGACATGATGTAAACCTTTATACAAAAACATTGATATTGGCATTCCTTTGGAAAGCCATGAACAACAAATAGTTCTCTGCTTATCTCTTGATCCATTTTCAGCCCTGCATCAGTATCTGTACTTTGGGGGTTAAAAGAAACTGTTTAAGATCTTTCCTTCCTACCTCTGAGACCTGTTGATTAACTGCAGAGTCCTTTTGCATCTGTGGGGTATTTTCTAGAGAGAAGGATGGCTGGCCTCCAAAAGGTCACCTTCCCCCGCCCTCACACTACAGCCATTCAGAAGTAGAGTACCAGCATTGACAGTCCCTGTCACCTGCTGGTCCATATAACTCTCCCCCTTTGGCCTCAGGGCCTTTACACTTGCTCTTTCCTTGTCCTGCAAAGTTGTTTCCCCAGACACTCCCAGAGCGTTGCATATCCCCTTGCCTGCCATATTGTTTCTCCTGAGCACTTATCACTGTCTAATAGATTGTACATTTTGCATGTTTTCTTGTTGGGATGTCTCTCCCAACTGGAATGTTAGTCCCAAGATGGTAAGGATTTTTGTGTTAAGTGGTGTGTCCTTAGCATCTACAGCAATACCCAGAACAGGTATTCCTTAATAAATAATCAGACACAATAATAAATAAGTGATCACCTTTTTAACCCAAAGCACCCATTAGCCACTTTGGATCCATGTTGAGTGCAGAGTCTATCAGGAGACAAGGAAATGACTGCTTCACACCCCTACATGAGACCCCAAGCCTGTCACCCATGTGTGTTTGGGGTCCCTTAGGTGTCTCAAGCCTCAGCAGGCCAGAATAATGCCTGACCAATTAATTAATTAACACTAAATTGGTTGAACTGGCCATGGGAGGCCCCTATGTGGATGCTACCCCAAGACTTGGATTCGGTAATGTCTTGAATTCCTTAAAATCTTCCTGCATACTTTTTGGAGGTTTATTTCAATTACATTTTCAGCATATTCAGTCTTTTGGGAATAAAAATGTATTTTCTCATGAAATTTTATATATTCTGCACTCTGTGTATTAAGCATGTAATTAGGGTTTGTAGGGATAGATTTTGGCACCTGAAGATACAGAACGCTTCCATCGCTGTCTTCTGTGTCTGTAGGCTCTTGCAGTGGGGCTTCAAACTTTGTTGCTGTTGTTTCATTGGTTTCATTTCTTCTCCTCTCCCTCAGTTACCTAATTGTCTGGGTTTAGAATAGATTTGCAAATGAAAAGCAACCAAACTCAGAAAGCAAAAATGGACACCTCAAATTAGGCTCTTAGGAAAACAGGCAAAAAGGTGGATGGCTTCTGAAAAGTGAAAGAAGGGAAGCCTTATCACCGTGGAGGAGACAATTTCAGGATATCAGAATGCAGGGAACTGCAGTTTTCTAATTTAACAGTAAGTACACTGAGTACAAGTTCACATACAGGGCTCAGCTGAGAAATGAAATGATATTTCAGTATCTTAATAGTCTCCATTCTTTGAGGAATTAGTTTTTTATGGGTAAGCATCAAAATAGTAATATTATAGTTTCTCACTAGAAAAAAATTTTTTGTAAATACACAGCTTATTTTCCAAGACATTTTTACCATTATTTGTAAACTCATAACAGTGACTTATCATCTTTCATATTGTTGTTCAGTCGCCAAGTTATGTTATCAATTGCAAGTTTGTGCAACAGACTACTTATCTATTGTTAAGTAAACTGAGAGCTCATTCCAAAAACACATTTTACATAGACACTTTAATGATGTTTTAATTCCTAAAAGCGCCAACTAGGCCCTTTAAAAATGCTCTTGATTTTTTAATCTCTTTTTATTGGAGTATAGTTGCTTTACAGTGTTGTGTTAGTTTCTGCTGTACAGCAAAGTGAATCAGCTATATGTATATCTCTTCTGCTTTTGGATTTTCTTCCCATTTAGGTTACTGTAGAGCACTGAGTAGAGTTCCCTGAGTACATTCTCATTAGTTATCTCTTTTGATTAAAATCATTCTACAAAAATTCTCTGGCTAAGGTATATGTATGGCTGATTCCTGTTGCTGTCCACCTGAGACTATCAAAACATTGTTAATCGATTATACTCCAATAGAGAATAAGTTTAAAAAGAAATTCTGCTAAACAGCAGGGTTTTGTGGTTGCTGTCACACCAAACTGTGCTTTAATCAGATCATTGTGAAGTGAGTTTGGTTATCTGCAGGTAAAAAGGCTGGGAGCAGTTGACACTTAATTAGAGTAAACCAAGATACTGAACAGTATTTCAAATGAGGGCCCAGCCTGGGAACAAAAAGCCTTAAGGAAAGCTGGCAGGACAAAACAAATACAGGATTCAGGCAGACAATAGCTGTGGTAGAGTCATCAACAGTCATTAGAAGATAAGGCTGCTCTGTTAGTAATGGAGATTTACAACTGCATTAGCTTAAGAAAAGCCTCTTAACACTGTTTTTCCAAAGCATTCTTCCCACCCCTAGAATTAACCAGGTAACTTTGGGTCAGCTTTGATTCCTTAAATTCAATTCTTTTAAACGTATCTTTTCCTCTTCTAATTCCTCAACTTCCTCCCTCTCTCTGTTCTTTCTCCCCAGAGAGAAAAATCCTGCATTAACAGCACTGAGGCTTTGGGGGGTTCTGTTTGTTTGTGGGAGTACCCTTTTGCGCATTTGTGTTTTTTAACTAACCACACACCCTAACAGAGTCGTGTACCAACGGCATTTTTATATTTCTGTTTAGATGAATGGCTAGATGGTAGAAAGTCACGATTTAGTAATTCTTTAAACCCAGAATAAGTACGTTGTTGAAAAAACACAACTATCATTCATCTTTCACCCTCCGAATTATGTATAATAACTCAGAAATTTCCCATTGTGTTTTGCAGGAATGACCTGTTTTTAAAATGTTAAATTCACAGTCCTGCCTGCGAGGCCTCCTGGACTTTTATTCCTTTTTTTTTCTTATCTGGGGTTATGGACCTCAGGAGAGGAGGGAAGGGTTACAAGGTCAAAGCCTTTTCCTCCTTGGAACTTGCGGCTTGCTGGGAGAGGGTTGCCTGGAAAATAGATGCTTTAGAAGGAGGAGGTTGGGGTCAGGATTTTAATTCTGTTAAGCAACAGCTGGTTTGAGTTTCTTTCCACTTCTATCTCCTGCTCCCTTCCTCACAAATCCATGGAGAGAATTTGTGCAGAAGGAACTGGCAACATAAAAATCCACCTTCTATTCCTAGGGTGCTTTATCTCTGGCATCTTTGTTACACATTGAATGTCAAGCACAAGAGGGATAGGATAGATTTGATGAGGTGAACTCTATGGGAAGGATGACTAGAGCTTTAGTCCAAAGAACCTTTTAAAATACAAGATGCACGCCTGCCGATTTCTTATAAGATTTTTTTTCACTAAAACTTTTAATGGAAGTAAGTGTCAGAAAGGCCACTGTGGTATTTGGAGGCCGACTGCCAAGAGAAGAATCATGGCTGAAATATTAAAACATGCCAAGTGCGTATTACTTGTTTCTGGACCAGAGACCATGTCTGTCTCCAAATTATAGTTTGCCTTCATTTGTTCAGCAAATGTTTATTGAGTGTTGCTCTTCCCACAAAGATGCTGGAGGCTGGGGCACAGCAGTAAGATGTAGGAGTGCTTACATGTGAACAGGTGTATCAGTGTGAACCCGTCCGGCTGGGCTTTAACCCACAATTACACCCCCTGTTCTAAACAGTTTATGCATGGTGTGAGATTTTAAAATCAGGTCTGTTCCAATCATATTATTTTATAATCAACTCATAAATCCACTATTTAAAATGAATATGTAATAACAGAAAAACAGTAAAAAAAAAAAAAGTTAAGTTTTGAAAATAGTAAAAGAAAAAAAAAACACCTCATGATTAATTTTTTTAGATTGGGAAGTCTCCCATGCTTTTTTCCTACACACACACGCACACACACACATGTGCACGCGCGAGCAAAATAAAACTCACATCTCTCAAATCAATAGCAAACTAGTAACAGATTTTCTGGTCTGGGCTCCACGCTGGCCTCAGGCTGTGTTGGTGTGTGGCTCAACAGCAATCAAAGGTCATAATTTCATTGGCAGTTAGCATCAGGTTTAATTTTTCTAGCATGTTAGATTTACCGAAATGTCTGGTTTCAGTTACACTTCGGCATTGACTGAATCAGCTCAGAGCAGTGTGATGTCTTCGGGTACCTGAGGTTTATGGAACACATATGCTAATTGTTTTCAATCACTTTCCTTTCTAAACACAAAAATGTGTTTTCTGAACCTGAGTAACAGTAGTCCTTATTGACATTGCTCCTTTCTTATACTGAAAAAGGACCCAAAGTAGGTAAAAATGTCAATTTAACAAGACTGCCACCTACTGATTGACATGGTTGGCAAACACTACCAATTTCAGTGTTTGGTTGTTGTTTTTTTTAAATAGCTGTGTATGGTTTTTCCCCAAAAAATGTAGATGCTTTTTGAAAATTAACATGTATCAATTTTAATTGTGTTTTAGGAATGTGACCAAGTTCATATAGACGATGTCTCTTCCGATGACAATGGACAAGACCTAAGGTGAGCCCGTGATCGGGAAGTTATGGTTTAATTGCTCAGCTCATTAAGATGAACTTTCTCTTTGGTTAACTTTGGGCTTTTCTTGCATCTAAATAGCACATATAACTTTGGAACAGATGGCTTTCCTGCTGCAGCAACCAGTGCTAATTTATGCTTGGCAACCGGTGTCCGGGGCGGTGTAGACTGGATGAGAAAGTTGGCCTTCCGCTACAGACGAGTAAAAGAGATCTACAATACCTACAAAAATAATGTTGGAGGCAAGTGACTATCACCAGTAGCTTGCTGGGTTGGTTAAGACAGTCTCAATAAAATACTCAGAGCATCATACATTTACAACACATTTCTGGGGGTAGAACAGCTTTTGCTGAGAGTAGTCTCATCTAACCAGTGATTATTCTGCTGTAATTGAATGAGAGAAGTAATAGATTTAGAGCCAGCTGCTCTGGCCAGGCTAATCTAATCCTGGCTCCCTTTCTTAGCAGTGGTGTGAGTTAGTAAACTTACTGGAGTAAGTTTCTTGACCTCTTGCCTAAAGGACTTAAGATGAATCATAAAACATCCTTCTATCAGGTAGATGCTTGTATTAGTTCATCTTTTGATTGTGTTTCAAAAGGACTTTGGTATGAAAAGGAATATATTGACTTCCCTGGTGGCTCAGATGATAATCTACCTGCAATGAAAGAGACCTGGGTTCATCCCTGGATTGGGAACATCCCCTGGAGACGGGAATGGCAACCCACTCCAGTATTCTTGCCTGGAGAGTTCCATGGACAGAGGAGCCTGGTGGGCTGCTACACAGTCCATGGGGTTGCAGAGAGTCAGACACGACTGAGCAACTAACACACAATGAAAAGTTTAAGGGTGATTGTTGGTTTCTAGCATGGCTAAATTCAGATGCTCTGGTGATGCAATCAGTAATCCTTGGCCTGTGATTTCCTTTGGGGTCAGTCCCTCCTGAAAGGTGGCAAAAGTGACCACCAGTAGACCCAGGCTTCTATTCAACCAGTCTAGCACCTCCATGGGGTGGAGAAACATCTTTCCCAATAGATTCAACAAAAAAGTTCCAGGCACTTTCAGTGGCCAAGACAAGGTCATATGCCTATTGTGGGAGCCAGAGGATAGTGTTGTGTGTCTGTGCAAATTATGCAGTTGGAGAAATAGGGGTGAGTAGGCTCCCTCAATAGAAGAGAGGACTTCTATAACTAGAAAAAGGGATGTCGGGAATGCAGAAACAATAGATGTCCCCTACAGTACTAAATATTTGTTGAATGGTATGTGAAAAATTGCTTAGTACACGTAAAGCTTGAGGGGAGGTATTAGAATAGTTTTAAATGTTTATTGTTTATAAAGTTGGCGAGACTCGTTGGTAAGGAAGTAGTTCCTTTGCTTTTAAATCCACAGGTCTGCTTGGTCCAGCCAAGAGGGAAGCCTGGTTGCAGCTGAGGGCTGAAATTGAAGCCCTGACAGACTCCTGGTTGACACTGGCTCTGAAAGCCCTCACGCTCATTCACTCCCGGTAAGCTGTCCCCAAGTCACTCCGTAGGCCTCTGCCTGAAGACAGACTTTGCTTGTTCATTTTGGAGACTTATTTTTCAACTGTCTTTTTTCTTTCTGTTCTCATAGAACGAACTGTGTGAATATTTTAGTAACAACTACTCAGCTTATCCCAGCATTGGCAAAAGTCTTGCTATATGGTTTAGGAATTGTATTTCCAATAGAAAATATTTACAGTGCAACTAAAATAGGTAAGCTACTTTTTAATCATTTATATAACAGTCAACCTTTTGCTTTCAGGCTAGTAAAAATGAAAGGCAACAAATAGGATTTTATTTACAGGATTCTAAATGTCAGAAAACTAGAATAATGTTTAAACCAATTTTATTGTCAAAATTGCCTTTAGATATCAAGATAAATATAAAGCATAATCCATGTAGCTGAACTCAGAAAATTTTACTTCACTGGCTGACATTAAAACTTATGCATTTTACTACAGTCAACTTAGCATCATTTTTAGATTATTATTTTTATTCTCTTAGGCAGCATCAACAAAAATTATTTTATAAGCTAAAACAAGTAGTTATATAGAAATATACAAAGCAGAAATAACTAATAGCTTTAATTAGGCAACTCCAATATATTATTATTACTGGAACTATTTTTTTTTTTTGCTTTAATTTAACATGTGTAAATGATTAAGTTCTCATTTTTGTTATGGGGATCAAAAAATTAGATTCTTACAAAAAGAAAATGTAGTTAGGAAAGATTAGTGTGAAATTTACTTAAAATATCAACCAAGACAAAACAAAAGTAGGAATTAAAAGAAGACATGGCTCTTGTTCTCAGGGAATTCACTGTCTAACAGAGGAAACAGACAACAAAATAACTATAGTATGACAGAGTATTCAATGGTATATAAATGAACACTTATCAGGTATTTACTAGGTGCCCAGAATTGTACTAAACATTTTACATATTTAAAGTCCATCTTTGCAACCTTTTCATATTACAGGTGAGGAAGCTAAATCTCAGAGATGTAAGTAAGTCAGTTTAAGTTAATAGCTAGTAAAGCTGAGAGTTAGAGTAGATCTCTGAGTCTAAGGTCCAGCAGACCATTCCACACGCTGAGGGATCCTACCAGTAAGTGCCCAATTGTGCACTTCATTGGGGGAGCATTCAGTCCCACTCAGAAGGAGGCAGAAGGGCAAGTGTCAGTGAAAGTTAAAGGGAAGGTGTGACATTTGAGCTGGGTATAGAAGGGTATATAAGAGTTTATATATAGGTAGTTTGTAAAGGCAGATGGCTAGTGAGAACAAAGCAACAGAGAAATTAAAATGTATTCCCTGCTGAGGGACTTGTGAGTTTTTCTGGGTGATTAATATGCAGTATTCATGGGTAGCTGGCAAGGTAGATTTGGGTTTTAAGTGGCCTTATATATTGCTATCGGAGAAGGCAATGGCACCCCACTCCAGTACTCTTGCCTGGAAAATCCCATGGAAGGAGGAGCCCGGAAGGCTGCAGTCCATGGGGTCGCTGAGGGTCAGACATGACTGAGCAACTTCACTTTGACTTTTCACTTTCATGTATTGGAGAAGGAAATGGCAGCCCACTCCAATGTTCTTGCCTGGAGAATCCCAGGGACGGGGGAGCCTGGTGGGCTGACATCTCTGGGGTCGCAGAGAGTCGGACACGACTGAAGTGACTTAGCAGCAGCAGCATATGTTGCTATGAGGAGGTGAATGTTATGTAATTGAGTCCTAGGGACAGAGGATGGGTGTGCTGTTAAGTGGGAAGAAGGTTGTTTCTGGCTAAACAAAAAGGGGCAAAACAGACTATCTCTGATTTGTTCTTCTCTTCAAAGAATTTACTGAACTATCACTGAAAAATTACTTGTTTAGTTATTTGTTCATAGTCTCCTTGATAACTGAGTCTGTCTGTATCATTCATAGTTGTAGCCAAGGGCCTAGCACATAGTATGTACTCAATGTTGAATGAAATGGATGAATATATGGTTGTTTATTCAGAAGAAGGCTGACAATAGAGGTTTCTTTTAGGCAACTGGATCAGTATTGACACTATTAGCTGATGGGGAAATCAGGTTTGATGACAAAAATGAGTTTGATCCTACTTATGTGAGTTTGAAGAACCTGTAGGATATTCAAATAACCCTATAAAGTTGGAAATAGTTGGAGTTTGAGAATGACTGCTGCCTCCTGAGAAAGGCCAAGAACAGAAAACTAGAAGACCCTTATAAAACAAAGAATTCCTAGTAACCTGATATACCCAGAAGTTTTACATGTTCTCACATAAATTAGTAATCAATTTCCATTAACTCAGGTCTTTCTCTGTATCAATTAAGAGAAATCATGTTTTGTGAACATGGATCCAAGATAAGGTTTTATTGGCACATGAAAGAAAGAACATATTCCAAATAAGCATATAATATACAAGGGATAGTACTTAACTTCCTAGAAGGAAAGGAATAGTAGTATATTACGTGTTCTGCAAGTTGAAGTTTAATATCAAATAATCTGAAAATGTCAGGATAATAGGAAATTATGATAACAAGAAAGTATTTTTAATGGACATATTATTTGCAATATTGGAATTTTTTCAATATAGAATAAAAATTCAATTTAAAAACTGTACAGTGGTAGAAATGATCTCAAAACCAGTGGTAGAATCATGTTCCTGTGATTTTTTTTTTTTAGTAATAAAAATAGAGATTGAAACTCCTGTTAATTACTGCTAATCTTGCCATCAAATGAGATATGTCATATGGGGATCAGTGCAGAAAAACCAGGAATTTTTTCCTGTAGGCAAAATGGCAAAATCAGAGAAGGAAAGGGACTGGTCTGTCATTCAGCAGAGAGCTGTGATGTTCTTTCAGACAAAATGGATTCATCAAAATCAAAATTCCATGTAAGACCTTAAATTAACCTCTAAATGTGAGCTTCAGTTTATTAATTCTTATTGTGTATTCACAATGAACCTTATTAGGAAGATAGTATTTGGGTGAGAATTTGTCCATCACAGCTTTATTTTAAAGTCACACTGAGTTTACCTTCCTTTTCCCGTGAAGAGGAAACTTTACAAAAATATGCAAACATTTCGCTCTAAGGGGGAAAAGAAAGTTTCATGACATCCAAGTGTTCGGTTGTATATTTTTTTGCAGTGAAAACCAGCCTTTGTATTTGTTTCTCAAAGTGATTTAATATTTCACAGGTTAGTGAGCAACTACAGAAGCATTGAAATGACATCTTTGAATAAGGCTGGCTCCATTTCATTCTGTCAGATGCAAACTAGAGATTTTAGTGCAAAATACAAATATAAAGCAGACATTTGTTTAAGCAAACAAGCAATTTGTTCGTGTGTATATCTGATCCTTATTTGAAAGAGGTACAGGTCCCGCTCAGCATTCACATCTGAAAACTATAAACTGTCCCATTGTTCATTAAAATGACCTTATTGGCAGCCCTGGACTTAGAACCCTAGTTCCTGTTCTACGAAGCAACAATGACTGCATTAACCACAGGGATGTGCTGACAGCGTAGCTGCCACTGGAGCCCCAAACCAAGCCTTGACATGGGAAAGATAATAGACAGATAAAGGTATCCTGTTACCTTTATCCCGCTTTTCCTCTAGGAAATTGCTTTACTGAACATTAGATGCCTGGGTCAGGCAAGCATGCTCTTGTAGGTATTGTAGCATGGGTCAGGCAAGCATGCTCTGGTAAGGCACCAAATTACATGACATTTATTTCAGAAACAGTTTTCCAAGAATATTTCCAGTCAACACATTTGGCTTTGGAAGTGTCTTTCATTCAAAGAAGTATTCCAACCAGAAAATGAAGGGATAAACTAAGTCCGGGGTTTGATTTCTCTTGCCGTAACAAAACCAATCCTTCAGTTTTGTTCATCCTTCTCAGTAGCCTTTCAATCAGATATTAGATTCAGTGTTTGATAGATCGTGAAATATTTTTTAAATCAAGTTAAAATATATTGGCAGAATGGCATGATTTTATTTAGTCTCAGCTCAAAGGGGGCAAAGTACTACTACAAAACAATACTTTCTCTAACAAATTTATACTGTAAATGACCAGATCCTACTTTTTAATAAATGAGTCTTAGAGGAAAAAGTACTAAAACTGTCAATTTCCCAGGGACAGGATACCACGTGGGTAATTCATTTACAGTTTTTGCTGTATTGTGCTGTTCTGCATACTCCCCAAATGGCTTGTAAAACATGCTTTTCCTAGTTCACACAAGTATGATAGAGTTGGATCAGAAGCATAAAGACAGCATTCTATATAAAAAGTTTAAGTCCTAGAGTGCTGACTTACCCAAAGTTTACATTTTTTTATAATTTACTTTTGTTCATTAGGAAAGGAAAGCTGTTTTGAGAGAATAATTCAGAGGTTTGGAAGAAAAGTGGTGTATGTTGTCATAGGAGATGGTGTGGAAGAGGAACAAGGGGCAAAAAAGGTGAGTGTTCCTCATTGGCATTTCTTGTGCCCTTAATTTTTCTTAGTCCTCAAAATTCTGAGCTGGATCATTTAAACACATTCCATTTCTCTGAAACAGATTGTGAATGCGTCCAGAACTGTAAGCACTGATCTAGGGCAGAGTAGAATTAAATCATTATTGAAATAATCTTTTTGAAGAGTGATATTCACAAGCTCAGGGGTCATGGATGGTTCATCTTCACAGAATGTGGACTTGGGGAACAGAAAAAGAGGCTTAGCTCTGGATCTGTTACCTGGAATAGAGACAGCATACGTGCCTGCTAACGCCAGCATGCCCCTCTCTGCACCCATGGCAGACATCACCAGGTGATTAAACCTTTGTTACCTAAGCCTGGATGCAGCCTACAAACCTTCTAAACATCAATTCAGAGAACCTTCTAAACATCAGTTCAGAAAGATTCTACCAGCTGATCAGAGCTAGGATGCAAAACTTTTCTTCCCTAGAGTATAGTACCTTCTTTTGATCACAAGGTCAGTGAATTACCCCTTTGGGGATGCGCAGAAAGGAGGAAGGAAGCAGACCCAACTATTAGGTCTCTTGACCCAGTTTATCCATCATATTTCTTTCTATTTTTCTGCATCCCTGCAAGTATAATTCTGTCATTTCCTTTAGCAAAAGCTTTCTCATGAATGTCCATCACATTTTTAAAAGGGGGAAGGAGGAGGAACCACATTCCTTAGCCAGGCATTCAGCGTCTACACAACCTAGTAACCACCTACCTTTCAGTCTCCTCCACTCTTGCACCTTACACTGTAGGCATATTGGTCTGCTTACCTTCCTTTGGCCATGCCCAGGACCTCCCCTGCTGCTGTTGCTCCTTTCCCCAGGGCCCGAATGTCACTGTCTTCCTCATTTTTCAAAATCCAGTTTATATACCACCTTTTCTGTTTCTCTTGTTTGTAAGAACTCAGTTGCACCACTTATTCTATAATTGGAGAAAGTGAAAAAAGTGAAAATATTAGTCACTCAGTCATGTCCGACTCTTTGCAACCCCATGGACTGTAGGCCCACCAGGCTCCTCTGTCTGTGGAGTTCTCCAGGCAAGAATCCTGGAGTGGGTAGCCATTCCCTTCTCCAGGGGATCTTCCTGACCCAGAGATCAAACCCAAGTCTCCAGCATTGCAGGAAGACTCTATACCATCTGAACCACCAGGGAAGTCCTTAATTGGAGAAGCTATGGGAAATAACTTGGATTCTTGAGCCAGACAGCCTGCGTTTGAATTGCAGCTGTCATTTACCAGCTCTGAACAGGTTACTTAACCCTTCTCTTTCTTTATCTATACATAGGGACAGTAGCAGCACCTAGCTCGTTGGGCTATTTTAAGGTTTAGATTTAGTTAACACATTATTGACTGTGGGACTTTTGCAGAAACTAGCAACTGTGGCAGTTTGTTACGTAAGTGAATATTGAAACACTCTGGTCAATAGCATTCAACTAACAAGAGATATATTGATATGTCTCTGGTAAATAAGTTGTTAAAATATAAAACAGAGCCTGATACCTATGAAGTATGCAACAAGTGGCAGCCATTGTTATTAACTATTTGTGTATGTGCCTGTCTCAGCAGTTAAGTATGAGCTCCTGAGTGGTGGGAATCTTATATTTTGATTGATTTTTGTTTGGCTCTCAGTCTTCATTCTTTTTTACAACTCCCTAAATCTTGGCACAGTCATGCTCTAATATTTCTTAAATTGAAGAGCATTAAATACTTTGAGATTAACCAATAGGATAATTTTTTCATCTCTTGCCCACACCCTCACTCATAGAAATGACAATATATTTCCATAAAGGAGGCAAGCTCTTCTGGAATATTCCAGTATATCCCAGAAATGGCACCACACCATAGATGCAGTATGACACATGGCCAGCCTCTTTAGAGTCCCAAAATGGTAAATTCACTTTCAGTAACCCTGAATTCCAGTAAAAGCATAAAAAGTATAAGTCGCTTAGTTATGTCTGACTCTTTGTGACCACATGGACTGTAGTCTGCCAGGCTCTTCTGTGGAATTCTCCAGGCAAGAATATTGGAGTGGGTTGCCATGACCTTCTCCAGGGGATCTTCCTGACCCAAGGATTGAACCTGCGTCTCCTGCATTACAGGCGGATTCTTTACTGTCTGAGCCACCAGGAAAGCATAGAAAAGCATAGAAACTGACCCTAATTCTATAAATGATAGATTATTTCTCTTATATTCATAGATACACCATATGCCCAGGATTACAGTTTCCCCAAGTGTGATCAGCACTGGTGGAAACCCACCTACACTTAACTTGATTCTAAGCAGTATTTGCCATCTAAGCACTCACTCTGCATTCCAGCTTCACCAATGGCCATTGTCATTAGGTACATCTGTTAGCCCTTTGGGCTGTCTTCATAAAAAGAAATCTTTCCCAGACTAAATAAAGTGCCCAAAACTCAACCCTGGAGAGTTAAAGAGAATATCTGGTGCAAATCCAGACTCAAGTCTTTTTCCTGAGAAAGCCTCTGTAACCCCTGCCATCTCTAGACAGGACCCCCTAGTGGCGATGGGAACATGGGATAGTTTTGCACCTCTGAGCATCATAGGATTGAAGAGCAGAATTGCATGCCGGGATGGCCCAGGGCCAAGGTGTGAATGTGTCCTCCAGGCTGGTCCTTCTCCATCTGGTATTCAGCAAAATATTTTAAAGAGAAACCAAAATGTGGCTTTTTAGCTTGTGGTAGACAGAATAATGTTTATGAAAGTGATGACTTAATATGAAAGAAAAAAAAAAAAGACACAAGTCAAAGCTTTGGTCCCCAATCAAGGATTCTGTAGACCAGTTTCTTCCTAAGCCTTTCTGAGAAGTCTTCTTTCTTAGATATTTGTGTGGGTGAACACAACATGGAAAAAGAAAAGGAGTTACTGGTTTGATGTTAGAACTGAAAGTAGAAACAATACTGAGAGTATTTATTCCCTCTGAAGAGCAGTTAAATTTGTTTCCAGTGTTTATCCCTTAGACATATTATTCTTTTTATTCAGGACAAACACACACACCTGTACCAAAAAAAAAAAAAAGAAATAGACAACTGCTTACAAAGAACATCCTCTTTAAATTGTTTGACTGTGAATGAGAAGTTGTAGCTTCAAGTTTGTTTTAGCTTCTTGGGATAAGTGTTTGTGATCAGTGCAGTACTCTGTTATAAAGGAACTCTGCACTTTGAGACCTACCAGCTTGAAAACTCTAATGCAACTGTAACCTGGAGTTGTAAGATCTTTATGTGTGTTTGTAAACTGTACAGATTTTTCAGAAATATTCAGATTCCTAAAAACTGCACCTGTGATTCAGATGTCACAGGAAGGTGAATACTTTGGCCAAGATCACACTGCTCGAAAGCTACCAAAGTAAGATATGAAGCCAATTATATCTTTGAAATTCAGCACAAAGTTCCTTCAAATTATAAACTTCACTTAGATATCTTAAATATGATTTGATTTACAAAAAATAATTTTAATGCCTTTGAAAAATTGTTATAGTGTGCAATGTTTATTTCCTTTTGGGAGGTATATAGAACTGTGTTAAATGTTCTCCCCATTTTATACTCATTAAAATTTTTAAAATAAATCATTAATTCTAGTTTATAATTTGGTTCACAAGCATTTCAGATCACTAAATAAAACTGACATTGAAACAGTGAAGTGCTGCAAGAGTGGGTACTCAAATGATTTGCAGAATCAAAACATTTTGCTTTTCTTCTAAATCAGTTTTAACCATTTAGCTTGTGTCTTCGTTTCCTGTGTCCTTTTAAAAATCTAGTACAACACTCTTGCCTCCTACCTGTAGAGATATTTTTCATCTCCCTAAATAATGTTCTTTTGCTAGATGTAGTGTTGTGTTTTTTGTTTTTTGTTTTTTTTTAGCCCAGGCATGAAAACTAGTAAGTATTCTGCCAATTACCTGTTCTATTATGCTCAAAATCTGCTCTGTCACTGTCACTCTCTTTTCCAGTACAATTGCAGGAGTTTCATCAGTAATTGGATCTAATTCTATAATTTGTATCATTAAAACACATTCCTTCAAAGAGAAAAGGTTAGAGATACCTTTGTTTTTTAAAAAAACATTATTCTAAAAAGATCTTAAATTTTTTTATTGGAGTATAGTTGATTTACAATGTTGTATTAGTTTCACATGTACGTCAAAGTAAATCAATTATACATATATCCACTCTCTGTTAGCTTCTATCCCCATGTAGGTCATTAAGAGTGTTGAGTAGAGTTCCCTGGGCT
The DNA here is from genome assembly GCF_014754425.2 of Oryx dammah. Taxonomy (NCBI): domain Eukaryota; kingdom Metazoa; phylum Chordata; class Mammalia; order Artiodactyla; family Bovidae; genus Oryx; species Oryx dammah. Next base: position 46,725,819 of record NW_024070203.1, on the reverse strand, counting down.
ATATGTGCATGCTCAGTCACTTCAGTCATGTCCAACACTTTGCAACAGTAGGTCTTGATATATATATATATATATATATTAGTGTGTTTGTGTCAGTTCCAATTTATCTCTCCCCCTGCCTTATCCCCTGGTAACCATAAGTTTGCTTTCTACATCTGTAACACTTTTTTCTATAAATAAGTTCATTTGTACTGTTCTTTTAGATTGCACGTTTAAGTGATATAGTATTTGTCTTTCTGTGTCTGACTTACTAAGTGAAGGAAGGTCCACCCATGTTGCTGCGATTAGCATTATTTCATTCTTTTTATGGCTAATATTCCATTGTATATGTGTACCACATTTTCTTTATCCATTCCTCTGTTGATGGACATTTAGATTGCTTCCATGTCCTGGCTATTGTAAATATTGCTGCACTGAACACTGGGGTGCGTGTATCTTTTTGAATTACGGTTTTCTTTTTCTGATTTCTCATTGCTAATATATAGGCATGCCAGAGATTTATGTGTATTTTGTGTTCTGTAACTTTACCAAATTCATTGATGAGCTCTAGTAGTTTTCTGGTCCAATTTGTATTCCTTTCCTTTTTCTTCTCTGATTGATGTGGCTAGGATTTCCAAAACTATGTTGAATCATAGTGGTAAGAATGGACATCCTTTTCTTATTTCTGATCTTAGAGGAAATGCTTTCAGTTTTTCACCCTAGAAGAAATAAGCAAATTCTAAAAAAGGTCTCTTGTAAGAGTTTTCTTCAAGCACCTCTTTGTTCCTAGAAAGACTGTTGAGAGAAACTATCTCCCTACCTGTCAATATCTTCCTTTGATGTATGTATGTCTTTTGTTATCAAAATTTGCCATGCTTTTTTTTAACCATAAAATTTCTTGTTTTCCTAACATTCTTCCAGTGAAAATAGTTAAAGCATGATTTAAAAATCAAAATATAAGTAATAGTCTTCTGCACACTGACAGCAGTTTTGGTTTCTGGAGCAAAATGGCCTTGTTTTATAACTCTGACTTTATTTACTTTTCAGAGAACCACTTAAAATGAATCTCTTGGGAATAACATGGAGGGAAGGGGGTATGGGAAGCATCCATTACTCTGCATAATAACAACGGCTTCATCAAAAATGTCCGTTTTCATTGTGCATCCCAAACCTTGCCCAAAACCAAGCTGAAACTGAGAATCTGCTTCATAATGCTTGATTCTGAGTTTATTTAGGAGAAAAATAAGGACTTTTGTTAAAAAAAAAAAAAAGACAGTATTTTTAATGCAAGTTTTGCTTTTAGTTTTAAGTGAGACAAAGGAATTACTAACACTGAGTACAGAATTTTATTCTAAAGCCATTACACTTATTTAACTTAATGAGCACAAACTATATGCCAGATCTTAAATTGTATTTCATCTTTAAAGTGCAGACTTTGTCCAGAGGGGATGCAGATATACAAATAGTCATAGAGCAAAGCTGTGCTGAAAGTTTCATAAATTCTCAAAATAATCTATTTACAATTTTTGAAGTATTTGTATCTCCATATGCAAATTTTCTAGATATATGCATAGGAAAGCACAGATAAGTTTTTTTTATACAAATTATATACTTCTTTTATACCTTTTTTTTTCACTTAATATATATCCTGGTAGTTATTTCGTATCAGGAGCACATGGAGCTCTGTATCTCTAATGCTTATGAATGACCACATCAGAATTTCATTACATTGATGTGCTATAGTTTAACAAGTCCCCTGGGGCTCAACATTTTGGTGGTTTCCAGTATTTACTATTACAGACAGTTCTTATGCGGTTATGTGTGGGCAAGTATCAATATATTTGTGGGATAAATTCCTAGAAGTATAATGCCTAGGGCAAAGGCTATGTGCTTTTATGGTTTTGAAATATTTTTTAATAATTCAGCAAAATTCAAATTACATGTGAATGTTCACACGCCCAGCTTTTTATATTACTGATCTTAGGTATAACCAGAAGGGATAAACACAAAATACCAGACAGGAAAGGTGGCAGAAGGCAATTTGGAAAACTGCACATGTGGGCAAGAGGAACAGAAAGGATGTGTCATCATCTTCCCATTAGGGAATATTTTGGTTCTAATGACCCAAAAACATGTGCTACTTCCTAAAATTTAGGTTCTGGTGCCCATTTTTCTCAATATATGCCTAATCTCGATAAACTAATCACACACCCATCAGTTTAGGCTATTATTGTTAACTGTTTTGGTTTCAGGGCTCTGGTTACCAGATGGAATATCTCCATGTTGCTGTTTTTGTTCATTCTCTAAGTCCCGTATGACTCTTTGCCACCCCCTTGATTGTAGCACACCAGGCTCCTCTGTCTTCCACTGTCTCCCAGAGTTTGCTCAAATTCATGTCCATTAAGTCCCATTTCATCCATCTGAATATCTGCATATATATGTGGTGTAATCTCACAATGTCTTTATCCATTCATCTGTTGCTGGACACTTAGGTTGCTTCCATATCTAGAGTATGGTAATAGTTCTGCTATGAAGATGCAGATATCTGTTCAACATATTATTTTCATTTCCTTCAGGCATGTATATACCCAGAAGTGGGGTTGTTTAGTCATGTGGTAGTTCCGTTTTTAATTTTTTAAGGAACTGCCAGACTCGTTTCCATACTGATTATACCAGTTTACATTCTGACCAGCAGTGCATAAGGGTTCCCTTTTCCCTACCTCCTCATCAGCATTTGTTACCCCTTATCTTTTTGATGAAGGCTGTTCTAACAGGTGTGAGGTGATTATCTCATTGTGATTTTGATTTGTATTTCACTAATTAGTGATGGTGAGCACTACTTCACATACTTGTTGGCCATCTGTATATTTTCTTTACAAAAATGTCTATTCTGCCCAATTTTTAAATTAGATTGTTTTGCTGTTAAGTTTTATGATATTAACCCCTTATCAGATATATAGTTTACAAATTTTTTTTCCTCATTCCATAGGTTATCTTTTCATTTTGTCAATCATTTCTTTTGCTGTGCAGAAACTTTTTAGTTTGATATAGTCTACATGTTTGTTTGCTTGTGCTTTAGGTGTCATATCCAAAAAATCATTACCAAGGCTGATGCCAAGGAGTTTTTCCCCAGTGTTTTCTTACAGGAGTTTTATGGTTCTTGGTCTTATATTTACATCTTTAGTCCCTTTTAGGTTTTTTTCCTTCTTTTATAGGTTGTTTCATTCTTTTATATGTGAATAGCCAGTATTCCCAGCAACATTTATTGAAGAGACCATCTTTTCTCCATTGAGTATTCTTTTCTCCCTTCTATTAGTTAAGCATATATACATGGCTTTGTTTCTGGGCTGTTGATTCTGTACCATTTTCTATGTATCTGTTTTTATTATATACTGTTTTGATTACCACAGCTTTATAATACAGCCTGAAATCAAGAAGTGTGATGCCTCCCACTTTGTGCTTTCTCAGGATTGGTTTAGCAATTTGAAGTCATTTAGCTCCATATACATTTTAGGATTGTTTTTTCTACTTCTGTAAAAATCGCTGTTGGAACTTTGAATCTGTAGATGGCGGCTCAGAAGAGTACAGAGTCCGCCTGCAATGCGGGAGACCTGGGTTCTGTCCCTGGGTTGGGAAGATCCCCTGGAGGAGGGCATGGCAGCCCGCTCCAGTATTCTTGCCTGGAAAATCCCATGGACAGAGGAGCCTGGTGGGCTAAAGTCATGGAGTCACAGAGTCAGACACGACTGAGCAGCTAAGGATGCACACACAGTATGAACATTTTAACAATATTTGTTCTTCTAATCATGTGCTTGACATACCTTTCCATCTATTATTTGTGTCTTATAGTTTTCAGTGTAGAAATCCTTCACTTTTACTGTTTTTGATGTTATTGTAAATGGAATCACTTTATTATTGGATAATTTGGTCTTAGTGTATACAAAGGCTGATTTTTGTAGGCTAATATTGTATCCTGCAACTTTGTTGAATTCATTGATTAGATCTAACAGTTTTTCGTTGGTTTCTTTAGGATTTTCTGTACATAAAATTATGTCATCTGCAAATAGTTTTACTTCTTCCTTTCCAATTCTGATGTTTTTATTTTTCTTACTTGATGTGCTGGCTAGGTCATTTTGATTCTTAATCCCACACTGCCTTACATTGTAATAAAAATGTTCAGCAGATATGTCTTACCTGCTGGTTCTTGGCAGTGGGAGGATATGTTATGTATGTATATTATTTTATAAATCTGCTCTAGCTATAGTGCTGAACAAGTAATACTTTAATGAAAAAGTTATTGACTTTATTAAACCTAGGAGCAACCCTGAGTCATTTCCCCTAAACCGTTACTTTACAAATAAACAAACTAGGGCTCCAAGGAGATGTCATGATTCAAAGCCATGTTACTAAAGTCAGAGTTGAGAGTATAACCCAGGTCTCCTCATTCTAGAACCTGCTTTTCTTTTCCTCTTTTGCCACCATCACTCTCTGATTTGATATAAGAAATATTTGTTCCAAGCTAAACACTGATTCAGGAAAAAAATTATTTACTTTGTACGTACTGGGCCTGGGAAGCTCTTGTTGATCCATAAAAGCTTCACATTGGTATGTGCCTACTTGGAGAAAATGTTATTTTGCAATATAATTATTTGTTAACACATGTTTGAATCCCATTCTCTTCCCTAGACTCAGTCTTACTCAATATTAAATGTTCATAATAACTATCAATAAACTCTTTAACAGGACTAACCAGGTCTTGCACCATTTGACTCCTACAGCCAATAATGTCAGAGCCATGTCCTTCTCTCACACAGCTAGTATTGAAACAATGAACTTGTCCTTTATCCTCTGCCCCTTCACACACGCAGCCATTACAGTGCTCATGTGAATGATTATCCTTTCATAACTAGCTCAGTTATTACCTCTCCTCTTACCAAGTGTCTCCCTCAGTTCCCCAGGCAAAGGGAATCACCTCCTCCTCCTCCTTTGAGATGAACTTGCATGATTGCCGTTCATGTCTGCTACTCAACCACAGACTATGAAAGGGTGGGTCAGGGATGTCTTCTATGCCATGCTTGCAAACACAAAAATCTCTAATGAATGAATGCAAAATAGTACGGTATATGTTTATGATCTAAAGTTGCCCAATGGAACATCATACATATTTGAAAAAAGATCTCTAGTACTTGGTACTGAACTGTTATTGAAGGATAACAAAAAGAGATACCCTAAAATAGTATAGAATCCAGAAAGGCATACGTGTGACATTGGACTATGGTATATGTTTTTAGCAGATCACTTGAGACAAAGGCATTATCAATAAGTAACAATATTTTGCATCCCCAGGATAACAACAGTATTGTGATCTATACCAAAACAGTAGCTTCTACTGTCACTTATCTAGATAGTCCCTCCAAAACTCCTCAGTTCCAAATTCTGTTTGTTTTCATGCCATATTCTAATAGTCTGAATTGTTTAAAAAACCCCTAGAACTATAATCGCAAATTATACTCAGACCTTCACATTATTTTTTGTGTAAAAAAAAAAAATGTTTTCTGTGGGCTTAATAGAATTTTATTCTCTAAAAGGTGATGATTATCTTTCTCTTATCTAAGAAGATTTTGCTGATACATACATATTATAATGTTTTTGAGCTGTACAGTTGATAATCATGTTTTTATCTTTCATGGATGATGAAACTTTGCAGGGGAGGGGGGAGGGGGCTGTTTTTCTTGTCTCTGGTTAATTCAGATGTTTTACAAAGATATCTCCATCATTTAAGGAAGATTTTTCGATTGATGTTTTAAACAACTACAAAAAAAAAGCTGAAAAAACTACCTTAGATGTTCATTTAAATTTTTCTTATATGGTAATGTTGTTTCAAGGTCAGTGTGAACAATGCCTGATGGAAATAAATGAAAAAAATAGTCGTTTTAATCAGATTTTGATTTTAGAACTAAAATCAAATTTTGCAAAATGTAAAATACTACCAACTAAGGAAAACCACTTAAATTTGCAGCGTGAAAGCTCCAGTGGATCCAGATTTTGAAAGGCAAATATTTGACACATTTTTGTTCACAGCTACTGGGTTTTATTTGAAGTTTGGAATAGGCATTCAAGCGGCAGTGTAGGTCTGCTTAAGAAATACCCATCAGCTTCTTAAAAAAACATAGATTCCCGAATTGCATTTTAAAATGCACTCTGGCATTCTTAGGGCAGGAGTAAGTTTGGATTTTGTTTTAAACAGATGTGTTGTTGAGATCTTAACGGGCAGTTTTCACAGTTCGGAATAAAGGCGGGTGGGCAGTGGAGTGGACTGACAAAGCAGCCCTTCAGGGCTGGTGCTGGGAGCGCTCTCCATCCTCACCACGTTGTCTGCCCCTCCACAGCACGCCATGCCCTTCTGGAGGGTCTCCAGCCACTCGGACCTCATGGCCCTACATCATGCCTTGGAGCTGGAGTACCTGTAACAGTCACCTCGCACTTTGAAGCTGCACAGCCACCCTGTGACCGGAGGACACATCCACCAAGCTGAGTCCCAAGTGGGCGCCAGACTCCAAATTAACATTTCAGCATTTTGACACCCAGCTGCTGTGGGTCCTCGCCTCCACCTCTGTGGGAATTGAAGGACACCACACCCCTTTCTTCAGAACAGCTGTTGACTCCTAGTACTGTGAATCCATTGCAAATAAGCCATGAGAATGTTCTAGCACAGTGTCGTGTGTCTTGGCCACATTAACTAACCATGGTTCGAACCTGTGAAGAAAGGACCTGCAGACGCTTTATGTTTCTAGCATCTTCAATGTGACATACACAGCTTCTCCAGTACAGCAAACTTGATTGCACAACAAAGACTGAGATGGGTTTCCTGAGTACCAGTGGGGGGATTTTTCTTGTAAAGGTTTACTTTTTCTGGTGTCTCATACCCAGGGTCTTCTGTACATCTCTACTTATTTATGAACAGACTTAAAAAAAAAAAAAAAGCTTTATTGAGGTATAACTCAAGAACCATACAGTTCACGCAAACAGACTTTTGACATCAGATAACTGAAGAGACAGTAGCATGACAGAAGCGATCGAAGGCCCTGGCCTCATGACACAGCAAGTACTTTGAATTTTAGCACATTGCAAAGTAGTTTAAAATATGTCTAATTTAAACGTATAATATGTACATCACTGAGACAATCATGTACAGAAAGAATTTTTGGTGTAAATTTGTAATAATGGATGATTTCTTTTACATATTGTTTAGAAAAATGATATTGAAAGGTAGCAATGCCTTGATAGTGAAGTATGAGGAGGACCTGCACAGACATGCAGGGCCTTCTCCAAGTACTGGCTATAAATATGTAGATAAGGGATTTTTTTTTTTTTTAGATCATGTTGTCAAGACCAAAAGCATGGATGTCAAGTGTCAATAGGATTTTGTTTTCTAATTTTTTTTTCCCCAATCTGTACTTTTTTTTTTTTTTAATGCTGTTAGGAGGGCCTTGGTAAATAACACATCAGTGTCTTAAACAATTGGAGGGGGAAGACAAGTCCTCTTACAACCTCACTGTTTCATTTTTAGCATTAATGTAGTGTAACTATTTGGCAAAGGACAGTTATTCAAATGCTTCTTCCCACAGAAAGAATGTAGATGGTGGATAGATTTTATAAATGGTTCATGAATTGGACACTAGCAAAGGGACACTATCATGTGTCCAGATGATATTTTCTTAAGGAAGGCCATCACCACATATCTGCAAATCAGCACAACTTTGTATTACTTCCTTACATTCATGTTCTTTCTCTTTCACTCCACCTCCCACCCCCGCACCCCCACTGCCACCATCCCAGAAAAGTTCATTGCCAGCAGTGGGACATGATCCAGTCATCGTCACCAAGAAAATACTACTACTCTTCTCACCCCCATTCTAACTATATGACAAGTGTAAATCTGAGAAATGAAGTTTGTCACCTTTGTAATACCCCCAAAAAAGTTCAGCCAAACGTAATCCATCAATTTATCTAGACAGTAGTTTCTCTCATCTAAAGGCCTTCCATTGTCATGAAATTAATTTTTTGATGAATTTTCTTTAATAGTATATTGGAGGGAAAAAAAACCCACCAGCTTTGACCCAAAGTAGCTACAGAGCTGCCCTATCCTTTCCTAAGGTTTCATGTTGCTGCTAGAATTAGTCAGTTGTAAATATCTCCAAATTGTTTAATCATTGAATTCGGTTGTTTTTTCCTCTCTTGCTTGAAGCAAACAGAAGTCAACAATTTTTAGCCTTTCCATTTTATGTTTTTGTACTCTACAAACTGAAAAGACAAAAGTTTATCTTGGCCTTACTGTATAAAGGTGTGTCGTGTCCACAACTGTGTACAGACTTTTTCTTCAATTTGTGTTTAAATTAATAAAACTGATTTGTGAAGTATCATAAGCTCCCTGTCAGTATTTTCTTCATCTTTTGGTTCTGTAAAATAGCAGGATCTTGGTGGTGTTAGAACACTCATAGTCCAACAAAAGGAAGCTGTATGGAACAACTGTAGTAATGGCTTTATCAGCCCTTGCAAGGAACTAAGCTAGGAGAATAACAGCTGTCTCTTTGATCACCATTAAGAACAGATGAATGGAAAAGCCTTTTACTTCCTCTGAAACTATATAAATGAGACCTTCACTCAGATTTATCTGCTATGGAACCGAATTCAGCGTCAAGTATCTTGGATGTCAGAGCATAGATTTAGCCACTTTAATACCCAAGGGACAGCAATGGAAACTAGTTTCCATTCCATTTCATCTGTAAAGAACGCCCACAACATACATCTCTAAGATTTGGCCAGCTTCATCACTGACAAAGAGCTATATAACAGCACAACTTGCTTCCTCCTGGGATTGCATCTTAGAAACACAACGTTCACACATACAGAACACACGAACATCAAACATGCAGGGGTCTGACTCACTTGTCAGGCCGAGGACGTGCATTTTTCACAGGCACATGTTTGGCCAAGTGGCTTGAATAATGAAGTGTCCGTGCATGCTCGGTTGCCCGAGAGTGAGACATTTGGAGAATGTCTGTAGAGAAAGGCAGGGGTGGGGAGTGGAAGGACTTTTAGGTCTCAGGTGAAGAAAGTATGGAAAAGAGTCAACTGGAGAGCATACCCTCCAAGGATGGATTTTCTAAAGTGCTACTTCTAACATGATACCCTTTGGTCCATAGATGAGAGGCCACATTTCTCTCCCTGCCATTCTAGACTTTTTCAGATACAGTCTCTACTTTCTTTCCAACATTGTCTCTTGTTATTCTTACGAACAAACCTCCGGTCCATGTTAACTGAGCTCTTTAATAGACCAAACAGCCCCTAAGAATCCTTGCCTCACCTCTACTTAGGGCTTGCCCCACTGCCATCAGTGACTTCCCCCACCCTCCATCCACCCGAGCCATGCTCAGTCTCCAGAGCCTTCCCTGCAGAACCTTCTTTCCCATCATGGCACACAGTGTTAGCTTCTTCTCTTGAACTTCTCCCCACCTCCAATGTCCATAGTCTTACTGACTGTTCCTAATACCCCCTTCAATAAAGGCTCACTGTGCACCCATCATGGTGGAGGTGGGGGAGTGTTTGTCTGAGATGTTGCAGATAGGAGATCCTTGCTCCTGTGGATGGAGCTTACATCAGATTAGGCGTGAACAGACACATGAGTGAATGAATGAGATATATTTAGTTGGAAACATTCTTTGTGGAAAATTAAAACAGGGAATATATGTAAGTGACAGGGCTTCCCTAGAAAGGATGGACAGAGCTGAGACAGATGAACTGAGACCAACTGCTAAGAAGCAGGCAGCGTGTGAAGATGAGGGGTAGAAAAGAGAGGCACAAAGGTCCTTGGAGGAGAAGACTTCTATTTATTGTTTTCTCAGAGTGAGGATTACACTCATGGGTCCAAGAAGAGATGATTTTGCAAAGGCTTGCCACTGAGGTCTACACAGGGCTGTGACCCAATCTGATACATTCTTTGAAATGACCACTCTGGTTGCTGGGTGGAGAGTGGACTATAGACGGGCGAGAGAAGAACTGGGGAAACGAGTCATTAGGCCAACAGCCAGGTCCAGGCGAGCAGCAGCCAGATTCAGATTAGAATGGGAAAAAGAACACTTGGATTTATTTTTAGCAATAGCAACAACAGCACTGGCTGATGAGTTGAAAGAGGTGAGCAGTAGGACACAAGAGGAGAATGGACACCCCCAGAGTAAGGCGTCTCCTCACCCACTGTCAGATAGTACACCCAGTGGTGTGCTGGCCTCTGCAGGCAGGTTGAGTGAGTGAAGTCGCTCAGTCGTGTCCAACTCTTTGCGACCCCATGGACTGTAGCCCACCAGGCTCCTCTATCCATGGAATTTTCTAGGCAAGAGTACTGGAGTGGGTTGCCATTTCCTTCTCCAGGGGATCTTTCCAACCAGAGGATCAAACCCATGTCTCCCACATTGCAGGCAGACGCTTTACCGTCTGAGCCACCAGGGAATCAGGTTGCCTGGGTTCAAATCCTGGCTTCCCCATTTTAACTTCACTGTGCCTTAGTTTCCTCATCTGTAAAATGGGGATAACAAGAATACCTACTTCAGACCATTGGAGAAGCAAATGGCAACCCACCCCAGTATTCTTGCCTGGAGAATTCCATGGACAAAGGAGCCTGGCAGGCTATAGTCCATGGGGTCGCAAAGAGTTGGACCCAACTGAGTGACTGTCACTCACTTCAGACCATTACAATGAAGACCAAGTAAGTTCATATGAATAAAGTTCTTGGGACACCACTTGGCAAATTATTGAATGCTGTTCATTCATATACTTGCTAAGTATTTATAGACATTTTTTTTTTCTCTCCAACTAAAGAATCAGCTCTTTGATGGCACAGACCATTTACAAGGGGATTACATTTTTCTGGACTAGTCAAGGAAAGTGAAAGTTATAGTGTTAGTCACTTAGTCATAGCTCAAACTCTAGCTCACCAGTATCCTCTATTCATGGGATTCTCTGGGCAAGAATACTGAAGTGGGTTGATATTTCCTTCACCAGGGAATCTTCCCAACCCATGGATCAAACCTGGCTCTCCTACACTACAGGCAGAGTCTTTACAGTCTGAGCCACCAGGTAGGCCTAAGTCTAGGAAACAGGATGAAAAAGACAACCATTGAGTAGCAATTCTTTTTTAGTAGCCACCATCCCAATGCTTGAGGTCAGGAATTAACGAGTTTTTCATCCTGTTTCCTAAATGGAAAGAAAATCCAGAAGGAAGGGAATATATGTCTCTGTATGGCTGATTCATTTTGCTGTACAGTAGAGACTAACAACATTGTAAAGCAATTATACTCCAATGAAAATTAATTAGAAAAAAAAAAGGACTTCTCTGGCGGTCCAGTGGTTAAGAATCCATCTGCCAATGCAGGGACACGAGTTCAGTCCCTGGTCCAGGGAAACTAAGATCCCACATCCTGCGGGACACTAATCCCTCATGCCACAACTACTGAGCTCATGTGCCCTAGAGCCCTGCTCTACAACAGGAAAAGCCACGGCAGAAAAGCCCCTGCACCGCAGCTAGAGAAAGTCCCCTCAAAACAACAAAGAGCCCCTGAGCGGAAATGAAGACCCAGCACAGCCCTTAATAAATGAATAAATTTTAGAAAAAAAGAATCACAATGATAAAGGAGACTTGTGTGAGCGGTCCTGTGGACATGAGAGGTGGGGCAAGCAGGGCAGGCGGGAAACCCTGCCCCAAAGCTGAGCCCCGCAGGCTGAAGCTGGCCTGAGCAGAGTGGGGAGAAGGAGAGCGTACGAGAGAGGCCACGGGACTACAGGAGCACAGGGAGTGTGGGTCCGAGTAGCTAGGAGAGGGAAAGGTGAGGATGGGAACTGTCCGTCACCTCCAAAGACAACTTCGGACTTAGTGCTTTTATTCTCCACAAGCTTGGCTGTCCCCCCTCTGTGGAAGACAGGAAAGCAAGAAGATGGGACCAGAGGTTCTCAGCCTCCTGCATTAGCACACAGCCTGGAGGACCCTCTCCTGGGGCCCCTGATTCAACATTAAACTAGACTTAGATGAGAGCCCTAAGTAGTGTCCAGCAGAGCCCCTTTTATTTTACAGATTACAAAACTCAGGTTAAATGCTCTGAGAGGTCACAGCCGAATCAGGCAGTCACGGCTCTGAGCGACTCTTGGATACAACACAGAATCATGAAAAGGTCACGGGCTCTCAGATCAGTACAAGCTGACTTTTCCTCTGGCTCCATCACTCCACACCAGGGCTTAGGCAGCCCTTTCCATTTTCAAGGGATATCTCACATCCTGTCCAGTTAATACAATTGTTCAGTGAGGTCTGAATGCTCATAGCACCTCAATTCTATGCTATCCTTCCAGAGATTGGTTTAAAATTTGACTCCTAATCCACATTTACATATGCCCCACGAACATACATTTTATAATAACTTTTAAAATTTGCTTTTCAGAACTGGAATAGGGCTTGGATGTTCCCCACTTCAACCGAATATAAAGGAGGCCATTTGCTGAAGGAGCTTCCCTGGTGGCTCAGATGATAAAGAATCTGCCTGCAATGTAGGAGGACCAGGGTTCCATCCTTGGGTCGCGAAGATCCCCTGGAGAAGGGAATGGCAACCCACTCCAGTATTCTTGCCTGGAGAATCCTATAGACAGAGGAGCCTGGCGGGCTATGGTCCACAGGGTCGCAAAGAGTCGGACACAACTGGAAGCAACTTAGCACACACGCTTAACAGAATGTGGACATGGGCCCATGAACACTGCGTGTTCATTTAAGACCTCTAAGAATTCCCTCCCAGATCCTGGGACCCGCCCCCGCAACAGTCCCCACAGACACAAAACCTTCAGCTGACTCATGTCACCCTGTCCATCCTGCTCTGGATGGATTTTTGACAATCCGAAAGGAGAGAGCTACCAACAGCACTTCCTTCTTTCAGTGTCTCTCAGAAAGGTTTCCATTTCTCTCCGCTCTGTGCAATTATCCAAAGTGACAGGCGAGCTTGTGGCAGAAGAAATGAAAGAGTTTGTAATTTAGGAAACCTTTTGGCCCCACTGACTGAAAGCAGGTTGTTTGTAAAAAGGAAATCCTGACCTCAGCTAACTGGCAAACTCTGTCAGAAGCAATAGAAGGACGCGAAGGAGAAAGAACAGCGCCGGGGATTTTTATTGGCAACAGAAGAAAACTGGATCCTCTTCCAGAGGAAAGCCCTTAGGAGTGAACTTTCTGGTAGAGGGACGGAGTGTGCCCAGAGCCAGTGCATTAGCGGCTACACACTACACCGTGGTTTGGTTCTGGGTCTGTGGGCTTGTCTGACTGGGTGCGTTTGCTGCCTGGGACCATGGCTAGACTGACTGTCCTGATGATGGATTCCCCCCACTTCCCGCTTCTGCCCCCAGCACTCCATGGCCTATCCCACCTTCTGTCATGGCTTGATATAAAGCCCCAGGATCCACAGATGACAGCATGCCCACTTGGTGTGAAAGGAGATCAGCTCTCTGGGTGTTTTCCTGGTGCTGTCCACCAACTCACCCTAACCTTGTTCCTCTGTCTGCTACCCCTTTGGCAGGACTCTGCAGGGACCTCTGGGGACTCCCTAAAATTGGAGCCTCATCCCCACCCCACCCAACCACAAGCTCTAATTTCCTTCTGCTTGTGGTTCTCAACACTTTCATGCATTGGAGAAGGAAATGGCAACTCAGTCCAGTGTTCTTGCCTGGAGAATCCCAGGGACGGGGGAGCCTGGTGGGCTGCCGTCTATGGGGTCGCACAGAGTCAGACACGACTGAAGTGACTTAGCAGCAGCAGCAGTGGTTCTCAAAGGGCTGCCCCTTGAAATCACCTGGGTGCTCAGAAAACTCCCTGAGCCCCTTCCTATAGATTCTTTTGGAATATAGTTGCTTTACAATGTTGTGTCAGTTTCTACTGCACATCAAAATGAATCAACTGTGCATATCCATATGTCCCCTCCCTTTTGGACTTCCTTCCCATTCAGGTCACCGCAAAGCAGTAAGTAGAGTTCCCTGTGCTACACAGCAGGTCCTCATCTGCTTTCTATTTTATGTCCATGCATGCGTGCTCAGTCACCTGTCCAACTCTTTGTGACCCTGTGGACTGCAGCCCACCAGGCTCCTCTGTCCATGGGATCTTCCAGGCAAGAATACTGGAGTGGGGTGCCATTTCCTCTTCCAGGAGATCTTCCTGACCCAGGGATCGAATCGGTGTCTCCTGCATTGGCAGGCAAGGTCTTCACTACTGAGCCACCTGGGAAGTCCTATCTATTTTATACATAGTATCATAGTGCATATGTGTCAATCCCAACCTCCCAGTTCATCCGCCGCCCCCCACCGCCCCGCCCTTTCCTCCCTAGAGAGTATCATTGAACTTGTCTAGGTTGGGGCTTGAGCAGCAGCCAAGGCAGAGAGCCATTGCTGTGGGCCAACCAGGTGTGAGGGAAAGACCCCCACCTAGGGCAGCTCCCCACAAGGCTGGGCTGCGTGTGGAGTGTGTGTTCCCAGCTCCTGGCTCCTGCTTTCCAAGCCATTCTGATTCCTGGTTGGCTGTGCCTGTGCCCCTAAAATCCTTATGACCCCCAACTCAATTCCATCCCAGAATCGAGGGAATTCCTTCTGCAAATGAAGAGTTCTGCCTGGTGTCAGGGGTGTTCTTGGGGGGCTGGCCATCTAGTGGGAAAACAGATAATGTGAGAAAATGCAGACTATGATGAGGGCCTCACTGGACTGCAAGAATACCAGAAATCTAGGGGGACAACTGTGGCAAAGAATTTTAGTTTATGATGGAAGCCCCGAGGCGAGAGTGGTGAGCGTTGGCTGGGGAAACAGGTGTCATTAAAGGGATGATATTTTCACTGGCCTGAATGAAATAAGAGAAGAAGAAGCTGATACGGCTTCCCAGGTGGCACTAGTGGTAAAGAACCCACCTACCAATGCCGAGATGGAAGAGCTGTGGGTTCAATCCTTGGGTCCGGAAGATCCCCTAGAGGAGGAAATGGCAACCCATTCCAGTATTCTTGCCTGGAGGATCCCCATGCACAGGGGAGCCTGGTGGGCTACAGTCCACGGGGTCACAAAGAGTCAGACATTACTGAAGCAACTTAGTACACAGCATTCAGGCTGCTAAACCTAGACTCCAGTCCTCCCCAGATTAACGAGAGAGAGATGTATAATAACTGTTGCTGGGACACATCAAGAGGTGGTTGCAATAACCCAAGCAAGATGGAAGGAGGGTCTGTCCTAGGGCAGCCCTGCGGATAGAAACTCAGAACCCACACAGCAGGTGTCCCAGAGGCAGGGCAAGTCTAGTATGTAGGGCCAGCTTCCAAGGTTCTCTTGCTGACGCCCTCCCCCACCTCCAGTCAACACTGGAAAGGATGTTGTTGGATCCAGCCAAGTATAAAGTGTAAAATCCAGTCAGGATTATAGCTAAGGGGAAGGTGTTGGTTCTTTTTAAATTTTCTCTCTAATCCAAACCTGGAAGACTTTGCTGTCTGTGAGTGTGTGTGTGTGTGCATGTGGAAGGTGTTGGTTCTTTCTAAATTTTCTCTCTAAAGTGTGTGTGTGTGTGTGTGTTTAAGGTGTTGGTTCTTTGTGTGTCTGTGTGTGTGTGTGGAAGGTGTTGCTTCTTTCTAAATTTTCTCTCTAATCCAAACCTGGAAGACTTTGCTGTTTGTGAGAGTGTGTGTGTGTGTGTGTTGCACTGACTTGTTTAAAGGAGCCAGAATTGCAACC
This sequence comes from Oryx dammah, assembly GCF_014754425.2. Lineage (NCBI taxonomy): Eukaryota > Metazoa > Chordata > Mammalia > Artiodactyla > Bovidae > Oryx > Oryx dammah. Next base: position 46,710,060 of record NW_024070203.1, on the reverse strand, counting down.
AGGTTTCCCTGATGGTTCCAAGAAATGCATCAATCAGGCTGAAGCCCTTTACATGTAATTGAGAAAACGGCAGTTTTCCATTTCAAAATGGGGGGTGGGGTATTGACTGAAGGAGTTTTTAAAGAAGCTAAACCCTTCTGTGGAGGCCCTTACTATCATCCTCTAAAAACATAACCTGGGTGGGAGACAGGGGACGGGACCTTTGTAATATTGTAAGCAGATGGATCACAGGGTTCCCAGAGAAAGAGAACTATGAATGGCTTTCTTGACAAAAGAGGGCCATGTTGGTCTCAGCATTTTGTGATGTAAACCAGGCCACATGCTTGACCTTGAACAGGTCTCAGTGATCAATGATCTTAAGGGAATGAAGGAACAGAGAAAAGGCAGCCAAACAAAGTGCAGTGACAAAGCAGAGTCCTATGTCTCCTCAAGGGATATACAGAATAATATATCTGAATTTTTCAAGGAACTAACACCCTCATCCATGGGGAAAGGACAGAATGATGATGTTGACCCTCCTGACCTGAGGCAACTAAAGTCTGAACTCTGTAGACATCTGCTCCAATTTTATGCTGAATTCTGCTCTGCTCAACCCCCTTCATGAATATGCATATACTGCCCAAGCCCATTCATGAACATGCATGGACCCTTAATGTAAATACTCCCCAGTTTTGCTGTGCAGGGAGGCCCTGCTTTGGGAAATATCCCCAGGCTTCTTCTTATTGGCTGCAAGTAATAATAAATCCCTCCTTCTTCCCATCTTTGGTTTGATTGTGTCTATTGGCTCAACACCCAAGAAGAGGCAAACCCAGTTTTCAGGTAACATCTCTAGGAGGACAAGGGTCCCCACAAACTTGCACCCCACTCCTTGCACCTCCTCTTAAGGAATACTGTGTCCTCAGGGATGAACCAGGTGCTCCAAGGTCCTTAAATGCAAAACCCCTCTGACAGTGTCCCTTGCATTTCCCTGTTTACAGGCATGGAGCTTGCCTCAGACAGATGGTAAAGTACTAAAGAAGAGGAAAAGACAAGAGAAGAAAAACCAAGACAGAGTGTGGAGGAGGAGAAGGGGAGAGTTTGTTGTGTCAACTTGGACGTTCAAAAGAACTACACCATTGAACAGTATCCCCCTGTACTTGCTCTCACTTTGCTGTGCAGGAGGTCTGGACAGCTCTCCCACCCCACCCGCCTCAAGTCACAGGGATCAAAGGCTCTGTGAGCCCTGAAGAAGGGGAGAGGAGATCTGAGTAGAAGAGGCCCTGCCCCCTCCACCGTCTCTTCAGAAAGGGCCTTTCACCGCCTCCCACCATGTTCCTGTCTGTACCAACCTCTCACTGAGAAGTCACCACAGGCCCCATCACCTAACCAACTCAGTGGTTCAAAAATACCAAGGGTTTTGCAGAATTTCCATTCTTCTCCAAGTAGTTAAAATGTAAGCAGGCGGGTGCCTGCGCTGATGGAGGAAGCCCACGCCCTTATTGGAACAGTCTTGTTTTGAAAAACTTCTGCCCTCCGGGGTTGAAAGCATTTCTTGGCCCGGTGAAATCAAAAGGTGACAGGATCACTCCAGCAACGCTCCCAGCCTGACCTTGATATTTATTTGCAAAGCCTTACAGGAAATCAGTGCTACGCGTTCCATGAAAAACAAAGGGAAATGCAGGAACCAGGAAAAACAACAGACTGCTCCAAACAGCCTAACATCAACAGACTTTAAAGAAAATGAGATGCTGGAAAAATAGTTCCCTTTGGCATGTAATCTTTCCACATGTACTGAAGACCCACTGTGTGCCCAGCCTGGAGCAAGGTCCTGACAGAGTCTTGGCCCTGAGAAGGTCATGATTCCCAGGGTGGGGTTGGGGGGCTGCTGAGATAAAGGTGCTGTTGGGTGATTTTGACTTGAACAGTAAGGAACAGAATTGAGGCAGGAGATAGAAGGGCCTCAGGCTAAACAAAACCTCCATAATAGCATAATTGACCAGATAAAAGACCATATATTCCTCATTCTCAAAGTTAAGGAGAACACCCTGACTATAATACATGTGCCCCTTGGAGGTCAAAAGAGAGGGTGGGTGGGCGCCACCTCATAGTAAGTGATGCGACTACCCATAGACCTCTTCTCTAGAATCCATCTTGGCTAAAAATGTGCAGGCAAATATGGGAGGATCTTGTGCATGCTAAGTCACTCGGTCATGTCCAACTCTTCCAAACGCTATGGACTGTAGCCCCCCAGGCTCCTCTGTCCATGGGATTCTCCAGGCAAGAATACTGGAGTGGGTTGCCATGCCCTCCTCCAGGGCATCTTCCTGACCCGGGGATCAAACCCACGTCTCCTGTGGCTCCTGCATTGCAGGTGGATTCTTTACCTGTGAGTCACTGGGGAAACTCCACGAGTATTTATACTGCTGCTACTGCTAAGTTGCTTCAGTCGTGTCCGACTCTGTGTGACCCCATGGACAGCAGCCCACCAGGCTTCCCCGTCCCTGGGATTCTCCTGGCAAGAACACTTGAGTGGGTTGCCATTTCCTTCTCCAATGCATGAAAGTGAAAAGTGAAAGGGAAGTCGCTCAGTCATGTCCGATTCTTCGAGACCCCATGGACTGCTGCCCACCAGGCTCCTCCGTCCATGGGACTTTCCAGGTAAGAGTACTGGAGTGGGGTGCCATTGCCTTCTCCGATGAGTATTTATAAATGTGCACAAATAATTCATAGAAAGTAACTTCCTAGATATATAAGTGCAAGGATAACAGGTATGACTATTTAATGCAATAAAATTTGCCAAATTATTATGCAAAAAATTGCACTACTTTTTACATTTTCACCCAAAGTATTGTGAAATCTGAAAGCTCCTGTAGACTCTCAGAGCCCTGCTCCCAGAGATACTGCTGCAGTAGTTCTGAGGTAGTATCTAGAATCCACATTATTTAAAAATTCTGCAGGTATTTCTAACATTTTCCAGCTTTTGTACTCAAAAAAAGTACAAGTAGATATCAAATTGTGTATTATCTAATTGCAACAAAAATCTAAAAACTAAGGATATTGTTGACAAAAGTTAAAGCCCTAAATAAATGGAAGGATGTACAATGTTCATAAATTAGAATACTGAATATTACAGAGAGAGAGAGAGAGAGAGAACACAGGCTGATTGCTAAAATAAATAACACCAAGAAGACCTACACTAGCAGTTGTCAAAACCAGTCACAAAGCTATATCAATTAGTGTGGTATTGGTACTAGAACAGATGAGGAAAAATGAAAAAGAATAAAAAAAGAAAACTCCATATATTCTGTCACTGATGACTAGGAGACTACAGTACAGTAAAGATGATTAAATAAATGGTGTTGATCAAAAAAATTTATCTCCCTTAGGGGAAAAAATGAAACTTGACCCTAACTCTCACCATACACAAAAATAAAATCTTGAGATGTATGTCCAAGTTTAAATTGATACAGATATTAGAAAAATACATATAAAATATATTTATGAATTCCAGACAGATTAATAAGGCACAAAAAATCATTAACCACTTCAAAAATTATAAATTGGACTAAATTAAATTAAAGGTGTTCTGCTCAAAGCACAGTATTGAAAGAATGAAAGGGCAAGCTATAGTGAGAAAAGATTCTTACAATACATGTCTGATAAAGTACTCATAAAGTGAATATATAAAGAGCTCTTATAAATCAATATAAACTGAATAAATCTCAAGATAAAGAAAGGGTAAAAGATTTGAATGAACATTCCTTATAAGAGGAGATCCAACTGACTGACAGTGGGAATTTGCTGTATGACACAGAGAGCGTAAATCAGGTGTTCTGTGACAACCTGGAAGGGTGGGATGGTGTGGGAGGTGGGAGGGAGGCTCAGGACATATATATACCTATGGCTGACTCATGTTGATGTAAGGCAGAGACCAACACAATATTGTAAAGCAATTACTCACCAATTAAAAATAAATTAAAAAAAAGAGGATATCCAACTGGTTAACAAATATAGAAAAAGTTGCTCAATTTCATTGTTTGTCAAAGAAATGCAAAATGGTAATGAGGTACCTTTCCATTATACCGGAATGGCTGAAATGAAAAAGAGATAATACAAGTGGAAGTATACATTAGTATAGTCTCTTTGTAAAACTGGCAATATCTGCTAAATTTGATCAAGCTACACTCCTCTGCATTACTGGGAACATACTCTTTATGCCATTTATTCTGTATTATCTGTTGCCTTGACATTTCTTAACCCCCTACCTCAACATTTTAAACTTATAAGAGTGAAAACAATTCCTCATCTCCTATCCCAATAGAGTATTCAGGCCATCACAGGGTAAATATTTAGGAATATCAGTTGAAAGTACTATTGATTTGTAGTGTAGCTCAACAAGCATATTTTTATGTTACCAAAAAAATGCTAATCCATTATTTCATTTTTCTTTGATATCTTCTCCGTATCAAATATACTAATATCTTAGATTTTAAATAAATAAGCTCTATACAACTCAATTTCTGGGAATATATTCAGAGGAATATTATTTATTGATTTATTTATTCACCAGAAGTTGTATTAGGCATAATGCAGCTGAGATGCAATGGGAACCAAAAATAATTACCTGCCTGGACTAATCATGACCAGGGCATAAAAATGAATGCTTGGGTTCTGGTTCCAGATGGCGACACAGGGGAGCCCGAACTCATCTCCTCCCATGGACACCCTGGATCTGCAGTAAATATGGAATAACTCCCTCTGAAAAAAATGCTAAAACCTAGCCGAGCAACTCCTATACACTGGGTGAATGAGAGAAATTCCCCATCAAAGCAGGCAGGAAAGGCTGGGACACAGTCTTTCCATAAATTCCATTCCTGGCACAGCAACACACAACTGTGGGAATTCAAAACCTAAAGTATCTCCCTGAGGAGTAAAGGATTTGAACCCCACAGTGGGCACCCCAACTTCTAAGACCCAAATCTACCTTTGAAAGCCAATGGGGGAGGGAACTTCCCTGGTTGTCCAGTGGCTAAGACTCCCCGCTCCCAATGCAACGGGCCCAGGTCCCATCCTTGGTCAGGGGACTAGATCCCACAGGCTGCAACTGAAGATCTGCATGCTTCAACAAAGATCGAAGATCCTGTGTGCCACAACTAGGACCCAGGACAGCCAAAAAAAAAAAAAAAAAAGACTAAAAACTCAATGGAGCCTGTGTCCATGAGACTAATAGGCTATAGCCATCTAAGAAACAGTTGTTAAAGGACTCACATACAGACTTATCCACCCCAGGGCTCAGTGCAATAGCAGCCCTTCTGTATCAGAAGCAGACAGACTCTATGTTAAAGAGGCTCATTCATGAATCTTAAGCCTTTAGCCTGAGTCATCTCATTTAATGCACACCTAGGGGCCTGCTGGCTGGTAAGCACCATTGTGGTGCTCTCTCTCTGCTATGCTCCTGAATGCAAATATCTTCTGGAGGGGAGAAAATATGCATCTGGTATCCTGAGTTTTAGGTCTGGTGCCGAAATTTGGGGTCTGCTACCCAGAGAATCCCTTATGATTCTTATATACAGTGGAAGTAAGAAATAGATTTAAGGGCCTAGATCTGATAGGTAGAGTGCCTGATGAACTATGGAATGAGGTTTGTGACATTGTACAGGAGACAGGGATCAAGACCATCCCCATGGAAAAGAAATGCAAAAAAGCAAAATGGCTGTCTGGGGAGGCCTTAAAATAGCTGTGAAAAGAAGACAAGTGAAAAGCAAAGGAGGAAAGGAAAGATATAAGCATCTGAATGCAGAGTTCCAAAGAATAGCAAGAAGAGATAAGAAAGCCTTCTTCAGCAATCAATGCAAAGAAATAGAGGAAAAGAACAGAATGGGAAAGACTAGAGATTTCTTCAAGAAAATTAGAGATACCAAGGGAACATTTCATGCAAAGATGGGCTCGATAAAGGACAGAAATGGTATGGACCTAACAGAAGCAGAAGATATTAAGAAGGGGTGGCAAGAATACATGTAAGAACTGTACAAAAAAGATCTTTACAACCAAGATAATCACAATGGTGTGATCACTCACCTAGAGCCAGACATCCTGGAATGTGAAGTCAAGTGGGCCTTAGAAAGCATCACTATGAACAAAGCTACTGGAGGTGATGGAATTCCAGTTGAGCTGTTTCAAATCCTGAAAGATGATGCTGTGAAAGTACTGCACTCATTATGCCAGCAAATTTGGAAAACTCAGCAGTGCCCACAGGACTGGAAAAGGGCAGTTTTCATTCCAATCCCAAAGAAAGGCAATGCCAAAGAATGCTCAAACTACTGCACAATTGCACTCATCTCACACGCTAGTAAAGTAATGCTCAAAATTCTCCAAGGCAGGCTTCAGCAATACATGAACCATGAACTTCCAGATGTTCAAGCTGGTTTTAGAAAAGACAGAGGAACCAGAGACCAAATTGCCAACATCTGCTGGATCATGGAAAAAGCAAGAGAGTTCCAGAAAAACATCTATTTCTGCTTTATTGACTATGCCAAAGCCTTTGACTGTGTGGATCACAATAAACTGTGGACAATTCTGAAAGAGATGGGAATACCAGAGCACCTGACCTGCCTCTTGAGAAACCTGTATGCAGGTCAGGAAGCAACAGTTAGAACTGGACATGGAACAACAGACTGGTTCCAAATAGGAAAAGGAGTACATCAGGCTGTATATTATCACCCTGCTTATTTAACTTCTATGCAGAGTACATCATGAGAAAGGCTGGGCTGGAAGAAGCACAAGCTGGAATCAAAATTGCCAGGAGAAATATCAATAACTTAGGATATGCAGATGACACCACCCTTATGGCAGAAAGTGAAGAGGAACTCAAAAGCCTCTTGATGAAAGTGAAAGTGGAGAATGAAAAAGTTGGCTTAAAGCTCAACATTCAGAAAACGAAGATCATGGCATCTGGTCCCATCACTTCATGGGAAATAGATGGGGAAACAGTGGAAACAGTGTCAGACTTTATTTTATTGGGCTCCAAAATCACTGCAGATGGTGACTGCAGCCATAAAATTAAAAGATGCTTACTCCTTAAGGAAAGTTATGACCAACCTAGACAGCATATTGAAAAGCAGCCAACAAAGGTCCGTCTAGTCAAGGCTATGGTTTTTCCTGTGGTCGTGCATGGAGGTGAGAGTTGGACTTTGAAGAAAGCTCAGCGCCGAAGAATTGATGCTTTTGAACTGTGGTGTTGGAGAAGACTCTTGAGAGTCCTTGGACTGCAAGGAGATCCAATCAGTCCATTCTGAAGGAGATCAACCCTGGGATTTCTTTGGAAGGAATGATGCTAAAGCTGAAACTCCAGTACTTTGACCACCTCATGAGAAGAATTGACTCACTGGAAAGACTCTGATGCTGGGAGGGATTGGGGGCAGGAGGAGAAGGTGGCGACAGAGGATGAGATGGCTGGATGGCATCATGGACTCGATGGATGTGAGTCTGAGTGAATTCTGGGAGTTGGTGATGGACAGGGAGGCCTGGCGTGCTGCAATTCATGTGGTCACAAAGAGTCGGACACGACTGAGCGACTGAACTGAACTGAACTGCCCAGAGAATGCCACTTAATCACCTGGCTCTGGATCCTGGATCCCACAGGACAGTAACAATTGAAAAGACAGCTCTTGGCAGACTACCATCCCCAGGGTACTACTGTACAGGCAGAAGACTGAAACACACTTCTGTGAAAGAGACTTTTCTGCATGTTCAGAAGTTTTGGCTTGAAGGGAAGCCTTCTGGTTTGGCATATGTATCTTGAGGACTATAGATGTGCCCTTGGTAAACAGAGGCCAATGGACACATTCTTTCTGCACTCTCCAGCTCACCTCAGTCCAGCTCACTAGTATATCCAGAAAGGAGCTTACATCCTTGTCTGGTGCCCTGATTTCTGTGGCTGCCATCAGAGGAACCTCTATGTTGGAGGAGACCAGTGAGGCTTAAACTCATGAGTCCCACAGGACTGGAGCCAATGGGAGAAAGAGTTTTTAAATGGCTACCATCTCCCACCCTCCAGAGCACAATAATAAGCAACAGACCCAGGACTCAGTCTTTCTAAGAAAGAACCCTATTATCTTATAGCTGTAGCCTGAGGGACAAGCTTCTAATTAAAGCTATATCTAAGGGCTGACTAAATCCCTTCCAGAGATCTTGGAGGATGGATGCTGTCTTTGTGCTATCCCTCTGCTATGCTCCAGAGCACCAGTATCTCCTAGAGGGGAGTTTTATACACATCTGGTACCCTGCTTTTTGCAGTTTCCACCCAGAGAATACTCCTTGATCACCTGGCTCTGATGGCCAGATGGGCTTGTGTTTCTAGATCCCACAGGATTGTAACAACTGGAAACCCAGTTCTTGGCTACTACCCACAGGGCATGGCACAGAGAGCAGACAGAAACACACTCCCATTCTTTCTGCAAAAGAAACCTATTTGCTTGTCCTAGAGCTTCAATACTAGGGGCAGACTTCTGGTTTGGCACACATTTAGACCCTGATGGAGATGCTCTCAGGAAAGACAGGCCAGTGGACACACTCTTTGCTCTCTCCCTCTGCCTCAGTATACCTTGCCAGTATCTCCCAGAAAGGCACTTATACACTCATCTGAAGCCCAAATTTTTGCAACTGTCACCCAAGGGACATTTCTAGAATGCTTGGCTTTGGTGGCCAATGGAGCTTACACTTGTGGTCCCATAGGACTAAATATACTTGTATTCTTTAAAAGGTGTTGCCTGAAGTTCAGGCTTCCTGTCAGTCTCAATCTCAGTGCTAAGATCTTTCCTTTCAGATCACTTGTAGTTCTTACAACACCCTTAACTACTGGGAGCCACTAAAAATAAAATAGGCCTCTTAGACAATTACAAAGGTTTGACAGACAGCTAAGAACCAGAGTCGGATTGAAAGATAAGATGTATCTCCTACACAAGGCTAACCCTTCAAGACTGGGAGAAGTGGCTCTTTCTTCTAAGGCATAGAAACCAACACAGAATCAAACAAGATGAAGGAATAGAGAAGTATGTTCCACAAGATGAAACCTTAGGAAAAAAAAAAAAACCTTAATGAAGCACAATAATTTACCTGATAAAGAGTTCAAAGTAATGTTCATAAGCATTGAAAGAAGAATGTATGAACACAGTGAGCACTTTAAAAACAAGATAGAAAATATAAGAAAGTACTAGTGATAGACATCAAAGACCCAAAGACGATACTGAAAAACACACTAGAGGGGTTCAACAGTAGTCCAAATAAATCAGTGAATTCAAAGACAGGACAGTGGAAATCACCCAAGAGGAGCAGCACAAAACAGCAGAAAGAAAACAGAATGAAAAAAGTGAAGATCATTTAAGGGACTTAAAGGACAGCGTCAAGCAGACGAACATTCACATAATAGGGACCCCAGAAAAAGAAGAGAGAATGAGAGAAAGAAGCAGACATTTATTTGAATAAATAATGGCTGAAAACTTCCCTAATCTTGGGAAGAAAACAGACATCCATTTGTATATATTTATGTACCCCACACAAGAGGAGCTAAATATGTAAAGCAAACATTTACAGACCTAAAGAGAGAAAAAGATGGCAAAACAATAATAGGGGATTTTAATATCCCACTTACATCAATGGATAGGTCACCTAGACAGAAAATCTATAAGGAAACATTGACCTGAAACAACATATTACACCAGATGGACTTAACATATATATTATACACAGAACATTCCACTCAAAAGCAAAAGAATACACATTCTCCTCTAGTATACATGGAACATTCTGTTTTCCAGGAGGGTTCATATATCAGGCACAAAACAAACCTTAAGAAATTTAAGGCAATTGAAATCATATCAAATATCTTCAACATCAATGGTATGAGACTAGAAAATCAATTACAAGAAGAAACCTGGAAAATTCATAAATATGTGGAGAAGAGACATGCTACTGAACAACCAATGGGTCAAAGAGGAAATCAAAAGATAAAAAAGAGACAGAGGAAAGTGAAAATATGTCAAAATATATCAGACGCAGCAAAAGCTGCTCTGAGGGGAATTGTCATAGTGATAAATGCGTACATCAAGCAACAAGAAAAATCTCAAGTAAGCAAGCTAATTTTGCACCTCAAAGCACCAGGGGAAAAAATGACAACCAAAGTTAGTAGAAGGAAGATAGTAACAAAACTCAGAGCAAAAATAAAAATAACATTTGCTCTTTGAAAAGACAAACAAAATTTACAAATCTTCAGGTAGACTCATCAAAGGAGGGGTACTCAAATAAAATCAGAAATTAAAGTGGAAAAGTTATGAAACTGATGAAGAAAGCAGAGTAAGAAGACCCTAAGCTCACTTTTCTCTCACAAATATATATGTAGCAATTAGTGAAACATACCAAAATCTACCAGAAAAGACCTGCTACAACTAAAAATATAATGAAGAAACCAAAACAACACAGGTAGGAGGGAGGAGATATAGTAGAGTCAAGATCCGTACCCCTGGGTGGGAGACTTACGAATAGGCGAAAAATTACAATAGCAGAGGTTCTCATCAAGGAATGAGGGGCCAAGCCCCACATTAGGCACCCCAGCCCAGTGGTCCTGCACTAGAAAGATAAGCCCCAAGAACACTACCACACAAATACTGGTGCTGGCAGGTGCTGATTTGAATCCTCCTGTCTTGCTAGCTGGGGGACCCCACCCCACCCACCAGTCTGTCTGCACCAGTATGGGGATGCCTCAGGCCAACACAGGACCCCACCAATATGACAGCAGGCCAGTCCCAGACCCAGGACCACCTAGTCCTCAGCCCATTAGCAGACCAACACCAACTCCAAGATACCCTGGACTCCTCAGCCAGCCACTCTGGGACCCAACTCTCACGAGCAGGACAGCACAGCTTTGGGACACCCCAGAGCCAGCTGTGTCAGGAACTGGCCCCACTCACTAGCAGATCAACACTAGAAAATCAATCCTATTTACAACTGCAACAAAAAGAATAAAATATTTAAGAATAAATTTAATCAAGGAGATGAAAGTCCTATACACTAAAACCCAAGATATTAATGAAAGAAAATGGAGATGATACAAAGATATGGAAAGATATTCCATGCTCATTGATTGGAAGAATTATAATTGTTAAAATGTCCATACTACCTGAAGCAATCTACAGATTCAGTGCAATCCCCATCAAAATTCCAATGACATTTTTCACAGAAATAGAACAAGTAATTTCAAAAAATTTGTATGGAAAACACAAAAGACCCTGAATAGCCAGAGCAATCTTGAAAGAGAAGAACAAAGATAAAGGCATCTTATGCCTCAAGTTCAAACTGTACCACAAAGCTATAATAGTCAAAATAGTACTGTAATCACATTAAAAACACCATAGATAAATGAAACAGAATAGAGAAGCCAGAAATGAATCCACACTTATATGGGCAATTAATCTATGATAAAGGAGGCAAAAATATACAATAGGAAAAGACGGCTTCTTCAACAAGTGGTTTTGGGAAAACTGGACAGCCAATGGAAAACAATGAAGTTGGACTACTACTTTATACCATATACCACAATTACATCAAAATGGATTAAAGACTTGAATGTGAGACCTGAAACTATAAAACGTCTAAAAGAAAACATAGGTGGTAAACTGCTTGACATCAGTCTTGGCAATGAATTTTTGGATTTGACATCAAGAGCAGAGACAGTAAAATAAAAAATAAACAAGTAGGACTAATTATAAAAGTAAACAAGACAAACTAAAAGGCTTCTGCACAGAAAAGGAAACCATCAACAAAATGAAAAGGCAACATACTTGTGGGAGATAATAATTATACATCTTACATGTTAATAAAAGGTTAGTATCCAAAGTATACAAAAAACTCAAAACTCAACTGAGTTTGAGTCCTGATTTTAAAAATAAGCAGAGAATCTGAATAGACATTTTTCCAAAGAAGACACAGTTGGTCAATAAGTACATGAAAAGGTTCTCGACATCACTAATCATCAGGGATATGCCAATGAAAACTGTCATGACATATCACCTTACCCCTTATCACCTTACACATTCTGACACCTTAGAATGGCTATTACCAAAAAGAAAATAATAACAAATGTTGGAGAGGGTGTAGAGAAAAAAGAATGGTTGTATAGTGTTTGTAGGGATGTAAAGTGGTGCAATGGCACCCCACTCCAGTACTCTTGCCTGGAAAATCCCATGGACGGAGGAGCCTGGTGGGCTGCAGTCCATGGGGTCGCTAGGAGTCAGGCACAACTGAGCAACTTCACTTTCACTTTTCACTTTCATGCATTAGAGAAGAAAATGGCAACCCACTTCAGTGTTCTTGTCTGGAGAATCCCAGGGATGGGGGAGCCTGGGGCTGCCGTCTATGGGGTCGCACAGAGTCGGACACAACTGAAGCGACTTAGCAGCAGCAGCAGCAGCAAAGTGGTGCAGCTACTATGGAAAATAGTACAGAGGTTCCTCAAAAATTAAAAATAGAACTACCACATGATCCAGCATTCAACTTCTGGGTATTTATTTGAAAAATAAAAAAATCACTAATTCAAAATGATGTTACGCATTATTTTCAATAACCAAAACAATAGCTAAATGTCCATTAATGGGTAAATGGATAAAGAAAATATGGTATATATTAATACACAATGGAATATTAAAAAATAATAAAATCTCACCATTTGCAACAATATGAATGTACCTTGAAGGCACTGTGCTATGTAAAATAAGTCAGAAAGAAAAAGACAAATACACTATGATCTCACTTATATGTTGAATCCCTCCCACCAAAAAAAAAAAAAAGAACCACCCTGAAAATACAACCAAACTCATAGATACACAGAACAAACTGCTGGCTGCCAGAGGAGGGGTTGGAGTGAGTGAAATAGGTGAAAGAATCAAAAGGTACAAATTTCCAGTTATAAACTAAATAAGTCATGTGGATACTATGTACAAGGTGGTGACTATATTTACTTATATTGTACTTTGAGAGTTGCTGAGTGGTTCTTACGAGTTCTCAAGAAAAATAAATTTGTAACTATATGCAGTGTTGGATGTTACTAGACTTACTGCTGTGATCATTTTGCAATATATACAAATATCAAATTATTATGTTTTACACCTGAAACTAATATACGGACTTACCTCATTTTACTGTACTTTATTATACCTCACAGATAATTGCATTTTTTACAAATGAAGTTTTGTGGCTACCCTGCATTCTGATAGCTCAGTTGGTAAAGAATCTGCCTGCAATGCAGGAGACCCCAGTTTGATTTCTGGGTTGGAAAGATCCCCTGGAGAAGGGAAAGGCTACCCACTCCAGTATTCTGGCCTAGAGAATTCTGTGGACTGTATAGTTGATGGGGTTGTAAAGAGTCAAACACGAGTGATCGACTTTCACTTTGCATCAAACAAGTCTATCAGCACCATTTTCCCAATAGCATTTGCTCATTTCATGTTTCTGTACAACATTTTGGTAATTCTCACAGTATTTCAAGTTTTTTTTTGGCTATTACTATATTTGTTATGGTGATCTGTGATCAGTGATCTCCGATGTTCCTATTGTAATTGTTTCGGGGTGCCACAAATCACGACCATATAAGACAGCAAACCTAATAAATATTGTGTGTTCTGACTGTTTGACCAACTGGCTGTTCCCATGTCTCTCCCCATCTTCTCAAGCCTCCCTATTCCCTGAGACACAACAATATTGAAATTCAGTTCAGTTCAGTCGCTCAGTCATGTCTGACTCTTTGTGACCCCATGAATCGCAGCACGCCAGGCCTCCCTGTCCATCACCATCTCCCGGAGTTCACTCAGACTCATGTCCATCGAGTCGGTGATGTCATCCAGCCATCTCATCCTCTGTCGTCCCCTTCTCCTCCTGCCCCCAATCCCTCCCAGCATCAGAGTCTTTTCCAATGAGTCTACTCTTCGCATGAGGTGGCTAAAGTACTGGAGTTTCAGCTTTAGCATCATTCCTTCCAAAATTACACCAGTTCATAACAGTGCAATAGCCTCTAAGTGTTCAAGTGAAAGGAAAAATCGCATATCTCTCACTTTAAATCAAAGCTAGAAATGATTAATTTTAGTGAGGAAGGCATATCGAAAGCCAAGATAGGCTGAAAGTGAGGCCTCTTGTGCCAGACAGCCAAGTTGTGAATGAAAAGGAAAAATTCTTGAAGGAAATTAAAAGTGCTACTCCAATAAACACAGGAACGATAAGGAAGTGAAACAGCCCTATTGTTGATATGGAGAAAGTTTTAGTGGTCTGGATAGAAGATCAAACCAGCCACAACATTCCCTCAAGCCTAGGCCTAATCCGGAGCAAGGCCCTAACTCTCTCCAATTCTGTGAAAGCTGAGAGAGGTGAGGAAGCTGCAAAAGAAAAGTTTAAAGATAACAGAGGTTGGTTCATGAGGTTTAGGGAAAGAAGCCATTGTCCATAACATAAAAGTACAAAGTAAAACAGCAAGTGCTGACCCAGAAGCTGCAGCAAGTCAACCAGATGATCTAGCTAGGATAATTCATGAAGGTGGCCACAACAGGTTTTTGATGTACATAGAATAGCCTTATTAGGGAAGAAAATGCAATCTAGACTTTCATAGCTACAGAGGAGAATTCAAAGCTTCCAAGGACAGGCTGACTCTCTTGTTAGGGGCTAATGCAGTCAGTGATTTGAAACCAAAGCCAATGCTCCCTTGCCTGTGTGCATGCTCAGTCACTAAGTTCTGTCCCAACTCTGTGCAACCCCATGGACTGAAGCCTGCCAGGCTCCTCTGTCCATGGACTTCCCAGGCAAGACTACTGGAGTGGGTTACCATTTCCTTCTCCAGGGGTTCTTCCCAATGCAGGGATCAAACCCATGGCTCCTGCACTGCAGGCAGATTCTTTACCACTGAGCCACCTGGGAATGCTCATTTACCACTCCAAAAATACTATGGCCCTTAAGAATTATGCTCAATCTACTCTGCCTGTGCTCTATAAATGCAACAGCAAAGCCTGGATGACAGCATATCTCTTTACAACATGGTTACTGAGTATTTTAAGTCCACTGTTAAGACTTACTGCTCAGAAGAAAGGATTCCTTTCAAAATATTACTGCTCATTGACAATGCACCTGGTCACTCAAGAGCTCTAATAGAAATGTACAAGATTCATGTTGCTTTCATGCCTGCTAACACAACATCCATTTTAGAGCCCAAGGATTAAGGAGTAATTTTGACTTCCAAGTCTTACTAGAAATATATTTTGTAAGGTTATAGCTTCCCAGGTGGTGCTAGTGGTAAAGAACCTGCCTGCCAACAGGAGACATAAGAGACCCAGTTTCAATCCCTGCATCGGGGAGACTCCCCTGGAGAAGGGCACGGCAACCCACTCCAGTATTCTTGCCTGGAGAATCCCATGGACAGAGAAGCCGAGCGGGCTACAGCCCATGGGGTCTCAAAGAATTAGACACCACTGAGGAACTAACACTTTCATGCATTGGAGAAGGAAATGGCAACCCACTCCAGTGTTCTTGCCTGGAGAATCCCAGGGACGGGGGAGCCTGGTGGGCTGCCATCTATGGGGTCGCACAGAGTTGGACACGATTGAAGTGACTTAGCAGCAGAGGAACTAACACACATACACAGCTTCTATAGACAGTAATTCCCATAATAGATCTGTGAAAAATAAACTGAAAACCTCCTGGAAAGAATTTGTATTCTAGATGCCATAAAGAACATTTGTGATTCATGTGTGTGTGTGAGTCATTCAGTTGTGTCTAACTCTTTATGACCCTATGGGCTGTAGTCCGCCAGACTCCTCTCTCCATGGGATCTCTCAGGCAAGAATACTAGAGTGGTTTGCCATTTCCTCCTCCAGGGGAGCTTCCAGACCTGGGGGTCGAACTCAGGTCTCCTGCATTGCAGGTGGATTCTTTACCATCTGAGCCAGCAGGAAGAGGTCAATATACCAACAGGAGTTTGGAAGAAGCTGATTCCTACTCTCATGGATAACTTTGAGGGGTTCAAGACTTCAGTGGATGAATTAACCGCAGAAATAGTAGAAATAGCAAGAGAACTAGAAGTGGAGCCTGAAGCCATGACTGAATTGCTGCTTTATCACGATCAACCTTTAATAAATGCGGGGTGGCTTCTCATGGCTAAGCAAAGCAAGTAGTTTCTTAAGATGAAATCTACTCCTGCTGAAGATGCTGTGAAGACTGTTGAAACGACAACAAGGGATGTAAAATATGACATAAACTTAGTTGATAAGACAGCTGCAGGGCTTGAGGGAATCAACTCCAGTTTTGAAAATTCTCATGTGGGTAAAATGCTATGAAACATCACTGTGTGCTACAGAGAAATCGTTCCTCAAAGGACGAGTCCATCGATGTGGCAAACTTTGTTATTTTAAGATACTGCCACAGCCACCTCAACCTTTAGCAACCACTACCTCGATCAGTCAACACCACCAATATAGAGGCAAGACCCTTCTCTAGCATAAAGGATTACAACTTGCTGAAGACTCAGATGATGGTTAACATTTTTTAGCAGTGAAGTTATTTTTGAATTAGGGTATGCACATGCTCTTTTTCCTGACAGCTTATGATTACTATTTACCCTTGTCATTAAGCACTTCCTAAAAACCATTGTTTAGGGCAGCATGATGGCTTATTTTATGAGCCTGTACTCTTTGTCCAATGCTGTGTTAAGCACTATAGCAGCTGTAAGAATACTGGAGAGGGCTATTTTTCTAAGAGCTAGACAAGGGGATTCTTTCATTTGATCATTACAATTTTATGAGTAGTTGTTAATTCTAGTATTCAGAATTTTTAAAAAATTCTTAGTTATAGAAATGTAAAGTATTTGCCAAAGGTCACGGAACTGGTAAAGAGTAGAACAAGAATATGAACTTAGAAACTCTGACTCCAAAGCCTGCCTACTTAACTACTATATTATGCAACCTCCCACTTACCCCAAATGGACAGGAATAGTTGATCATATGCTCTATGCCAGAAACTAGCACTGATTAATTACCTGCATTAATTTATCTAATTGCCACTATTGCTTCATGATTGTCATCTTTTTACAGAGGAGAAAGCTGAAACCTAGAGCGAGTAGGTAATGTGCTTAAGATCACACAGGTAGAAAGTGGTGGTCTTGGGTCAGAGCCCAGGTCTCTGACTCTAGCCCTATACTTGACTGCTCTTCTCTACTAGAGCTTAAAAACACATTCTTACTGCCACATTCATTGTCATGAAAGCTTCTCTTTTGTTTTTTTTCTAAGAGTTTTATAGTTTGAGCTTTAATGTTCTGATCTACTCTGAGTAATTTTTGCATGTCATGTGAGGTAAGTGTCTAACTTCACTATTTTGCATGTGGATATTCAGTTTCTACAGCCCCATTTCTTAAAAAGACTGACCTTTCTCCAATGGTCTTGGCACCCTTATTGAAAATCATTTGACAGTATATGTGAGAGTTTATTTCTGGACTTTCTATTCTATTCCATTGGTCTATACTTGTGTCTTTATGCCAGTACCATGCTGTTTTGATTAGTTTATCTTTGTATTAAGTTTTGAAATCTGGAAATATAAGACCAACTTTTTTTCAGGATTTTGGGGGGCTATTAGGGGCCCCTTGGGGCTTCCCTGGTGGCTCAGACAGTAAAGCATCTGCCTACAATGCAGGAGACCTGGGTTCAATCCCTGGGTCAGGAAGATAGATCCCCTGGAAAAGGAAATGGCACCCCACTCCAGTCCTCTTGCCTGGAAAATCCCGTGGACGGAGGAGCCTGGTAGGCTACAGTCCATGGGGTCTCAAAGGGTCAGACACGACTGAGCAACTTCACTTCACTATACTTTACTTAGGGGCCCCTTGAGATTCCATATGAATTTTAGAATAGATTTTTCTATTTATGCAAAAATAATTCATTGGGGTTTTAAAACAGTTCACAATAAAGACATGTAAATCAATAACTATAGTAAAATGCTGTAAGTGTTGAGAACCACTAATCTTTTCCACTAAACTGTATGCATTTCAAGGGTAATTACTTCATATGTATCCCCTCAGAATATATTACTGAATCATGTGCTGGGCAGAACTCAATTAATGCCTCTGAATGACTCAGGATTACTGAGCATCAAATATTTATTTCCTTGTCTGATAAGAGCCAAGATGTTTTAATAACTAAACAGAGCAAACTGAAAATTAGCCAGATTTCTTCTTCTCCATAAAATAAAACAAAGTTGAGTCCTGACTGGGACAAACACCTTGTAATTTTCATGATTATATAAAAGCTTTGAGGAATGCAAAATAAAGTGTGTGGAATGCTCTATAGTTTAAAATAAGTAGAACCTCTCTCCTTCCCTCCCCCAGCTAGCTGTAGTTTAATGAAATCTAAAGGTGATATATAGATAGAGATCTTTATCTATTCTCTC
This sequence comes from Oryx dammah, assembly GCF_014754425.2. Classification (NCBI taxonomy): domain Eukaryota; kingdom Metazoa; phylum Chordata; class Mammalia; order Artiodactyla; family Bovidae; genus Oryx; species Oryx dammah. Next base: position 46,691,619 of record NW_024070203.1, on the reverse strand, counting down.
TATATATCTCTTGACCATCAAGGGTAAGTGGTTTATTATTTCAGGGGCTATATTACTGGCTGCATGCTTATTATAAATGCTCAGGTTTGGACATGGTTTATTCCATTTATAGCATTAGTACTGTTTTTTAAGTTTAAATAAACAGATTGAAGAATTGAAGATCGCATAGTAATGTTGTTATATAATGTAAAAGGTATGAAACATAAACTTCTTCCTTCCTTCTGTGGAGTCTAATGAAAGTGCCAGTTGTTTATTTTAGCACCAGAAACTCTTGGCCTGCAGAGCACAGGAAAGACAGAAGAAACGGTTGCTTTGATGCTTCTAGAATTAACCCAAGAGGCCTTGTAAACCAAGATAGCAAAACTGCCCTTACACTGCCAGCCCAGGCACTCACTGTCTCCTCCGTGCTTCCTTCTCTTTGCAAACAAAATTCCTAGAGCTCCTGAAGAAACAGGCCAACAGTGGTGATGTGTGGGGAGAGAACTCACTTTTATCTAGGCCAGGAGGGCTCCGACTTTTATGGAACATAGACCTCTTTGAAATCTGATGAAATATATGAACTCTGATTCCCCCACCCAAACCCAAATGTAAACATACTTGCAAAGTTTTACATATGATTTCAGGGGGCTCACAGACTAGAACTTCTGGTCTACTGAATGCCAACTTTGTCCTACATACTGTGTTAGGTGAATTAATACAATGCCATATACATTAATCTGGCAAGTGATGATGTTTGAGTCCAAGGATTAAAGGGAAGTGTTAGAGAATAACAGCTTTGCTGGTTTATTTTAATTGACTTGCCAGGAAAACAGCCCCGGAAATTGAAGAGTGAGCACAGAAAAGAGACTTGCTAAGTCACTGTCTGGTAAAGAATGTGGACTTTCCCAATAAGAGGTGTGGCCTTTGCCCTTAGTTCCTGGTAGGGAATTGATGTCATCCGTGATAGGAGGGTCTTTGTTCAGGGAGAAAGCTGGCCACACCAGATGAAAGGTGGCCAGCTCACACCTCAGATTCCTGTATATTTGTGACACACCCTAACATCTGGTGTGACCAGCTTTCTGAAAGAGACCAAACATGTGCTTTTGAGTGAAGGCTTTAGATCATGCCGTTGACCAGGAGGTTGAGATCAACCATGTGGGCAATCACTCAATCATACCTATGTAATGAAGCCCCCATAAAAACCCTGAACACTGAAGTTCAGGTGAACCTCCCTGGGTGCCAGTATTCCACGTATACTGTCACATGTTGATGCCCAGGAGTAACACATTCTTGAGGACGATGGAAGCTTTGTGTTTGGACCCTCCCAGACTCTGCCCTACACATCTCTTCCCTTGACTAATTCTAGTCTGTATCCTTTGCCTGTAATAAGCCACAGCTGCAAGTATAATAGCTTTCAGTGACTTCCATGAGTCTTCGGCAGACTTGGCAGTCTGAAGGACTATGCCCTAACCTCACAATTTGGCTCTCTGTGTAGCCACTTTCAAGCAGAGTTCAGCAGCACCCAAGCCCTAAGCCATCAGCTCCCCCGGGTTAGCTATAAGTTGTTAGAGGATTTCTAGACCCTCTATTCTTGGGCAAATAAATGACAATTTACTAGAAATTCAAGAGAGGGATATTTAGGAATGAACAGAAGAAGTGCCAGGTTTTACATGGAAGAATAGGTATTTTATGTCACCTAAATAAAATCAAGATTATTACAAAGAAATATCACTACCTAGAGTCTTAGGATTAGTACTCTGGAAAGATAACAAGGGAAAAAATTACACCAGTTTCTCTAAGATGATGGAGACTAAAAATTAGAAAGGGCTGGGACTTCCATGGTGCTCCAGTGACTAAGATTCCATGCTGCCAGTGAAGGCCGTGGGGCCAGGGTTTGATACTAGGTCAGGGAACTAGATCCCACATACTGCTACTAAGAGTTCTCATGCTTCAACTAAAAGATTCCATGCCACAGTGAAGGTCATGTGCTGCAACAAAGACCCAGTGCAGCCAAATAAACATCTTTTTTAAAAAGAGCTAGCTACCCTAACCCCGCGGGCTAGATCTTCCCATCCTGGGTCTGCCATCAGAAAGCAGGCACAGCATGACTGGGATGATGGGAGTAGGGGGCTTGCACAAGATCCTATAGGGTGTAAGTGGCTGGCCTGTGGTTTAAACTCAGGCCCATTCAGTGTAAAAGCACACAGCAAGTCCAAAGTGCACCGTGCCACAGCGCAGGGGCAACCTCAGGCAGGGCTCAGCACCGGCAAGGGCGAGGGGTTGGGGGCTGAGAGGGGAAATGAGTACATCAGTGGAGGAGACCCAGAGGCAGCAGCCAAGGCAGACCTCAGCACTGGGGTTTCAAACACAGCACCATTCCTCGACAGGATGCGAGGGCATGGCTAAGGGTGGGACTGGGGTAGGGTTGCCTCTGGGAGAGATGGAATGCTGGACCAGATGAAGAGAGGTAAAGCCCAGGTTTTTATGGATGTGGGAAATATTTCCTGTGTTTTCCTTTGATCCCACCACCCCACCAAGGCGAGGGGGAGCAGCAGGGGGGGCTCTCTCTGTGCTCTCACTGGTACCTGAAAGGAACTTCTATGTTCTGAACCGGTATTAGTGAACACATGATTCATAAATCCTGTCTCTAATATGCATCTAGACGAGTCAGTGGCTTTAACACAGAGGCCCTGTCTCTAATTCTGTAAAAGAATAGAGAAATACACTTGTCTTGTGTGTGCTGTTTGCATAGTCACTCAGTCATGTCTGACTCTTTGCGACCCCATGGACTGTAGCCCACCAGACTCCTCTGTCCATAGGGATTCTCCAGGCGAAAACACTGGAGTGGGCTGCCATGCCCTCCTCCAGGGGAATCTACCCAACCCAGGGACTGAACCCAGGTCTCCCATGTTGCAGGCAGATTCTTAACCATCTGAGCCACCAGGGAATTATTCATCTCCTCAGCAGCAGCTTCCACTTCTTCCATAAAGAACCAGGGAGCTGACTGAAGCACCCAGCAAGATTCTGGAAGTGACCAAGGGAAACAGCAGCATCGCACCTCCAAGCTCTAGGACAAACTGCATGACTCTTTTTGATTCAGCCACTCTTTATTCGAAAATAATTCAGGAAAAAGCTCCAATCACATGGAACAGGAATGCAATACAAGCTGAACTCTGATCTGAAATTCTACTAAGGTGCAATGAGGATCAAATAGTAAGGTAGGCTTCCCTAGTGGCTCAGTGGTAAGGAATCTGCCTGCCAGAGCAGGAGACACAGCCTCAATCCATGAGATCCCACGTGCCACACGGTAACTGAGCCCGTGTGCCACAACTACTGCGCCTGTGCTCTAGAGCCCAGGAGCCACGACTACTGAGGCCCACAGGCTAGAGCCAATGCTCCTCAATGAGAGAAGCCACTGCAATGAGAAAGCATTCACTGCAACTAGAGAGGAGTCCCTGTTCATCACAACTAGAGGAGAACTCACCAGCAACAAAGACCCAGCACAGCCAAAAATAAATAAATAATAATAATAAAAAGTAAGTTGGAAAGAAAGAGAGTAAACCAATCCAACCTCAACAGGAAGAATGAATGTGCCAGGAAAGAGAAAGAGGCAGTATAGGAAGGGATTTGGGTTCAGAGAGACCATTGTCTCCTTTCATTCCCTGTGGGTTCTTTTGGGCCTCAGTTTTCCTGTCTGTAAATGGGAATAAAAGTATCTACCTCAGAGGACACTATTCTGGATGAAGAGATTTAACAACCAAATGATAATGAATAACTTTGTGTGGATCCTGGGATGAACAAAACAGTTTTAAAAGATACTTCCAAGACAATTAAAAAAAAAACAAAAAGAAGATGGACTAGGTATTAGATGATAGCAAAGAATTATGATGTTTATCTTTTGAAGAACAGTCTGTTTTTTCAGAGATACACAGATGTAGAGGTAATAAGATATGAGTTCTGGAATTTGCTTTTAACATCCTTAACAACAAGGAAGGGAGAGAAGGAGGGAGTTTGAATTTTCAAAGGCTTCTTTGCAGCTCCACCCAGCTGTAAACAGCCAATTCATCCAAAGTGGCCTCCTCTAAAACACATGGCACATTGAACACCCAAACCTTCCTAAAACAGTCTTGAATATGAGCCACACAAGATGCTTGGCTCCTAGTGGGGGCTACCTATAGGTATTACATATTCTCAAATCAATCACTTGACGTTTTTATGGCATCACAAAATCTACACCTTTGCTCCAGCCTAAATCAACAACAAAAGCATCAGCCACGACTGCGTATATTACAGGATCCTTGTAAATCAGCAGTTGCCTTTAGGCTCAAGGGACCTCCAAATCTGACCAGCTGTTCAAAACAGTAAAATCTCATTAGCTCAACGTCCAACCACTCAACGGTGAAGCTGACTTCAAAGTCACACTCTGCCACCAAAGAGAGAAAAACCAGGAAACTCCTGTATTTATAAGCTAATTAACAAGCTGAGAATCCGATTTCTTCTCAATAGGAAAGAAGGGAGCACATGCTACTTAAGGGTTGTTTTTTATCCTTTTAATTATTTCTCCCCTTCCCTTTTATGAGAACACTTTTTGTGTGTGTGTGTGTGTGGAAAAGAAATGGTAGGACTACTGCTTGATGTTGACTCTTTCAATCCAGTGAAAAATTCCAATTAGTGATCATATTTGACTTGGGCATTGGGCTGGAAGAAGATGGCATTAACTTTCATCTCTGCTGAATAATGTTATGGAAGGAGGCTTATTGTTTATTGGTATTTAAGTAAAATCCATTTGATAAGAGTCATCTTTCTCAAATACATCAGCACTAAAATCACTGGTTGGCAAGTACATGGGACACAAAATCTATCCCAATATCTATCAGATGGTGAAAAAAGAGGGAAAAATCTCTGTGCGCATGTGTGTGTTTATTAATTTTATTTTTCTTATATTGGGTGGGGAATTGGGGATGCTGAGAGAAGCGATTTACAAAGCCCAGTTACTCTCTGATCTGATCCTTGACTGCTCTAGGCAAGACCTGCCACTCTTGTTGTCAGTGAGCACCAGATGTTTTTAGTACTTTGTTGCTATTTTACAGATACGCAGAGTCTGAGGATTATGCATATTCTTATGTGCTTGATGCTGGGTTTATGGGGGGCATGATGGTGAGTGAGGACACTGGGAGAAGGCAGGAGGAGGGAGGTGGTGAGCTTGGCCATGCCCTGCCACTTTTGGCCAATGATAAGCTTTTGCATGGAGCACGTGTGTCAGAACAGCAAAGCCCACTGAAGGGAATCAAACGCCTCGGACTGAGATGTGGTACCAGGGTTCCAGCTGGCACATTGAAGGATAGAAGCCAACACCTGGCTGGACCAATAAATCCTTCCTCAGAAGTAATGCTGCCACGTGCACAGCCTGTGCTTATGTCTTATTTCTTTTACACTTTGTGCCATCATAATCCATTCCACCTCTTCCAGAAGCTACACTGGAAGATAACAGCTATAAAGTCGAAAAGCATAAAAGGAGTATCAGTCATCACATCACTGTCATTTTTTTTCAAAGAACCATGTCAATCTCTAATTACTTTCATGGTGGCTTTTGGAGACGGTAATGGTAACCCATTCCAGTATTCTTGCCTGGGAAATCCCACGGATAGAGAAGCCTGGCCGGCTACAGTCCATGGAGTTAGCAAAGAGTCAGACACGACTGAGCAACTGACACTTTCACTTTGAAAGGGAAGTTGAGTGCCAGCAACATTTTTCTATTCAAATCAAACACTGTTTCACTACTGTATGATCTCACTACTTAAAGTTTCAGGAGAGCCCTAGTTTCCCTGGTGGCTCAGCTGTTAAAGAACCCACCTGACAATGAAGGAGACACAAGATAAGTGGGTTTGATCCCTGGGTCAAGAAAATACCCTGGAGAAGAAAATGGCAACCCACTCCAGTATTCTGGCCTGGAGAATCCCATGGACAGAAGAACCTGGTGGGCTACAGTCTATGGGGTTGCAAACAGTCGGACACAACAGCACGCACACACAGTTTTAATAACTCTTACAAGAACACCTCACTATACTGTGCTTTGCTTTACTTCAACTTCACAAGGACTGCATTTTTGTTTGTGTTGTTTACAAATTGAGGGTTTGTGCAACCCTGCGTCAAGCCGCTCTATTGGCACTATTTTTCCAATGTCATTTGCTCACTTTGTGTCTCTGTGTCACATTTTGGTAATTCCTGTAACATTTCAAACCTTTTCATTATGGTTATAATATTTATTAGGGTGATCCATGACCAGTGACTTTTGATGTTACTATTGCAAAAAGATTATGGCTGACTGAAGGCTCAGATAATGGTTAGCCTTTTTAGCAAGAGAGCATTTTTAATGAAAACCTATGCACTTTTTAGACATATAGCTATTTCATACTTAACAGACTGCATTATAGTGTATACAACACTTTCACATGCAGTGGGAAATTGAAAATTTTGTATGATTTGCTTTACTGTGATATTTGCTTTAATGCAATGATCTGGAGCCAAACCCGCACAATCTCCAGGTCTGTCTGTGTATCATTAGTGTAAGAACAATCCTGTCACATAGTGCCAATAAAAGTCCATGTAGTCAAAACAATGGTTTTTCCAGTAGTCATGTATGGATGTGAGAGTTGGACTAAAGAAGGCCGAACACCGAAGAATTGATGTTTTCAAATTATAGTGCTGGAGAAGACTTTTGAGAGTCCCTTGGACTGCAAGGAAATCAAACCAGTCAATCCTAAAGCAAATAAACCATGAGTATTCATTGGAAGTACTGATGCTGAAAGTCCAATACTTTAGCCACCTAGTGTGAAAAGCCAACACAATGGAAAAGACCCTAATGCTAGGAAAGATCAAAGGCAACAGGAGAAGCAGCCTGCAGAGGATGAGATGGTAAGATAGCATCACTGACTCAATGGACACAAATTTGAGCAAACTTCGGGAAATAGTGGAGGACAGAGGAGCCTGGTGCGCTATAATCCATGGGGTCGCAGAGTCAGACTGGACTTGACAACTGAACAAGTGCTGTCACATAGTGGGAGCTCAAAAGATGTCTGTTAGATGAATAATTAAGTGGAATCAATCCATTTTACCTATTTGATAGCAATGAAAAAGATGTCTCCCATTAGATTCACAAAGTTGCATGTCTGAGAATAAATTTCAGTCCCTCAGACTTTTCTTCATTCCTTTTCATCATGTTTCTCTCAGGTCATAAAATTCCTGCGTTTTCTAAAGGTGCCACTAATTTGTTTGTTGCATGCATGCCAAGCACACTTGCCAAAAGGGAGTAAGCAGGAATCCTGCCATGCCATGTTCTGTATTCTTTAAAAGCACGGAAAGCCACTGTCTAAGAATTAAACTGACAACTCCTGGGGAACAATCGGCCCTTACTGGCAAATCTTCCAGATCTCTAGATTGGTTTTAGAAACCAGACCAGAGGCAACACACACATACGAAACCCTGCCAGATTCTCACACAAGGTTTTAACATCACCCTCCATATTTTGGGACAGATGAAAGGGTAATTGGAGGCCTGTGGAAAATATGAGTTTTTCTTTGCTTCTCATATATCCCTTCACATTCTAGAAGGGAAGGAAATGACTTATGTAATGTTATGATAGTATTAAATGACTATTGTTTCCATGCTTATGTTAACTACCTCAGGCAGGTCGGGGTGTGGGTTCTGGCTTACCCGTGGAGAGAACCACACAAGTCAGAAGTGTGTTTCAGTTTTCTCCCCAAAATGAATGGAGCAGCAGCATTGAACACAGACTTTCAAAAATCAGAGGTTCTGCTCTTCTGGTCCAATGATGTGCTTAACAGGGAAGAGGAAATGAAATTAAGCGAAAACAGGTTTCCAAAAACAGAGTCTTTGCCAGCCAAATCAAAGTCCAAAAAAATGTTAACAGGCCATGATTATATCCTTGGAAAGGGATGATCCAAAACATGATCCATCAGGAAAAAGACAGTTGAGTCCAAGGTATTCCTTGAAAGGGAATCCCGGTAGGATTCAAAGTACCTCCAACTTTCCTCATGGGGGAAAACGTAGCCCCTCTTCTCCCCAGTCTGGCCCATGCATCCACCATGCCAAAACCCCATTGCAAAGCCACCTCCCCAGCCTGGTAAGATGAGAAGGACCCAGCAGAGTAGGCGGCCACAGTTCTAAGTTCCAAATGTGTCCTGCAACCATCTAAGGAAAATTAAACATTTGGTTACTAAGCTCTATGTAAGCATGCTTCCAGATGGTTAAGGCGCTCCAAAAAATGAATTGACACTTTTTTCTCACATGCTTATTCTATTATGGCTAATATTATGTCATCACCCATACACTTAGGCTCTGGCATTTATTTGTACACCTGGATCCTGCTGGTTATTTCCCAGAATTAACATCTTTCCTTATGCCTAGTTTTTAAAATGCACACCTTGGCTTTTCTGCTTCATATTATAGAGTTTTGTGATTTCTACTGTCCCTCATACATTTTCATTTGTTATTTACAAGTTCTCCTCATATTTACATAGACAAGATTGACTGGTGTAGCACCAAAGACTTACCCTTAGAAAATTAAAGATAGTCCTAATTTATTCACCAGATACCAATTTTGAACAGGAAAGATTATAGGGCATAAGCTTTCCTAAGTTTGTCATATCAAAAAAAAAGAATAACATGAATTACACACACAGGATATGGGTTGATATTTGAGCTTTGAATGATTTGGGAATCCCATCATTTGTTGTTCAGTTTATCTATGGAAGTGAATTATGAGAACAAAAATCCATTTAAATCATGGTACTGCTTTAAAATTCTCATTCATATAGTTGAAAATTCCCTATAGATGTTCAGCTCATACACATGTAGACTTCCTTCCTTCTGTCCTTCCTCCTTTCTTCCCTTTCTATACCTGACCAGCTACTAGAAATATTTACTGAACAAATTTTTTTAAAATTAAAGTATAGTTGATTTCAGGTATACAGCAGAGTGATTCAGCTATACACACATTATATATATATGTGTGTGTATGTATATGTGTGTGTATGTACATATAGAGACTTATTTTTTTGCATTATAGTTTATTATAGGACATTGATTATATTTCCCTGTGCTGTACAGCAGATCCTTGTTTATCTGTTTCATATATAGTAGTTTGTATCTGCTAATCCTAAACTTCTAATTTATCCCTTCCCCACCCCTCTTCCTTTTTGGTAACCTTAATTTTGTTTTCTACGTCTGTGAGTCTATTTCTGTTTTGCAAATAAGTTCATTGTATCATATTTTAGATTCCACATATAAATGATGTCATATGGTATTGGTCTTTCTCTTTCTGACTTTCTTCACTTAGTATGATAACGTCTAGATCCATCCATGTTGCTACAAATGCCATTATTTCATTCTTTTCATGGCTAAGTAGCATTCCATTGTATGTATGTACCACATCTTCTTTATCCATTTTTTGTTAATGGACATTTTGTTTCCATGTCTTGTTTATTGTGAATAGTATTGCTATGAGCATAGGGGTGTATGTATCTTTTTGAATTAGAGTTTTCATCTTTTCTGGATATATGCCCAGTAGTGGGATAACTGGATCATAAGACAGTTCAATCTTTAGCTTTTTAAGGAACCTCTATACTGTTTTCTATAGTGACTGCATCAATTTATATTCTCACCAAGACAGTAAGTGGTGAGCAAAGATTTATATTGTTATGTTTTAAAGTATAACATCTCTTACATTATTGGCCAAGTTTTGACTTATTCTTTATCTATTCATTCAACTCACATTTATTAATTAAGTGGCAATTGTGTACAAGTTACTGTGCTAGGTGCTCAGAATACTCAAGAGACTTAGATTACTAAGGAAAATAAGGTATGTACAGAATGATAATGCAAGGTATCATAATTAAGAAGACAAAAGAACCACAAGGGAAGCACAGATAGACGCCTAGGGAAAGTCAGAGGACTAATTTTAGGTGAACACTCAGGAAAGCCTTCCTGAAAGAAGTTTGTTTTTTTTTTTTAAAGACTGAACAATGAATTCACAAGCACGTGTGTGGTGCATGTAAATTTCTCCCATGTTATTTTAATCATTTGTTTGTCTCTCTCAGTTCTTACACAGCAAGTTCCTTGAGGGCAAGGGGTACTGTTTGGTCCACATTTATTTTTTCTAATACCTAGGACAAATGCCTGGAATGTGCTCAGTAAATGTTTGTTGAATAACATTATTAATAATGAATTTGGTCATAGGGGAAATTCCAGGCAGGGGCCACAGAGAGCCGCTGACTATAGACAGAGTCTTTTGATTCTATCATTTGGCAAATACAGAATATTTCAGCTATGGAAAATAAAGCAATACATTTCTTGTTTCATCTGAAAGTTTATTTTGATTTGAAACAAACTTCCTTGTCTTCTACCCATGTCTGGCTGCACGGCTTCACTGGCTGTGCCCACATGGGCTGAGAGACAACAGAGCTCAAGGTAGAAACTTCCTTTTCCCACCCAGGTTCCTGAGCAGCTTCCTGGCCTGGATGGGGGCTTCATTCACAGCCCCTCCAACATGTGGGAATGTCTCACTATGGCTACACTGAGGATTAACCAAACTCGGGCAAGTGTTTGGAGAGATTTAGAGGAAGGTCCCCATGGACCTACAAGGTATTAATGTGATGGAATGTTTAAAAAAGTCAAGCAGCTTGGCTCAATTTTTCAAACTAGTGAGGTTCTCTGTTGGAATTGCTGCTCTGTTCTCATTTCCAACAGAGTATATATAGTCCGTTACCATCCACAGCATGAAAAAAGACTTAGGGAAAGGAGAGAGAAACAAAGTGTGAAGCCTGTGTCACTTCAACATCTGTGTGTGTGTGTCCGGAGCAGGCAATGTCTAGAGGGGAAGGACTATGGAAAGAGTATGTTAAATAACTAGATAAAACGTCTTCCTCCAAGAGGTTCCGTGAGTGGATAAAAGAAGGGAAACCCTTTCCCATTAACTGGAATGCTGGGAAAATTCTCCTCTACTCTCAGCACTGTTAATATCAGTTAAGTGACAGTGAAGACCCTTTAATTTTTTAAAAGGTACTTAATAGTAATTTCAGTTGAGTTTGAGAGGTGAATAAAAACAAGACAAACCTTGTGATCTCAAAGTCATATTCATCAATATGCTCCTCACTTTGGTCAAGATAGGTGGCTGGGAAGGACATCAGCTTGCCAGCTCTTAAGAGGTGTGTGATAACAGCCTCTTACACTCTATGGCACTGGCAGCTTAGTAAGTACGGTCACATTTAGAAAAAAGTTAATGCAGCCGCCTTAACTGGAGGCTAATTACTTTACAGTATTGAGGTAGTTTTTGCCATACATTGATATGAACCAGCCACAGGTGTACATGTGTCCCCCGGTCCCAAACGCCCCTCCCACCTCCCTCCCCATCCCATCCCTCTGGGTTGTCCCAGTGCACCAGCTTTGAGTGTCCTGTTTCATGCATCGAACTTGGACTGGTCATCTATTTCACAGTATGGTCACATTTATGACTTTTTGGACCCCAGGAGAGTCAGAAGCCAGACATTTGAAGCCCAGTTTAACAGATAAAGAAATGGACTCAAGATATATTTATTTCTGTAAAACTGCTAATTAGTGATTGAGCCCCTTCATAAATGTCATTTCACTCTTACACCAGCCCCATAAGAGAAGGGCTCTTCTCTTTCATTACGGGTGAGGATTTCTTCAAATCAAAGCAATTAGGTTCTTTCCAAAATATCACAGAATTTATCAAATAGTGACACTAGATTAATCAGCCATTAGAGCACCAACACTATTATTTAATCACAGTGAAGGGTCAGTTGCTCAGTCATGTCTGACCCTTTGTGACCCCATGGACTGCAGCCCACCAGGCTCCTCTGTCCATGGAATTCTCCAGGCAAGAATATTGGAGTGGGTTGCCATTCCCTTCTCCGGGGCAATCTTCCTGACCCAGGGATTGAACCCAGGTCTCTCACACTGCAGGCAGATTCTTTACTGTCTGAGCCTTTATTAATTTATTAATTTTACAACCTATGTATAAGAGCACCTACTATGCATCAAACACTATTCTGGGTCCTTCAGATATATCAGCATTGTGATGTTTACATGCTCAAAACAGAGATAAATGAGTGACTTTACAATTCTGTGTGTGTGCACACACTTACTGAGTCTCTATGGGAACAACTGATTTGAAGTGAATATACCAGGACTTAACGTCACAACTGGAAATAGCTTCTATGTTTTCAGCAAGCACTGTTTAAGTGATTCAGTAGCCATTGCCAAGATTCTTCCACACTATTTAGACAGAATCCAGTGACTATACCTCAAAAGAACCACCCCTGGGGTCTTAACTGCTAAACAGTCTTGGTCTCAGACCCCACTGTTGGAGAGAGGATAAACTAGTACTATTGCTAAGGATACTGGTACTAAATAATATCTATATTTTGTTTATGGTTCGAAGAATCTGATGATCCCATTCTAAATTAGAAAATAAAATGTTTATATTTTGTTTAAGTTGTATCATGTAGAAGTGATTAGTTACAATGTTTTGTGCAATTCAGCCATCTCAATTCAGGAATTTGGAGAGTGCTATGCTACCATTCAAATATTTTCTTTCTCTCAGCCCTGACTTTTTTTTAAATGTTAATTGATTTGCTCCATGAAATGCCCTGTAAAGTGGCCAGATGTTGTAAGAGAACCTTGATAGTATGGGAATTCAGCAGGAGACTCCGGCAGCATAAAATGATCCTCAAATTTCTCCAGCTCTCAATTTAGTGAAAACAAAGGCTCCCACTTTAAGTGGGATTAGAAACAATCTCCTGGATTTCACTGGTAGTGTCTAAAGAAAAGAAAAATTTCTCGCTACTCCCACCACTCAACACAACAAACAGGATTTGTAAACGCAGAAGATACTATCCTGGATTAGTAGCCAGGAGACCTTGGTTCATTCTTGACCCTGCTGTTGTCCGGCTGTGTGACCTTGGACAAAGCATACAGTCTCTGTGTCTCACATTTTTATTGATTAAAATGGACACTGAACACAGCCATGCTTCCCTTATATATGAACAAAGCACTATGGGGAGTCAGGGGAGCAAGTAAATCCCCCAGGAGAAGTCAAAGAAGGCTTCAGAGACGAGATGACGTTTGGTCTAGTTTTGGAAGGAGGAGAGTTTTGCCAGCTGAAAAAGACAGGGACAGAACTCTGGGATAGGAGGAGATGTGGTGATTGCGTAGTTACAACCAAGAGCTATTTGCAGAGAAAATCACAAAAGGGAATAGAGAGCTGGTGTATTCAGGGGTCAGGGAAAATCAGGGAATAAGCACAGGGAGGCTTAGGCAAGGCTGCAAGATCAGCTCCATTTGAAATTCAGGACCTCTGTGTGTCTCATTAATTTTAGATTTTATCCGGAAGGTAACCAGAAGACAACAGGAATTTTTGTTTGATCACTATTGCTTTTTAGGACAAGAAAAAAATTTTTAACCTAGGAAGATAACTCTGTTGACTGTATGCAAGATGCACTGGAAGAGAAAGTAAATGATGGGGAAGAAGCCAATTAGGAAGTTACACCAGGCAAGATATAAGGGTCTGAACTTAAAACCTAGCAGATTCCAATGGCAGAAGAAACTTCTGAATTTAAAGCCTGGAAGAGGATCCTAAGGAGGATTAACAAGACTTTATGACTAGAGAAGAGAGAGAAATCAAGAGGCTGTGACAGCTCTAATTTGAGAGGCTCTACACTTTGCTCTCCACATCCAAAGGCTCTGCATCCATGGATTCAACCAACCATGGAACCCGCAGATGCAGGGAACCCACTGAACCACTTTATATACTGGACTTGAGCATCCACAGATTTTGGTATCCACAAGGGTCCTGGAACCAATACCCTGCAGATATCAAGGGACTGCCATGTAGTGATGACACATAGACAGAGGCTCTCAAACTTGAGCATGCATCAGAATCACCTAGAGAGCTTATGAAAACATAGATTTCTAGACTCTAGTTCCCAAAGTTTCAACCCAGTAACAAGGTCTCAGAGCTGCCGCTACTCTGGGGAACACAATTTGAGAAGCAAGGATGTAGGATTTCAGAGCATGAAGAGTTAAAGAGGAAGGAAGCTGTCAGGTTAATTTCCAAGCCAGTTTGTTTGAGGAACCTATGGGGCATGTTATATGTTTGTTGTCTAAATACCCCATCAGAGGTAAGCTCTAAGAGACCAAAAGTGTTGTCTGGTTCATGCCTGTACCACCAGTGCCTAGCATAATGTCTGGAGAAGAAGAATAAAGATTTGCTAAATGAATAAAAGAAAAACCAATCCAGGTAAAGACCAGAAAGCAACTTGAAATATGGGTCCATGAATTTTGCCCAGAAGTCACATCTGTTCATATGGATTGGAATATATAGATGGCCATTCCTTTCTTGAAGGGATCTTCCCGAGCCAGGGATCATATCTAGGTCTCCTCCATTGCAGGCAGATTCTTCACTGTTGAGCCACCAGGGAAGCCCATATTGATTGAAAGATGATTGCAAATAAGGCAGTTAGACCACCAGATTTGACATTTTTCAAATCCTTAAAGAGTCTAGCAAATTAGGTACAAAGTTCCACTGAGTTCATAAACTTTGAAGGTAAGTGCCAACAGAAGCTTGAAGATGCAATCCATGTTTAGGCTCTCTTTCAGTTTGAGCCATAGGAGTACAACCTGCAAAGCTGAAAACTACTTGTTCCTAAAATGATGGAAACAAATACTAAAGGGGTATCCATGAGGACTATCAAAGGAAGAATTTCTGTACTTAGAGGGGAAGACTAGTCTGTCTGTCTTTCCTCTTTCTAACTGTCAACCCCTTTCTAACTCTAATAGATATTATGATTCTATGACCTGAGTAAGGAGTAATGATGGATTCGTGTCAACTTGAGATGAAGAACATAGTAGTCGGATGCAGTGGTACAGCCAATGAAAATTTATCTCAGAGTGGGAAGGACAAACATAATGAAAATACAAGAGCTAAGATACTAGAGGGAAACAGAAACGTGTGAGTCAGGGCATGGGGAAGTGCCAGCCATGTTAGAAAGGGGAGATGGAATGTTTCAGGTTTGTGTCGAGTCCATGCTACACACAGACTGATGAGCCTGTATACAGGGCAACATCAACCCCTCTATCTTCTCTGCCTTATTATTCAGAAGTTAATAGATTGTTGTGAGAGAATAAGCTCTTGTTTAGCAAAATATCCTAGAATATCCTTGTACTAAAAAGCCACAATTTCTAAGCATTAAGAAAAGACACTTACATTCTAACTCTGGCACTTACTGCTCACACCAGATTATTTTTAGAAAGAAAACATATAAATCAGGCAACATTTCGCTGAGAAGTAAATTCTTTTATCAGTAAAGGAAATTTGTGGCCTGATAGTGATAGAACATGGCCCTCTCAAAGTTAGAATATGCTTTTACCTCTGCTACTGGTTTAGAAATGCTTTAGAAATACACAAAGGATTTAAAAAAAAAAAAATAGGAGTGCAGTGCCTCGGGGAGTACCGCTAGTTTAAATAACACATGAAAAGTATTTATGAGCCCTTTTTTATGAGGTGGTCAAAGAAAAGACCATCCAGCATGTAACATAAGACTGGCTGAAGAAGAAAGCATTTCCAAACCACATTGGAGAGTTAAGCATGAATGGAATTTTATTTCAGTCTCTATTGCTTATTTAAATGAATGGTGTTTTCAGATGGGGGCTAAATGATAATGCAGATCAAGGTGAGGCTTGCCAGGAAGAAAATATACTAGTCCATTATTCTAAGAATGTTACTAGGTAATGCTGAAGTCCTCTGAAATATATGGGTTTAGCAAAAGGAGGTTTCTGGAAGGGGTAAGTGGTTGTAATATGCCCAAGTCCATTTTGAATTCTGTGTACAGAGCATGTTGCTAGAGTCAGGGCTTTGGAATGACTCCACATTCAGCAAACATGGCTAGGGTGTCTCCAGTCAACTGTGCTAGGCACTGCACACACACAACCGCAACATATGGTGACAGCCACAGTTGGCTCCAAACAGACTGTTCTCCATTTACTCCGTTGTTGCAATGGTCCTCTCTAAAGAGTGCTTGCCTGTAGCTTTATTCCTCCTGAGTGGTACTGGGCCTGAGCTAATCTGCTCACTGTCTCCTTCCTGGGCCTCTGTGTGACAAAGAGCATGCTCTGGTGTGTGACAGCTGGCAAAGGTTATGGGTGGTGGATGCAGCCTTGGGACAGAACAAAGATAACTGGCCCCAGAGGCATTCAATGGAGATCCTTGGCCTCATTTATTCCCTGTCTTCTAATGAGCAGCTGTCCCGTGAGTTGTATCAATAACAAATTGTAACGGTAAAATGTTCCCTCAGGCCACCCATTGATTGAGTTCCATAGCTGTGTCAAGAGCACTGTTGTGTTCATCCCCTCAATGAGTGGTAAGTGCTCCTGGCCATTCACTCACTCATCCCACCAACACTGACTGAGCGCCATCTGCATGCTAGGCACTCTGCTGAGTTGTCACCTAACTTCATGATCTTCCAATAAATTCCTTTTGGATTTCACAAACATCATATGGAGTACTAAATCTGCAGCTGGTGTTTCCACATGTGAAAACAAAACTGTTTAAAAATTTTAAATGGAATCCATCCCATCATCAACATCCTTCCTCCTCAAAAAGCCCACATTTCAAGTTCAGCAACATCAAGCAAGGTCCATGTCTTATAACTATGCTTAGGAGATCAAACCAGTCAATCCTAAAGGAATAATCCTTCCAATGAATATTCAGTCAACCCTGAATATTCATTGGAAGGACTGAGGCTGAAGCTCTAATGCTTTAGCCACCTGATGCGAAGAGCCAACTCATTGGAAAAGACCCTGATGCTGGGAAAGATTGAGGGCAGAAGAGGGTGGCAGAGGATGAGAGGGTTAGATAGCATCACTGACTCAATGGACATGAACTTGAGCAACCTCCAGAGATAGTGGAGGATAGCGAAGCCTGGCATGCTGCAGTCCGTGGGGTTGCAAATTGTCAGACACGACCAAGTGACTGAACAACAACATTTAATAGTTACATCGTTGAATGAAACTTACAAAAAGAACTACAATCTTAGGCAAGTTGTGAATCTATACAACAGCTTTAAAATATTCTACGAGGTGAGGGAAAAAATTAGATGATAGGAAATTCAATCTTCAGGTGTATGTACTCAGTTTCTAAGTCATGTCCATCTCTTTGTGACCCCATGGAGCCCACCAGGCTCTTCTGTCCATGGGATTTCCCAGGCAAGAATACCAGAGTGGGCTACCATTTCCTTCTCCATCAGCTTCCAGGAAATTCAGTCAAATCATTCAATCATTTTTTCAGTCTCTTTTACAGAACCAGACCAATTTTGCTATAAATTTCCCTTTAAACATTCACTTTTTTCATTCCTTGATCATCTATCTTTCTTACTCTCGAAATCTGGGTTTGTGGTGGATTGGAGATGATGGAAATGATGGATGCAAACTAGGGAGCCTGACAATCCCATTTAGAAGGGACATTGGCTAGTGTGCAGTGTAGCCTGGCACATATCACCCCACTTCCTTGGTACCCATCTTCTACTTCCCTTTCTTTCTAACCTCCTTGCCAGTTGGAATAGTAGTTTACCAGCAGGAGAGAATCCCTCCCATGACTGCCTCTATGAGAGACCCCTGGGTGTAGAACCAGTCTCTACCCATATAGCAGTTGTCAAGCCCATCCCTGGGTAACTGATCACTTCTTCATCTTGTGGTGGGGGCCATCCTCCAGGAGGTAAAGGAAAAAGCTTAATTCACTTCTATTAAGAGTTAATCCATCTTTACTGTACAGCAAAAACTACCACAACATCGTAAAGCAATAATATTCCAAATTTTTTTAAAAATGCATTCCAATATACATTAGGTGCAGACAAATACTGTTTGATTCCACTTATATGAGGTACCTAGAATAGTCAAATTCAGAGAGTCAGAAAGTACACTGGTAGATGCCAGGAGCTGGAGGATGGGGGGTTGGGGTGAGAAAGGGGATTGAGGACTTGTGTGTTTAATGAGGGCAGAATTCCAGTTTAGGAAGGTAAAAAATTCGTGAGATGGATGTCAGGGAGAATTGCACAACAATGTGAATGTCCTTAGCGCCACTGAACTGTGCAGTTAAATACGGTTAAAATAGTATGTTTTATATTATGTGACTTTTACCACAATAAAAAAAAGGGATTTAATCCACAAATCCTCACTTCTCACTCTAGCAAAGTGATTTTTAAAATATATCCTGTCTTACTAAATACAGAGCAAATAAAAACAGAATGCTGCCTCCATTTTTTTTTTTTTTTTAATTCTAGTCTTTGCCATAACTGGTGGAGGCTGGAGTCTTACTCTTCTAGACAAGAATTCACTCCAAAGTTTACCAGCATGCCATGTGGTGGAAAGGGTTTCAAAATGACGATGGATTTCCAGCCATATTCAAAAGGCAAGAACTTATGATCCTTTTTTTTTCTTTAAATAATCTCTCTTACAGTTCAGCAAAGAAAACTGGCCACAACCCTCTGTTTGTTTGCTTTCTTCCCCCTTCTAAAATAAACAGCACAGTACTTCAAGTGTATCTGACTAATTGGAGGTCATTTTATTGATTTTATGCTCAAATTCTTCTTTTTCTTTCCCAGAGGCAGGGATACTTTTAGTTTTAAAATGAAAAGATGTAACAGCTTAGTCAGGATACAGCCCCAGTTTCCCTAAGAATCTTTTGGATTATCTAATGGTAACTTACTTTGTTTAGAGTGTTCCAGCAGCTTAAAAGTCATAAGCATTCAATTCTACCAGTGTTTTCCCAAGAAGCCACTTCAGTGCACCCTCACGGGGAGGTGGGAGAAAATTATTCATAAAGCAAAGCTTCCAGCAACATCAATAAAGTGATCATTGTAACCAGGAAGATCACATGTTATTTGTCTTGGCTCTCTCAACAACTAAGTCTAAAGCAATATTTTTTAATAGGTAGTTTTTCTATTTATGGATATTCCATAATCAAGAACAGAGTTGCGATTCTCTTAGTCATGGCTAAGCTATGGCTCAGATATTGTGCTATGACCTGACTATTAAATGTCAGGACCCCACAAGGTGCTGGGATATCTCAGTTCCACAGATGGCATGCTTCCTGTGGCATCTAGGGACCTCTGTGACCCCAAGGATTGTAGTCCATCAGGCTCCTCTGTCTATGGGACTCTCCAGGCAAGAATACTGGAGTGGGTTGCCAATCCCTTCTCCAGGGGATCTATCTGATCCAGGGATTGAACCTGGGTCTCCATATTACAGGTGGATTATTTACAGCCTGAGCCACCAGGGAAGCCCCTCTGAAAATAGAACCACCTCTAACCACACTCAACAAACGATTAATCAAGACTCTTCTCTGCCTGGGGCATCATGACTGCCAGTTTATGAGATGCTACAGTACTCTGTAGACTTCTCTGGAATACAATTGTAGAGTCATTGAGTTCTTAACTCATTCATTTACTCAACAATGCACTCACTTTGGATGAGGCACTGTTCTAGATCCTAGAACCATTCCTCTTACAGAAGTTACACCCCACATCTTTAAATTTCTATGCATTTTATTGAGATCATCTTCCATAGACATAGAATAAAGGTTGCCATATGTGAAAAGACTTTGGGTTTTCTAGAGCCAGCAGTCACCATCTTGTACTAATTCTAGTAGTGATATCTGTTGGGATTTGTGAGGAAGGGAGACATGGGGAAGAAAGCTGTCCCTTGGTTTCTGAGACACGTGGAAGTACACTTCCATTGACTAGGGCATGCTCGTGTGCTGTTTGTTGCAAATACCAGATTTGGTCCAGCCGTGCAGAGCCACTGGAGGGCTTCACCATGGATAAGGCATTAGTTTGGGTAAGACACTCTATGTGGCCTTCAAACGTTCCTATTCACAGCCTGCCCCCCAGAACGCAGACATCCACACCAGTACTGTGACACGAGGTAGGAGGCGGTGAAAAAGGCAATAGTGGATTTATCATGCTGGTTACATCTGCAAATATACAGCAAACAATGGGGAACTTGGGGCTGATGAGATGTAATTCCAGTTAGATTTCATCTGTTATCATTCTGGGGAAAATGAAGAGTAATGTGAGAAGCCCATAGAGACATGGGCTTCCCTATTGGCTCAAATGGCAAAGAATCTGCCTACAAGGCAGGAGGCCTGGGTTTGATCCCTGGGTCGGGAAGATCCCCTAGAGAAGGGAATGGCTACCCATTCCAGTATCCTTGCCTGGAGAATTCCATGGACAGAGGAGCCTGGTGGGCTACAGTCCATGTGGCTGCAAAGAGTCAGACAAGACTGAGCGACTTAACAGTTATGTGGTTGTTTTTTTTTTTTTTTTTGGTAGTCAGAATGCCCCATGTTCTGGTTCTAACTATATTGCTTGCCACCTGAGTGAGCCAAGAATGCTTCTTAATCTCCCAGACTTTATTCCCCCATCTGGGACATGAAGATTATACTGCCTATGCCCTGGTGCTCTTCAGAGGATTAAGATAAATGGTCCAGCATCTTGTCCAATACAAAAAAGGGACCAAACAGTGTTAGAAATCTGCCCCTTTATCACTTCATGCAGCAAAAGTTCTGCCTTCATATATGATGGGGAAGAAACATAGCTTATTCAGATCAGAGTTCTGTAGCTTACAGAAAGAAAATCTCCATATACCCATTCAAACTATTTGTTTACTCTATCGATTGGTCACATCCTCTGTGAAAGGTACCATCTCAAGAACAATTGTCATCAAGCTCTTTATTATTATAGCCATTTAATCCCAGATCTGCATGGTTTTTAGGTGAAGTCTTGAGTCAACTGCTTACCAAGAAAATTTGGAGAAGAAAAGGTCTTTTTTTACACTTCCGAAGTATGTCCAATTTGTTTTGAAAAGGCAAGATTCCAATCTCACAGTCAGAAAATGTGGTGTTTGGGGTGGCAGTTATAATACTGTGACTATATTTCTCAAACCATAAATTGACATGTGGTCTGACAAGCATAAAGTGTACTTCTGGAGACAGTGGGATAGAATATTTGAAATCAGAACTGGAAAATTTGGGACATATGAAGGCTATAAATAGTGGGCAGAGATTGGGCTGGTTCCAGCAGAGACTCAATTCCTACTAAGAACCACATAATTAGCCAGTCCCCATTTGTTATACATATAAATACTAGTACATAAGAGAGGCAATTTAAACCAGAATGATAAACAAGCTATGCCTCTGCCAGAGGGCTGCCTGGCACACACATTCCCTGTTCCCAGAGCCCCGTGAAGCCCTGGATGGGGAGAGGGGAGCTGTCCCTGGGGAACTGACAATAAAGCTGGGAAAAAAAATGCTGAGACCCAAACACACCCACACAGCACAGCGTGTTCATTCACATCACGTGGTCATCCTCACTGACCCTTCATCCTACAGATGATGGCAGAATGATCTCACACTGGCAGTTTTTGGATAACCATGCCCCTTCCCAGTGGGAGGATCTACTTTCTGCCCAGACCCATTAGGAAATTACTCCCTGTACTAGACTGGCAAAACAATGTTGGGATTAGAGTAAGCAGAGAGTTAGGGCAAAGGGCATATTTGAAGGAAGTTCCGCCGCTTTATTGGGCTTCCCAGGTGGCACAGTAGTAAAGAATCTGCCTGCCAATGTAGGACACTCAAGAGATGCAGGTTCAATTCCTGAGTCCAGAAGATCCCCTGGAGGAGGAAGTGGCAACCCACTCCAGTGTTCTTGCTTGGGAAATTCCATGGACAGAGGAGCCTGGCAGGCTACCATCTATGGGGTCACAAAGAGTTGGACATGATTGAGCCACTCACACACACACAGACACACACACATACTTCTTTATTACTTTCACATTGCTTATTAGGAATAAGGTATGGCACTGCTCTGCAAAATATAAGGACCCCAATATAAGACATTGCTCCAGTAGAAGACAGTGGATAGGGTGTGGAGGACACGAATTTATCAAGTTCATAGGAATAGTCCATATATAGATGAATAGATGAACTTGACTTGAAGCTGCCATGTGATGCCAGACACATGGCTAAGCATACAACCTCTCTTAATCCCAACAGATCTTGTTATCTCACCTTTTACAGAGAAGGACATTGGGGCACAGGTGCATACAACTTTAAGATTTTTTTTTTTTTTAATGTGGACCATTTTTAAGGTCTTCATTGAATTTGTTACAATACTGTTCTATTTTATATTTTGGTGTTTTGGCTTCAAGGCAGGGGGAACCTTAGCTCCCCAAGCAGGGATCAAACCCCCACCCCCTGCATTTTAAGAGGAACTCAACCACTGGATGACCAGGGAAGTCCCTCACACAACTTCTAATAAACTGTGCAATCTTCAACTGAATTCAGGTCTTCAAATTCCATGACTCCCAACCTAACACCAGAGCAAATATATTTCAGGAAGGACCAGATCAGAAACTAGTCTCCCCACCTTCCAATTCTCCACAGCAAAAGCATCAGAATCACTAAGGAACATTTTGAAAATATAGGCTTGGGTCCTGCCCTGGGATTTCTGATTCAGAGGGCCTGTGTCTCCGTATTTTGAGGCATACCAGCCCAAACTGGTGATTCTCATACTTACCTCCTGTTAGGGACTTCTTGACAAGCCAGCTGTATCTGGCTGAATTTTCGCTAATTTCTTAGCAAGAAGGGATTAGAAATCAATATTTAATATTATTATTAAGCATTTGTTATCTGTGTAGTACAAATCTACCTCTGATGAACATGTAGTTAAGTAATGGCTTATACGTTGTGTTTAGTCACTAAGTCACGTTCAACTCTTTGACACTCTGTGGACTGTAGCCTGCCAGGCTCCTCTGGTCCATAGGATTTCCCAGGTAAGAATACTCGAGTGAGTTGCCATTTCCTTCTCCAGGGGATCTTCCTGACCCAGGGATCTAATCTGTGTCTCCTGCATCGGCAGGTGGATTCTTTACCACTGGGCCACCTGGGAAGCCCTATTTTCATGATGGTTCAGACATAGTCTAACTACTCCTCAATATCTTACATTCAGTCGATGTCTACCCTGGATGCCATTCTTTACCACTAGCCCCAGCTGTGAAGCTCCTCTGGGTGATATTCTTAACTACTGCAGTAAGCCAAAGTCAGATTAAGCCAAAACTAGGTTAAAGATGGCTCCTTACAGACTGCTCTGAGGATGGCCAAGTTATAAAAAACTAGGAGACACAGCAGCCAATGGTATACGTGTAGCAGAGCCAACACAACTTGAGTGACTTTTGGTCAATGGAATACACCAATTTAAAAAGTATGGAACATACACTTGGACTGAAAACAAAAATTCCCAAACACTAATCTCTGCAAAGTACTCAAATTAGGAAGGCAGAAGGATGAAGAAAAGAGATGGGTTCACTTCCAAAGTATTCATTTGAAAATTTTTGGTGCTGCAACCAAGGAGATGGGTATGAAAAAGAAATTGGATCAAAATATCCAAGTCTACATTTCTGTATAACCCAAGTCTCTGAGGTTAGCCATTGTTTACATCTGCAATAGGAGAATAGAGTTAAACACGTAACACTGGTCTTTTGGCTTGATGACAGAAAAGAACATGATGCCAAGGGCAATTTATATTCCTGACATATGTATGCTACTCAGTGCCTTAGGTCAAAGATTTGACCCTAATGCCTTGATTTCTCAATCTGAAAATATGGGTAGAGAGCAAGAAGGGGGCTCCTAGCAGATGAACGACACCACATTTGTACTATACTTATGCTCTAATTGCAAACTACCCACAGTTATGTACATTCTGTTTTATGTGCTTTATAAGAGTCAGATGTGGAATTCCCTGTTGGTAGTGGTTGTTTTAACTCTCTAGAAACTTGAAGGGAAGTTAGAACTAAAAAGAAACGAAAGAAATAAGACTTAAGAATTAAATGCTTTGAATATTTTCCTCCCTAATTTTCTTTGGAGAAATGGCAGACAGACTAGCATCAGCGGGGTGCTTTCAAGTGAATCATAATCAAATGTGCGTGCAAAACCATCGGTGAAGTCTAGATGTGCAATTAAATGCCTAACGATGCTCAGAGAGCCCCTGCATTCTTCCCTCACTGCACCCTCAGGAAAACATACGGTGGCCTTCTGTCTCCAGTACGGGTTCTTTAAAGCGTTTAAATGGCATGAAAGTGCAACTGTGTGCCCAATTAGGGGTGCAATTGCTGGGTCAAAGCATGAAACACAGTCTATTCCCTGCCACTCTGGGTTAGCTCTCCAGACCTTGAGAGCCATGTTCCTCAGCTCCTTTGGCATCCCAGAGCTCAGTGAGAAGTACTGGATGGTGCTTTATCCTTTGTCAGTTTTAGAGATGGTACCAGGGAGAAAAAGTCAAACTCTGATGCTTCCACCAAAGGCTTTGATTTATTTCCTCAACTAAGAGATGGAAAGTTATCCTCAGATATTGCCCTGGTGCATAGGGTGAGTAATGAGGAAAGAAGCATAGGAACCTCCTTTAATTCCCTCTCTCCATCCCTCAGTACTAATTGTGGTTAAGTCCCTGTTCAGCTTATTGAAGAGAGATTAGGGATAATCAAAATATATTGACTACTACGGACTCAGAGTGGGCTTCCCAGGTAGCTCAGATGGTAAAGAGTCTACCTGCAATGCAGGAGACCCTGGTTTGATTCCTAGGTCAGGAAGATCCCCTGGAGAAGGGTATGGCAACCTACCCCAGTATTCTTGCCTGGAGAATCCCCACGGACAGAGGAGCCTGGTGGGCTACAATCCATGGGATCGCAAAGAGTCAGATATGACTGAGCGACTAAGCACAGCACAGCACAGCACAGCACAGAGACCCAGAGCACATGCTCTGAAAAGGTCATGTAGGAAGGATTTAGAATTTTCTCTCATTTGGAAGTCACAGATAAACATTTTTCATGAAAAAGTCTGACATTTGTTGGACACACATGTCCCCAGGTCCAGCTGCCTTCCACAGATTTTTTTAAATTAATTTATTTTAATTGGTGGTAATTATTTTACAGTGTTGTGGTGGTTTTCACCATACATCGACATGAATCAAGTCATAGTCAGTGGAAGGAATGCACTGCGTGGGAAAAGCCAGAGTCAGAGGTTAGACAGCCTTACACCTTAGGGCAGCTAAGAAGCGGATCCCAGGAGTGGAAAAGAGGTGGGGAGGGCCTACACATGGCAGGTGGGTGTGTGTGGAGGGTTCTGGGGAGCAGGCAGGGTGAGGAGAGTTGGTGTCAAAACAATCCGTAACAGTCAGAGGAGAGGTGTTTCAGAGTCAGAGGAACTTCAAGCTCTAGGGAGATCATCAGGAAAGCAGGATTTGAGTCCCAGAGGAAGAGGTAAATATAAGGAAGCAACAAGTAATCCAAAGCAAAACCAGAGCAAGAAGCCAGAGAACTCAGTGTTGGACTAACCAGAATATATGGTCAGGGTTTGGTCATAAGATATGAGAGGAGTCCAAGCATCAGGACTTTTACTTTAAAAACTTTGGTTTCCCAGGTGGCACTAGTGGTAAAGAACTCACCTGTCAGTGAACGAGATGTAAGAAACACGGGTTCAATCCCTGGGTCGGGAAGATCCCCTGGAGGAGGGCATGGCAATCCACTCCAGTATCTCTGCCTGGAGAATCCCATGGGCAGAGGAGCCTGGTGGGCTACAATCCATGGGGTCACAGAGTTGGACACGACTGAAGTGACTGAACACACACCCATGGACTATATAGCACAGAGACATCAATAATCGGTAATGACCTATATGGGAAAAGAATCTAAAAGGGTTGAGATATATATATATATATGTGTATATATATATATATATATATATATCTGACTCACTTTGCTGTACACCTGAAACTAACACAACATTCTAAATCAACCACACTCCAATAAAAACTTTAAAATAAAAATTGACACAACACCTACTGTGTGTTGGATGTTGAAGGCAGATGTCAATATTGATAATACAATGGTAAAACCACAAATAGAAATAATGGTTAGAAACAGACCTAACAAAGGGCTTGGGATACTGAATACACAGTTGTGGACTCAGGGGATCTTTTAGCTCCCTTTGCTGTCTGCAAATTCTGGGATAACATGTGAGTGGTTTCCGCTACAGGAATCCCAGTGCTGTTAGAGCAGAGCTGCAGCGGACAAGTCAGGACCCCAACTTAGTGGGACATGTTTATGATTCTTCCTTCTTATTTGTCCAAGCTGCTGCTTTTCTGTATCCTCAGTCTTCTTTAAAAAAAAAAAAAGAAGAAGAAGAAGAAAAACACACACACCCTGTCTTAACATGCCTCACCTCCTTCCGACTTAGCTTAAGAACAAAAATTCCAGCTGTTGATATTTCATGCCTCATCATGAAACAGGGCTGACCTCTCACTGGCAAAGGGGTCCCTGTTGTCTGGTGGGCTCACAGAGCCTGTCCCACAAACCCCCTTCTTGTTTTTGTCAAAAGAGGTTCGTGTGACTGAGTCATGAAAAAAAAAAAAAAAACAAACACAGTTCAAGTGTTAGAAGCCAGTTCCAGACTCAAAGAGAAATGCAGTGGCCAAGGCACATGAACAATAAAGGTGCATTTATACAGTAAATCCAAAAAATTACTCACCAGAAATATGCAACCCCAATGAGCAGCACTCATAAAGTGGGAAGGGGCAGGCTGCATAGCAGCTTGGTGGTATAGAAGTCAGCAAAGTACTAAGGTAAACTTTTTGAGAGGATCAATTTGGTC
Organism: Oryx dammah; assembly: GCF_014754425.2. Lineage (NCBI taxonomy): Eukaryota > Metazoa > Chordata > Mammalia > Artiodactyla > Bovidae > Oryx > Oryx dammah. The sequence goes on along the minus strand of NW_024070203.1, from coordinate 46,664,846 downwards.
ATGGTTACTGGTTATTAGTGGTTACTGGTTATTAGACATATTCATAGGCTCTTTCTCTGGCTCTAAACACCAAATAAGGACAGTGATACGGCTTCCATTGACTCAGAAAACATAGCCAGAGAAGTGCACAGCTGAAGCTTCATTAGCAGAAAGCAAGGCAGGGTGCTAAGGTGGAAGCACAGGATACATGGAAGTCAGAATCATCTAGAACTAGGCTCTGCCTTGAAGCTTTACCCTACTGTACTGTAAACATCTCATGGGTTTAAAAGGACCAAGAAGATATCTGAGTGTACCTTGATACATGATGACACAGAAGCTTCCTGGGCAGATTCTTGGTCATCCACAGGCAGCCCACAGTGCTGACCCCACTCCTGACACATCAAGGGCTCCACCCCAGGCCCCTCCTTTCAGACACTCATTCTATCTCTGCTGCATCTCAGTGGTTCAGTGGCTTCCTGCTGATCTCCCTACTTGCAGGATTTCCTCTTCTTCACAGACATATACGCTAGAGAAAGCTCCTCAAAACCACACTCACACCACCCTCTTGCCCAACAACCTCAACAATGCATCTCCAATAATATGATAATGGTAGCTGCTATTTATGGACTGCTGGGCTTGTGCGTTGCCTCGGTTATTGTCATTCTCACAGTGATATTAGGCAGGAGGTATGAAGAAGGCTGAGCATCGAAGAATTGATGCTTTTGAACTGTGGTGTTGGAGAAGACGCTTGAGAGTCCCTTGGACTGCAAGAAGATCCAACCAGTCCATTTTGAAGGAGATCAACCCTGGGATTTCTTTGGAAGGAATGATGCTAAAGCTGAAACTCCAGTACTTTGGCCACTTCATGAGAAGAGTTGACTCATTGGAAAAGACTCTGAGGCTGGGAGGGATTGGGGGCAGGAGGAGAAGGGGACAGAGGATGAGATGGCTGGATGGCATCACTGACTCGATGGACGTGAGTCTAAGTGAACTCCGGGAGTTGGTGATGGACAGGGAGGCCTGGCGTGCTGCAATTCATGGGGTCGCAAATAGTTGGACACAACTGAGCGACTGAACTGAACTGAATCCCTCCATCTGTTCCACAAAGAAGCAGGAACAAAATCCTCACTAAAGTCCTCAGTGAGGAAACTGAAGATCAGAGAGCTTGAGGCATCCTCCCCAAGTGCCTTGTAAGAACTTACAATTCACATGCAGGTGTATCCAGTAGGAAGGCTGGGGTTCTCTCTACGCTCCTAGACTACCCTAGTGGGGAAAAAAAATGCAAACTCTCTACCTGTCATTCAAGGCCTTAAGGAGTCTGGACCTAAGATGGCTCCAGTTGAACTTTCTCTGCCCGTATTCTTTATTTTGGTCCAAACAAATTACACCCAGGGCCCTAGAAATGCCCAGCTTCACAATACTGTCTGGGACTTCTATTCTGGTCCTACTTCTCAGGATACTTCTTTCCCGTGTAAATTCTACCCACCAGTCCCAGGAATGAACTGTTAAAAAGCTATCTCTGCCACCACACCTTTCCTTGTAAGCACACCTACAGCACAAACACACCAGCTAGAAGAGACTTCTCCTTCCTCTGATCCCACCAGCAGACTTGTGAGACTCTCATGACTTGTGTTGTGAATGGTCATACCACAAGCTCAGAAGTCAGAAGGCCCAAGGTTTAATTCTTCATGTTTTCACTTACTACTTAAACTCTAGGACCTCTGCCTCCCTGTGCCATAGGATTGTTTTCAGGAGTTAGTTATAAAACAAATGGACAAGTGCTCAGCACAGTCTGACAAGGAGCAAATGTCTCTAATTATTATTATTACAGTGATTTGTATCCACACATTTTTCTGTCTTCTGAGCATAAGTTTCTTGAGGAGGGGGAACTACCTTACTCAGTCTTCTATCCCCACTGTGATTACTGGCACATGATAATATTTGACAATGAATGACAAATCTGATGGAGTTTTCAATCTAATTAAAAAACCCATTAGGTTATAACTGGTACCAAAGCTCTACACAATGAAATTGCAGCAAGAATTTAATGGGCAAATACCTATATACTTCTGAGTTATTGTTTTGAAGAACTTAGATGAGTGAGGCCCAGGGTATATAATGCTACAGTCAGAGTTAAAGGAGAGAAAACACACTCAAAACACACCTCCCATCCCTTGTGCATAGATGAAGGAGCACTCACAAGGCTTGGGGAGAACAACAAGGGTAGCAGAAGCATCATCATAGGAGGTGGTAGGAATAGCAGCCAGCACTTACCAAGTACCTCAGGAGGTACCAGGCAATAGTTTAAATGCTTCGTGTGTGTTAACCCATTGAATCCTCATAACCACCCATGTGAGGTAGCTTCTATTCTTACCCCATTTTTAGATGAGAAAACGGAGTCTGAGAAAAACTTCTAAGGTCTCACAGGAAGTGATGGAACAGGGATTTGAACCAGATCCCAAGTATTCTGTACGTTGTGACAAACAGTGACAGTCTCGACGCTGTGCTGTCCCCATGCACTGGTAAGGAGGCCAATCCATCTAGACCTCAGAAAAGGTTCCTGTCCCTGACCCACCAATCACCACACTAAAGGGGCTGCTTCCTTTAGGAGATCCAGATGCCATCAGAAGGGGTGGAATGAGAATACTGACATGAGAGGACACTAAGCAGACTAAGATGACTGAGTGAAATGACCCACATGGATGGAACTTCAGAGTATAGGTCAAGGACCTTATGAGGACCTCAGAGAGCAAGTTTTCTGAAGCGATCACAGTGTGTGAGGAAGCAGATACAAGCAGATACAAAGGATAAAGGGAAGCAGCCTTGCTCCTGGATGAGTTCCTTCAGGAAAACAAATATAAACACATTGATGACCATGCTTTAGAATCCCATATTGTTTTAGGCTCCCCTAGCCACAGCTGGGGCTCTGGGGCCCCTTGATCCTGAGGAGTTAATATTGAAATTGCTGCTTAAGCTAGTTAAACATAATGAGGGCTCTTCCTGATGAAAACCATGAGAAAAAAAAAAAAATAGGCCCACATAAACGCAGCCCAGGATGGCTGTGACCATTCATTAGTATCACTCTCACATAAATCACCATTCCTGAAGGAAGGGAGGCAACCATACTCTGGGGCATGAAGCTAATCAATCTCAGAAGAAGCAACTTTGCAAACCCTTCTTAAGGTTGCCGTAGCCTGGACCATGATGAACCCCTGCTCTGCTTCGTTAGATATGTGAAAATGGATGTTCTTCTACAGGGTAACCTGTGCACCAGTATAGGGCCAGTAGTACCTGCTGGCATCTCAAGTCCACAAAAGAGAGCATTGGACTGACCATTTCACCCACTAACTTAGACCAACTCCTGGACAAGCATTCTTTCATCCAGTTGGCCCAGAACATGGATTTTCAACAGGGACAGTAAAGGGGGCAAAACTGGTTCTTGGAGGGTGAAATAAAACCTTACTATCTTTTTAAATAAATCACAGATATACATAAGATAAACAAACAGACATGTAATATATCTGTCCTGGTAAAATTCCATGACGGAGGGGGGAACAATGAGGGAAAAAAATGCACCTCTTTGTGGGAGAGGAACAAGAATGAGCCCAGTTTTTAAACACTAAGAGAAGCATAAGAAAATTGGAAAAGGTTGCTGATGGGAGAAGTAGGAAGACAGAAGAGACAATATTCCCCCATCTTCAGTCTTTGCCAAAATCCACCTACAATCTCTAAGGACGTAGCTAGAGCCTACATCCAGGTTCTTCTTTGGTATAGCTTGGTCCAACCAGCCATCAACAAATAACATAATGAAGGGATCCCACTTGTAGGAATGAGGTCAAACCCAAAGGTCAGCTGTGCTCTGCAGTTTAGGAAAACATAAGAAGACCTCAGGAGAAAACAAACCTGATGACACCTTGATCTTGGGCTTCTATCTTCAAGAACTGTGGGAAAAGTTGATTTCTGTTGTTTAAGCCACATTGTTGTCTTCAGTCACTAAGTCATGTCTGACTTTTTGTGACCCCATGAACTGCAGCACACCAGGCTTCCCTGTCCTTTGCTATCTCCTGGAGTTTGCTCAAACTCATATTCATTGAGTTAGTGATGCCATCCAACAATCTCATCCTCTGTCACTCCCTTCACCTGATGCCCTCAATCTCGCCCAGCAATTAGAGTCTTTTCCAGTGAATCTAGTCTATGGGGCTTCATTACTATGATACACATGGCTGGTATTACTTCACCACTAAGGCTCACTCACACCAGATCCTCCTCTCCTGGGCACAGGAGAACAATTTCCCCAAGTCTAACCAATTACTTGGAAGCAGAAGTGACATCGCATTTCTGGGCCAAAGCATTACATTGCTGGGTCAGGATATTCTATTAACTCTCTTCCATGCCACAGCGATCAAAGAACATAAGGAGATGGAGGTACCAGGAAAAGAAGTAGCCCAGAATCCCAAACCACTACTTCCCTGGAGAACTGGGTCTGCAGAGGACTTTGTGTGAAAGAGAAATAAGTTTGTTCTGTTATGCCACTGAAAATTTTAATGTTATTTTTCACACAGCATGATTCAGCCTATTTTTACTGATATAACCACCCTACATATGTTTGGGAGAATGTTTCCTGGTGGTACTGGGGTGTCTCCTCATGGGCCACCTGTGAAATGAGATGTCTTCCCTCTAACAAAGTCATGAGGGAAGAAACTGACAATGAAGAGTTCAAACAAAGGGGGTGATCCATGTGGAGCCTCAACAAATCAGAGACAAAGGGTAAGAATCTGTCAAAGTTTCTCTACACTTGTCTAGTCAAGTTGGGTGAGAATTCTGAGGGCATGAGCAGTGAAGGGCCAACAAAAGGGGTGTGTGTGAGTGCTATTTTGGCATAAGTCAGAGCAGGCTTATGGGTTCTATAGTGGCCTTAAGGAAATGTCCTTCAAGGTATATTAATGCATATATGTAGAATCTAAAGCAATGGTATAGATGATCTTATTTACAAACAGAAATAGAGACACAGACACAAACGTATGGACACCAATGAGGGGAAGAAGGAGGTGGGATGAATTAGGAGATTGGGATTGACATATATACACTATTGATGCCATGGATAAAATAGATAACAAAATGAGTGTTAGTCGGTCTGTCGTGTCCAACTCTTTGCGACCCCATGGACTGCAGCCCACCAGGCTCCTCTGTCCAGAGTTCTCCAGGCAAGAACACTGGAGTGGGTTGCCATTGCCTTCTCCAGGGAATGAGAGCTCAATGAGAAACCCACTCTATAGCAGAAGAAACCCTACTCAGTGCTCTGTGGTGACCTAAATGGGAAGGAAATACAGAAGAGAAGGATATATGTATAACTGATTCACTTTACTGTACAACAGAAACTAGTAAACTAAACTGTTACTGCTGCTGCTGCTAAGTCGCTTCAGTCGTGTCCGACTCCATGCGACCCCATAGACGGCAGCCCACCAGGCTCCCCCGTCCCTGGGATTCTCCTGGCAAGAACACTGGAGTGGGTTGCCATTGCCTTCTCCAATGCATGAAAGTGGAAAGTGAAAGTGAAGTCGCTCAGTTGTGTCCGACTCTTAGTGACCCTATGGACTGCAGCCCACCAGGTTCCTCTGTCCATGGGATTTTCCAGGCAAGAATGCTGGAGTGGGGTGCCATTGCCTTCTCCAGTAAACTACTCCAATAAAAATTAGTTTAAAAATAAACACCTTCTCTGGTTTCCTTCTCACTAGGAAGGCGCTTTGATTTTTGCAGTTTGATTTCCTGGTCAACAAGAATAATTGTTTGCACAAAAATATATAGCATCATCTAACACTGTAAATCCAGAGAAGGAAATGGCAACCCACTCCAAAGTTTCTGCCTTGGAAATCCCATGGACAGAGGAGCCTGGCGGGCTACAGTCCAGTCACAAAGAGCTGGACACAACTGAGTGACTAAGCAAGCAAGCAACACTGTAAATAGATTTCCCAGTACATTTCAATTAAATGTATTAAGTGTATTTAGCTAGCAGAATTCTGACAAACACCTCAAGACTTTATTACCCCGATGGGTACCAATGCTCCATGCTCCAAGCTTCCATGAACTCCATGAAGACTAAGTCACTGGTATAACCCAGCTTTATGACACAAAGTATGAGAGGATGATGCCCTCAACTTGTTGGTAGATTCCATTAAACCTATCTTCTTTTCACGTATGCTTTTTTGCTCATTGCTCAATCCCTTTAGTTCTCTTCTCAACACCATGATGAATTTATCTTTTTCTCTTGACACTTAATTTCTGTCTCATGTGGAAACTCAGCAAGGTGTGTGCAAGTTGCGTCCTATAAAAAGGCTGCTCAAGCCAAGTGGTTGGGAGAGACACCCGATTTCTGAGCAGGGTTCCACTTGTCAGGCCCTGTGGATTGCATGTACTCACATCAGTGACCAAACTGAGCCCTTATCCAAGCTGGTCAGCCTAGAGTGGGGATTTTTCTATAATTTGCACAAAGGTCCTTGTGAGCTGGAGGTGGCCATGTCCTGAATCACACACCCCTTTCCAAAGCCTGACTTTTCTCTCAGGGTCACATTCACACTGTTGCTCACATACTTCAAAGCAGAAGGTCCCTGCGGTGGGGCTGCCCCATCACCACTGGCTCAGGCATCACTTCTGTGAGTGAATTTACCTCAGCTTCTGATGGACAGATGCTGTACCCATATCATTGCTTAATTCTGTGGTTCTCAGCAGCACCACCCAAAGGGGCAATTGGGAAATTTGTAGTGGCAACTTTTTGAGCTCTCAGAATAATTAGAAGCACCACTATCTTTGGTGAGCAAGGGTAATGGATGCTGGCCATCCAGTGGGTGTGGGATGATCCTGCACAGAGAAAAACTGTCCCTCATCCTGTGTGATTTTCAAATGCCCCCACCCTCAACTTCATGGAGATGAAAACCTTTCAGACATTCATGCAAATATTAGCTAAATGCATGCCATGTGCTTGCCCCTCATTCAGGGGTTCTGGCTGGATGAAATTCTCTGCTCTCTGGAGCTTGTAGAAACCTGTTTTAATTTTCTGAGCCTGGAACTTAACCCAATATTACATAAAACAAAAAGTACTTTTGCACTGTCTTAAGATCTCATTATGTTTCCTGAAATGCAACCGCCATGCAAATCGAGGGAAAATTGTAATTAATTTTGTTCTGAAGTCTACCAAGAATTGTTCACTGTATCAGAAAACCACATCACCAGCTGCGTCACTCTTCAGGACAACCAAGCCTCTGGTATAATTTGTCTTTCCAGTTCACACTTACAGCTACACCACTGACAGGGTCCCTGACTAGGCAAACATCTGACTCCTTAAGGAACATTTAGCATAAAACCATACCCATTCCAGGGAAGTAGCACATACTTCCCTGGTGGCTCAGATGGTGAAGAATCCACCTGTAATGCAAGAGACCAGGTTCAGCCCCTGGCTCAGAAAGATCCCCTGGAGAAGGAAATGGCAGCCCACTCCAGTACTCTTGCCTAGAGAATTCCATGGACAGAGAACCATGGAGGGCTATAGACCATAGGATCACAAAGAGTCAGACATGAGCAAGTGACTAACACTTTTACTTTTTCACTGTACTTTATACCCAAACATTCAGAAATAGGTGTTATTTTATTATACTTTGCTTTCCTTTAGTTTCAGTTACCTTATAGTTGGGGGATTATTAATATATTATTTTTAATATGTGTATTGTTGGTTATATTATCAATGAATCTCATTTTAAGATGTCAAATGTGATGTAGAAAACTGTGCCTTTTACAGAGGGGGGCATTGCATCTAATAAGTTGAAAATCAGTTCCTTAACCATTGAAGTATTCAGCCCCACAGTTTCCAGTGAAGAGCCTCTTCCTCAACAATTTTCTAGAAAGCTTTTTGAGAGCAAGAAATCACTCATATTCCCCTTTTTCAAAACTCAAGAGTCCCCTTCAGTCTAATGAATTTGAGGAATACCTCTTCAAGGAACTATATCCAGTGAAAATCTCAACAGATAGGGTAGAAAAGCCCATGTGGTTATTTATAGTGAAATTAATGGGGAAAAAATGAATTCCATACAGCTAGTAACTTTAATGTTAAGATTCTGAAAATCTCACATTCCCTAATTCAATGAATTAGTCACAAAAATATATATAGTCATCATTGACTAGTCATCATTGACTAGTCATTGGTTAAAGTAAAGGGCACAAGCTAACTCCTAAGCTGTTTGGGAAGATACTTGTATCTAATACAAACACATGATAAACAACAATCTTCTCCTTGATGTCATGACTCTACAGAGAGTAAATGTCGTGGAGGACATGAAACAGGATCCAGGACAGCCAGATGAGGGAGGAGAGCAGCAGCTGATAGGGAAGGCATCTAAGCCATCCCATAGGGAGAACCAAGGGTGCGGACTGCTAGTCCCACCGATGCCACTTACTGGCTTGTCTGGCTGTGGATCAGTTTCTTTTCCTCTGTTTCCATCACAGTTCAACCAGAGAAGCAGAACCGGTAGGAATTGTGTATCAGGAGATTTTATTGCAAGACATTAGTTTACATGATTATGGGACCTGGCTAGGAAAATCTGAAATCCATAGGGGAAAACATCAGGAAGGCTACCTGGAAGTCCTAGGCATGGGCTATGCCACTGTCCATGGGCAAAATTCTTCTTCAGAGAGGCGTCATCTGTGCTCTTAAGATTCAGCTGACTGAATCAGGCCCACCTAGACTGTCTAGGACAATCTCCCTCAAGAAAGTCAACTGATTACAGACTTTAATCACATCTACAAAACACCTTCACAGTAATACCCAGATCAGTGTTTGACTGACTAATGGTGTGACAGCCTAACTAACTTGAGTCCTTCAAAAGACCACAAAAGTCCACCCCTTGTCAACTTTGCACCCAACATCCATCTCTTAAAAATCACAATCTCCAAATAAAGGGAATAGCAAAGTCATAACTCTACATACCACAGTGCAGCTATCCTTCATACAACTGAAAACACACCAACCTCTTCCCCACAAGAGAAGGCCAAGTTCTTAGGGAACATTTCTATTTCACCTTTGATGTCCTGTTACAAGGTTCATCATTATTAATAAATTTTACATTAAATGATAAGGGGATAAGAGAAAAAAAAACAAAAATATTTAATATGTATATAAATATCTGAGCAACAAAAGACAGATACAGCTAATAATATTCTCAACTTCAAAATGAGGATGACAAGGCCTATTTCACAAAGCTGCTCAAAGAATTCAGTGATGTGATATGTTATAAGCACTATATTCTAAATATCATCACCATCAGTATTACTACTAGACAGGCACCTATAATGGTTTTAGGGTGAAAACTGTGACTCAGAAGAACACAACAGTAAGTCTAATGTAGGACTGAAAGGGAATTAAGAAATGGCTGTTTCTGGGGAAAGAAAAAAAAAAAGCCAAAAAACCAACAACAGAAATAAAATCATAGTGAAACATACCAATTTGTTGGATGAAAAAACTAAACACTGAAAATATCTAAATTATTTTCATAGTGCAGGCAGAGAAACAAACTTTCTCTTAGGGAGCAAAACTGTCTTTTGATAAGCAAAATACCTAAATAACATCTTTAGCTGGAAACAGTGCAGCTTTTTCTTCCTCTCCCATCATTCCCCTGCACTAGCCCACACCGAGGGACCTCTGGATTACAATCAAGGAGAGAAGGGAATAGCTATGATTCCCCTATGAAGACTTCAAAAATCTGGAGGACCAAAGATAGAGAAAGAGACAGACACAGACAGACAGAGATACAGAGCCTCTGATGGAGGGAGACAGAAGCCAGGAAAGAAATGAAGGCTCCTGGGGTTGGTACAGCTGTGCATAAGACGACAGGCAAGGAGGTGTTATGGGGCTTTCACTGCACTTATAAGATCCTCAAGATTTTCCCTAAAAATGAGTTTATTTTATGGAAATTATAATTCAGTATGCTACACTAAGACTTGCCTGGTGACTCAGATGGTAAAGCGTCTTCCTACAATGCGGGAGACCCGGGTTCAGTCCCTGGGTTGGGAAGATCCCCTGGAGAAGGAAATGGCAACCCACTCCAGTATTCTTGCTTGGAAAATCCCATGGATGGAGGAGCCTGGTGGGCTACAGTCCAAGAGATCGCAAAGAGTTGGACACAACTGAGTGACTTCGCTTCATGCTACACTAAAGTCTTTGACTGTGTGAATCACAACAAACTGTGGAAAATTCTTCAAGAGATGGGAATACCAGACCACCTTACCTGCCTCCTGAGAAACCTGTATGCAGGTCAAGAAGCAACAGTTAGAATCAGACATGGAACAATGGACTGGTTCCAAATCAGGAGAGGAGTACGTCAAGGCTGTATATTGTCACCCTGCTTATTTAACTTATATGCAAAGTACATCATGTGAAATACAGGCTAGATGAATCTCAAGCTGAAATCAAGATTGCCAGGTGAACTATCAATAACCTCAGATATGCAGATGATACCACTTTAATGGCAGAAAGCAAAGAGGAACTAAAGAGCCTCTTGATGAAGGTGAAAGAGGAGAGTGAACAAGCTGGCTTAAACCTCAACGTTAAAAAAATGAAGATCATGGCATCTGGTCCCATCACTTCAAATAGATGGGAAGAAAGTGGAATAGTGACTGACTTCAATTTCTTGGGCTCCAAAATCACTGGGGACAGTGACTGCAGCCATGAAATTAAAGGATGCTTGTTCATTGCAAAGTTATGACAAAGCTAGACAGCATATTAAAAAACAGAGATATCACTTTACCGACAAAGGTCTGTATGGTCAAAGATGTGGTTTTTACAGTAGTGAAGTACAGATGTGAGAGTTGGACCATAAAGAAGGCTGAGGGCCAAAAAATTGATGCCTTCGAACTGTGGTGCTGGAGAAGACTCTTGAGAGTCTCTTGGACAGCAAGGAGATCAAACCAGTCAATCCTAAAGGAAATCAACCCTGAATTTCCTTTGGAAGGACTGATGCTAAAGCTGAAGCTCCAATACTTTGGCCACCTGACGTGAACAGCCAACTCTTTGGAAAAGACCCTGATATTGGGAAAGATTGAGGGCATGAGGAGAAGTGGGCAACAGAGGATGAGATGGTTGGATTGCATCACAAACTCAATGGACATGAGTTTGAGCAAGCTCCGAGAGATATGTGAAGGGCAGGGAAGCCTGGAATGGAGTTGCACAGAGTTAAACACAACAGAGTAATAAAATAAATAATCCAATAAAGTTGATTGTTAAAATATTCTATGATGATCTTAATTTTTATAAAATGTTGTAACATTTTATAATGTTATAAAATGAAAGGAAATAGCAAAATATTAGCAGTGGTTATTTCTCAGTGATGCTGATATGAAGCAGTGTTATGTTTTCAGTTCCTCAAATAAGTGTACCAATTTTTTTCAGAATTAGAGAAAGTAAAATCTTCCTGAAAGAGAGCCATTTTCCACCGAGTCTGTGCTCATTTCAGAACAATGCTGACCGCTTAAAACTTATCAATTTCAAATAATTATCGCTTCACATAGAATGATCCATCTTGTTTTGATTGCTACCCAATTTCCAGTTTTCTTTAGACTCTGTTCTTGTCTTTGAAATTAATCAATAAAGCAAATGAACCAGCAACAGTGAAAGCATCCGCTCTTCTTGAATAAAAGAGCAACAAACGGAAAGACTCAAGACTCAGGTTTCCAAGACAGCTCTGCTAAAGAATTCATCGTGGCCTTGGGCGAGACTTCCCCTCCAGGCCACAGCTTCTTCAGCTATAAACCGCAGGCCGTGAACCGGATCATCTCTAAGGGCCCATCCGGCACTGACATCCCACCACTTTATGTGCCCCTTGGGGAGGAAAAGCAAGCAAAGCAGGAATCCATCACTGAGTCATCTCTTCGTGGCACTGTGATAGAAATCACACCTCAGACAGCCCCCTTCTCTCTATTTCTCTATTTCATCTTCACCTTCTCAGCCTTCTTTCTCTTGCCAATCATGTGGCAGTAAAACTTAGTTTTCACTCCCAACACTTCAGCTCTTCTGGCTGTTACTCTGAGGGTTCGACCCTTATTGGTATCTGATTTTGCTCTGGTGCTCAACGGGGGTCTAAATATTTCCCCCACTCCACTCCAGCTTATTTCAGCAAAACCCTCTCCTCTGTTGAAAGCTTCTCCTGCCCTCCCTGCATCATTCTCCCAGCTATTAATATAATGCATGGGGAGCAGCCTCCATTTCTGCTCTCACAGAACGATGCTGGCATTTAAGAAAACTCTGTGTGAATACAGGGAGGCTGGGGACGGATGCGGGGGTGGAAGCCCTGAGATCTTAATGTAATCATGCTCATTTTAAGATCTACAGTCATTTGTCCTTGGCTCCATCTTCCCAGAAATGACTGGCACAGGAAGCTTTTTTGAAGGGCTATTGGCTCAAGTCTCACTTGGCGGGTCTTGTGGTGGGGGGGATCATTTCAGTTACAGTTTCATCTGCCAAGTCTGTATTCCCTGTTGCCTACTGACCCGAGTTGGATTTTAAGTTTCCATCAAGACCACCTGCCTGGTGTTAATTAGTTATGGTTTCTTATTTTAAATGCAAACTTGTTTTAACATCCGTGAACTGGCGTAGCATCTTGGGCAACTCCCCTGGTTCTACTGTACAAGCAGCAGTCTCAGCTGACCCAGCTATTTGTACTTTAATAAAATGCTGTAGCCAGGAGGGTAGAATATCCAGCAAATATCTGAGGCTCACCATTGTGAAATCCAAGTAAATCTCAACTCCTGTTTTTTTCCTATTGTTTTTTGAAAAATCTTGAATGTATAATCAAGGATAATTTTTTCTTATTCCCCATGCCACACATGTGCTTCACACTTCCTTATAATGTGAATAGGAGAACCTTAGAGAGAAACACAAACCTATTGTTTTTAATGCTGCTCTAGATATCTCTGTAGGTTTCATTCATGTGTGATGCATTTACCTATTGCTGTTGTATTAGTTGCTCAGTCTGACTCTTTATGACCCCATAGACTGTGGCCTGCCTGACTCCTCTGTCCATGGAATTCTCCAGGCAAGAGTACTGGAGTGGGTTGCCATTCCGCCAGCGGATCTGCCCGACTCAGGGATGGAACCCTGGTCTCCTGCATTGCCGGCAGATTCTTTACCAACTGAGCCACCAGGAAAGCCCACTTACCAATTATTAAATCAAATCAACTGGTTTCCTCTTACAGGTAGTGGGTGAAGGAAATGATCTTTTCAGGTCTATTAGCTTTCCTTTAGCACGAAAAACTAAAGCCAGGAGTTCTCTTCTCCACTGATACAAGCATGTTCTCAGGAGACATGTTCTGACCAGATAACTTTCAGAAGTTTATCCTAAATTTTCCTTCAATCCACGGCACAAAAGTAAACAGAAGCACATTAAGAATGATGGACATAAAAACCAACAGGAAGATGATCTGGCATTAACATAAAATGAGTCTAGAACTTTGGAAGGGTTAAGAATCCCTCTTTTCTCCAAGACTCAGAAATGAAAATGGAATCTGAGGGAGAGTCAGGAGTTTCAAAGAAGAGCTTGTATCTATAGATATTTTGATGTTAAATCCACTAATGCTCACATAATGTTGGACCAACATTAAATGAAGGTAGAAAAAAGTGAACTGATATTGTTGTCACTTTACATTTCCTTCTGGGGCCTACCATCCAGGTTTCCTTATCATCTTTAGAAACATCCATTTCGAGAAGTGACGAGGAGCATCATCTTTACAGATGTATTGTTATTTTTCTTGTGCCCCAGACTATCTGATTTTATGTTCAACTGTCAGTCAATTCAGTTGCTCAGTCGTGTCCGACTCTTTGCGACCCCATGAACTGCAGCACCCCAGGCCTCCCTGTCAATCACCAACTCCCGGAGTTCACTCAAACTCATGTCCATCGAGGCAGTGATGCCATCCAGCCATCTCATCCTCTGGCGTCCCCTTTTCCTCCTGCCCCCAATCCTTCCCAGCATCAGAGTCTTTTCCAATGAGTCAAATCTTTGCATCAGGTGGCCAAAGTACTGGAGTTTCAGCTTCAGCATCAGTCCTTCCAATGAACACCCAGGACCAATCTCCTTTAGGATGGACTGGTTGGACCTCCTTGCAGTCCAAGGGACTCTCAAGGGACTCATAGTTTCAAAGCATCAATTCTTCAGCTCTCAGCTTTCTTCCCAGTCCAACTCTCACATCCATACATGACCACTGGAAAAACCATAGCCTTGACTAGACAGACCTTTGTTGGCAAAGTAATCTCTCTGCTTTTTAATATGCTGTCTAGGTTGGTCATAACTTTCCTTCCCAGGAGTAAGCCTCTTTTAATTTCATGGCTGCAGTCACCATCTGCAGTGATTTTGGAGCCCCAAAACATAAAGTCTGACACTGTTTCCACTGTTTCCCCATCTCTTTGCCATGAAGTGATGGGACCAGATGCCACGATCTTCGATTTCTGAATGTTGAGCTTTACGCCAACTTTTTCACTCTCCTCTTTCACTTTCATCAAGAGGCTTTTTAGTTTCTGTTCACTTTCTGCCATAAGGGTGGTGTCATCTGTGTATCTGAGGTGATTGATATTTCTCCCAGCAATCTTGATTCCAGCTTGTGCTTCATCCAGCCTGGCATTTCGCATGATGTATTCTGCACATAAATGAAATAAGCAGGGTGACAATATACAGCCTTGACGTATTCCTTTTCCTATTTGGAACCAGTCTGTTGTTCCATGTCCAGTTCTAACTGTTGCTTCCTGACCTGCATACAGGTTTCTCAAGAGGCAGGTCAGGTGGTCTGGTATTCCCATCTCTTTCAGAATTGTCCACAGTTTATTGTGATCCACACAGTCAAAGACTTTGGCATGGTCAATAAAGCAGAAATAGATGTTTTTCTGGATCTCTCTTGCTTTTTCCATGATCCAGCAGATGATGGCAATTTGATCAACTGTACCAAAGACTAAATCCAGGGCTGGAAAGAGAAGGCATGGGATTAGTTTTTTGTCATAATCTAATGGACAATTTTCTGGGTGCTAAGTATTAAATGGTTTTAGAAAATGATGAATGACACCAGCCTCAGTAGCTGGAATGATTCCATTCTTCCAATTGCTGTCTTTTGGATCTACAAATAATCTGGGGTCAGCTGACAACAGGAAAAGCCATTGTCTGGGGCTACCTCAGCTTCCCCTCTGGGTTCCTCCCCAAAACACAGAGCAAAGGCACACCTCTGGATGTGAGAAGAAAAGAAGCTGTGACTGTAGATTAAATCACTCTATGGAGCCAGGTCAGATGGGACAAAGGCTTGTGTCAGATCATAACCATAAAAATGTAATATCTAAAAGCAAACTTTTTTTGTTTTAAGCATAATTACTGTCATGTACGTGAGATGTGAGAGCTGGATGATAAAGAATTGATGCCTTCAAACTGTGGTTCTGGAGGACACTCTTGAGAGCCCCTTGGACAGCAAGGAGATCAAACCAGTCAATCCTAAAGGAAATCAACCCTGAATATTCATTGGAAGGACGATGCTGAAGCTGAAGTTCCAATACTTTGGCCACCTGATGTGAAGAGCCAATTCATTGGAAAAGACCCTGATGCTGGGAAAGATTGAAGGCAGGAGAAGGGTATGACAGAGGATGAGATGGTTGGATGGCATCACTGAATCAATGGACATGATTTTGAGCAAATTCCAAGAAATAGTGAAGGACAGGGAAGCCAGGCATGCTGCAGTCCATGGGATCACAGAGAGTCAGACATGACTGAGCAACTGTACAACTGAAATGCAGTTTCCTGAAGGATTTTTACCTTTGGAAGATAAAAATACTGACCGATCCTAAATACTCTAGTCCATATATATTTTTATATCATGCATGTGAATGCATGTGTACTTTATATTTGTATTGTATACAGTATGCATATTAATAAATTATGCATTTTCTAGAGATAATTATGAGTTGTGATAAACAATTATGTATACTGTGTTGTAATGAGTATGTACTGGTTCATACTGATTAGGCATAGCTCTAATAATTCCCAGCACAGCAACAGATTCTAACCTGTCAAATCTACATTCATCCCTTTCTTGGAGTACTTTTAAACAATGCTTATGATTAGAGAAGAATACAGCAATTCAGCTCAATGTGTAGTACTGGTTCATACTGAGCAATTCAGCTCAATGTGTGTACTGGTTCATACTGATTAGGCATAGCTCTAATAATTCCCAGCACAGCAACAGATTCTAACCTGTCAAATCTACATTCATCTCTTTCTTGGAGTACTTTTAAGCAATGCTTATGATTAGAGAAGAATACAGCAATTCAGCTCAATGTGTAGTTCTATGTGTATTTCTTCACTCAGTCAATATTCTTTCAGAGAGAGATATATTTGCTTGCTTTCATGGCAAGTGATTAAACATTATGATCTTGCTCTATGCCAGGTATAATTGTCTGATACATCCTTGTTTTTGATTTTCCTAGAGCTCTAGGCTGAATTCATTTTCTTCTAACAACTAGAATTTTCCTTTTGTACATGTCACTTGTCTTTGCAATAATTACCATTTCGCTGCCATTTTTCCTACCAAATCATTCTTAACATACTGATCTCAAACCCTTTTTTAAAAAATCCCTAATTTCTACTTCCTTCAAACCAAAGAACAATTTTGAATCTGTCATTTATGTAAAAAAAAGTGCTAATTTTACCTTTGGATCCTATTGGATTCCTTACTGAATCAAAAAGCATCATATTTGTTATTAGAAAATCATTTATAAGAATGTTACTTTCTTGTTTTGTATCATTAAACATTTCATGTCATACTTTGGAGGCAAGAGTTAATTTGTCAGAAGTAAGCTACTATTTGACTTAAATTCAGCCTGTATTTCATAATTTTAAGGTTAAAAATATTGTACTCCTTTTAAGAGTCCACCTTAATTTTTTTTTTAAGTAAAGTGGGATGTATGTGGGTGAGTGGATGGGTGATAGATAGGTAGAAGACGATTTTAAAAAAAAGAAAGAAAGAAAATGTAGAGGAAGAAAATATCTGAAAGAAGGGACATAAGTCACCCAGAAAAAAAAAAAAAAGAGGGATGGTACGGGGAGGGAGGAGAGAGGGGATGTTCAGGATGGGGAACACATGTATACCTGTGGCGGATTCATGCTGATGTATGGCAAAACCAATACAATATTATAAAGTAATTAACCTCCAATTAAAATAAATAAATTTATATTAAAAAATAATAAAGCAGATTTAGTAAACAGAAAGGATATTCAAAAATGAAAAACCTCAGGAGCTAAGTGAATCAGTTATTCAACATTAATTGAATATTGATGAAGAAGAAAGAGTAAGTTATAAGTATACTCTAAATATGGGCTCCCCTGGTGGCTGAGGCAGTAAAGAATCTGCCTTCAATGCAAAAGACCCAGGTTCGATCCCTTGGTCAGGAAGATCCCCTAGAGGAGGAAATGGCAACCCACTCTAGTATTCTTGCCTTGGAAATCCTATGGACAGAGGAACCTGGTGGGCTACAGTCCATAGAGTCAAAAAGAGTCGGATACAACTAATCAACTATCACTTTCACTTTCTTCATACCCTTAATAAACATAGATAATTATTGGCTGAAAGGATAATCACAGAATCTGTATTTTTAGCTTTAGGGAGGGGGAAAAAAGCAGAAGGAGAAGCCACTTAGTATAGATAGCTGTCCTCTTAGATCCATAGAGACTAGTGAGCTGATGTCAACAAGAAGAATCCAAAAAAAAAAAAAAAAAGCCCAACCATCAACAGAACTACAAAATAGTAATTAGCATGAGAACTTCAAATACCTTGCAAGAAACTGACTAGAACCCAAGGCTGACTCTAATTACACTGCTATAAAAGAAAAAAAGAAAGAAAGAAAAAAAAAAGGTACAAAAAAAGTTTTGTACCTTGATATTTGTGGTTCTTTAATTCTTGGTCTGTATCTATATAGTATCTGAGTTTCTAATTATAATAAATTATAAAATATTTCATATCAGTCCCTCACCTGGCCACACCTGGGGAAATCCTAGCACTTTTGCCTGTGTGGTCTAACCCAGGGCACTCTACGTAGAGAGGTAACTACCTTAATTGCAGGTAAAATGTCTAGGGATATTTAACAGTCTTCCACTGAGCTGGCTTTATGTGACAGCAAATTTTGCAGACAGACATATAAAAGAAGGAATAAAGTCTTAGTCCATTATGTAAATCTCAGAAGATAATACACTATCATTTTTTATAGCTTGGGATTAAACTATTTATCCACTATCAAAGGGATCTTTGAATTGTTTCTTTAAGAAATGGTAACGATTAGGTTTTAGGCATTACAGATTCTCTAAGTTAAGTCTCCCTTATGAATAATACCGTGCATTTTCAAAACAGCTTCTTAGCATGGCCTGAAAACAAACCACCTCAACAAGGAAACAAGCTACGAGCACCTATTTCTTTTTCTTTTTTTTTTAATTTATTTATTTATTTTTAATTTTTACTTTACAATTCTGTATTGGTTTTGGCATAGATTGACATGAATCCACCACAGGTGTACATGCGTTCCCAAACATGAACCCCCCTCCCACCCCCCTCCCCACAACATCTCTCTGGGTCATCCCCGCGCGTCAGCCCCAAGCGTGTCATATCCTGCATCAGACATAGACTGGCATTTCGATTCTTACATGTTATTATACATGTTTCAATGCCATTCTCCCAAATCATCACACCCTCTCCCTCTCCCTCTGAGTCCAAAAGTCCGCTATACACATCTGTGTCTTTTTTGCTGTCCTGCATACAGGGTCATCATTGCCATCTTCCTAAATTCCATATATATGTGTTAGTATACTGTATTGGTGTTTTTCTTTCTGGCTCACTTCACTCTGTATAATCGGCTCCAGTTTCATCCATCTCATCAGAACTGATTCAAATGTATTCTTTTTAATGGCTGAGTAATACTCCATTGTGTATATGTACCACAGCTTTCTTATCCATCCATCTACTGATGGACATCTAGGTTGTTTCCATGTCCTGGCTATTATAAACAGTGCTTCGATGAACATTGGGGTACATGTGTTTCTTTCAATTCTGGTTTCCTCTGTGTGTATGCCCAACAGTGGGATTGCTGGGTCATAAGGCATTTCTATTTGCAATTTTTTAAGGAATCTCCACACTGTTCTCCATAGTGGCTGTACTAGTTTGCATTCCCACCAACAGTGTAGGAGGGTTCCCTTCTCTCCACACCCTCTCCAGCATTTATTGCTTGCAGATTTTTGGATCACAGACATTCTGACTGGTGTGAAGTGGTACCTCATTGTGGTTTTGATTTGCATTTCTCTAATAATGAGCGATGTTGAGCATCTTTTCATGTGTTTGTTAGCCATCTGTATGTCTTCTTTGGAGAAATGTCTATTTAGTTCTTTGGCCCATTTTTTGATTGGGTCGTTTATTTTTCTGGAATTGAGCTGCAGGAGTTGCTTGTATATTTTTGAGATTAGTTGTTTGTCAGTTGCTTCATTTGCTATTATTTTCTCCCATTCGGAAGGCTGTCTTTTCACTTTGCTTATGTTTTCCTTTGTTGTGCAGAAGCTTTTAATTTTAATTAGATCCCATTTGTTTATTTTTGCTTTTATTTCCAGAATTCTGGGAGGTGGATCATAGAGGATCCTGCTGTGGTTTATGTCAGAGAGTGTTTTGCCTATGTTCTCCTTACGAGCACCTATTTCTAAGGACATGATCAACTGAGATAACCAGGGCCTTGGAACATATTTTGAGGTTACAAAAAATACCTTTCCTTAAAAGATTATTTTGAATGAGGGGGAACTTTCCTGGTGGTCCACTGGCTAAGAATCTGTGCTCCCAATTTAGGGAGCCTGGTTCAACCCCTGGTCAGAGAACTAGATCCTGCATGCCCTAACTAATACACAGCAGAGCCCCCCGAAAAGGATTATTTTAAAGGAAACAAAGATTTACAATTTTTTTCAGTTTTGTCTTATACAAACGAAATTTTCTATAAAAAGCACATCCAGCTTTTTAAAGTAAAGATAAAAGCTATAAGAATTATTTTTCTTGCCCAAATGAAAGTTCAAAAACAGTATGCATCCATTATCTCTAAACACTACTCAGTAAAGCAAAGCAGTCCTGTCTGACCCCTCTCCCTCAGCTGGCTATGGCACGTACCACCCTCTCCTTCATGCTGCTCTCTCTTGGCTCCTCTTGCTCTCATTCATTCGCAAAACTGCCTTAAAGAACTTAAAACTCAGTTCACAGGATGACTTAGGGTGAGAAATACTGGTTGCAGCAATAGTTAAAGTAAACAGGTTATATATCTAAAATGTTGTAAACCATCTCAGCTTATTGATCCGTGCACAAGGAGATCAAACAAAAACCTCAATACAATCTATTCACTATTCAGGAAAAAGAGATGGACATAAATTGTGGTGCACTGGATACCCCAAAACACCTAAGCAACCTATCCTACAGTTGCCAACATTAATGGGCTCCTATAACACACAGACCCAGCTTGAGACAGACTTCATAATTTGGCTTAAACTCTGCATGACCTTTCATTAAAGGCTTAACAATATCCATATTCTTAACAAATACAATTCTACCGCAAGTCGGCTTCACCATCTTTTAAAAAAGTATAGTTTGAATAGCTCCTGTCTCCGGACTACAAAGCATAAAAAATATTTCTTATTTTACTTTGTTGGTTAAAAAGAAAACTTTATATTTAATCAGCTTTAATAGTAATTAAGTAGTTTTCCAGGAACCTGACTCAAACACCCTGCCCAATGTATATCATCCAAATGATTGTATTGGTTAAAAAAAAACCAAACAAATAGGTAATGTGCCTTATAAATAACAGATATCAGATTCTTATAAAACCAAAAGCAATTTTGTAAAAGTTACCATTGTTGGGACTTAGCGTGGTTTTATGCTTTTCCTCCATTTATCCCCCAGTGCATGGGATTTAACTTTTTATGTGAAATGCATGACAAAATACTTGACTGGTTATCAATCCATTAGGAAAACAGTTACATGGTTTTTCCAATGAGGTTAGAACAAAATGATTTTGGAATTTGCAGAATTTGCAGAAATGGAAAGAAGCCTAACCAACTTTGAACTCTGTTCAAGGAATAAGAAATGGGATTGGACACCATTTTGAAATGTGGGTGCATATGTGCTTGCCAGGTTCTCTTCTTGCCAGCTGCAAAATCTCCCGAAATGTCATCCAAATTTGATTAAAGACAGGTTACTCCAAACTCATTCTTTCTCATCCTTGTAATAAAAATGGGTATATTTTTCAATATTATCGACAGGAAAGTAAAATAACCAAAACCAGGTGAACAGCTGGGTAATTCTCTCCTTAAGGAAGTATAGTAGATGTTTCGCCTAGTGTTATCACAGGGGCACATAATATGTACTCCAGAAAAACAAAGTAATGGCTACTTTACCATGTTTTCTTAACTGTCTCACAATTTAGTACTTCTGCAATGTTAGCCTCATCTCAGAAATACAGATGTGGTCATCTCAGTGTCCTAGATCATCTCAGAAGGAATAAGCACTAATGTTTTGATAGTTTCAAAGAGGAATTGTTGTGGAAGAAGCACAGTGAACTGTCTAGACCAGTGGACCCCAACCTTTTTAGCATCAGGAACCTGTTTCATGGAAGACAATTTTTCCACTGAGGGGGGTGGGGGGACGGTTCAAGTAGTAATGCGAGCGATGGGGAGTGACAGGGGAACAGCAGATGAAGCTTTACCTGCTGCTCCCCACTGAACTCCTGCTGTGCACCCCAGTTCCTAATGGCACTGGTCTGTGGCCCAGGGGTTGGGGGCACTGAGCTCCACCAGACACCCTACCACAACATAGGGCTACAGAGGCATCAGACAGTGCATGGGCCCTCCAGGCACTTGCAGCTGGGTAAGAAGGCCAACAGGTCACAGGGGAAACACAAAAATAAATATATGGGATTTCTTAGGATCACTGAGAATGGAAAAGCTGTCACACAGGTAGAAGAGTGGCAGGTCGGGTGACAGAGCCTTGAAGGATGAGAAGAGCTCTTCAGGTGGACAGGAAACCAGAGGACAAGGGAAACACAGGTCACCACGGAAGCAAGGCACAGAAAGAGAAGTATCAGTCTCCTCACAGAAGAAAGAGCCCCTCCTTTGTCTTTTAGCCTCCCTGCAGAGCAAAGAGCAGATGTTCACTGTTCAGTCTCCTGAGCAGTGATAATGTTTCCTTCTGGAGCGCAGATTGTGGGGGTTTGCTTGAAGCTCATGGTAAAAGGCTGGGGGTCCCTAAGCAGCCTGCTCCACGGCAGTGACGCAGACCTGGCCCATGCACAGCATTCACTTGAATCACTCCGTGTCATCCCTGTGAGTCTTGCAGGACAAAGAAAACTTACACTACCATGGAGCTCATGCTGCTTATCGTACCCTGAGTAAGCAAGTCCTTTGCCTCTGATCTAGGAGACTTGCGTCTTCTGCCAGCATCCACGAAACTCTGGCAGGCAAGTTGATCACTTATAAGGAAAGGAAAATCTCTGACCACACACAGTTTCTAACAGACAGGTAGTGAATCAATCCATTGATGAGGAAGCAAGCAGAGGAGAATGAAAGGAGAAATTGAAAAGAAAGATGAATTTGGTTTGAATCTGTTGCTGTTCAACTTCAAGTGGTCGTGGAGGCCGGGAGCTGCCAACACAGATTTGTATTTTATGAGAGGTCTGGGCTAGAGATACACATTTTTAAATTAATTTTTATTGGAATATAGTTGTTTTAAAATGTGCTAGCTTCTACTGCATAGCAAAATGAATCAGCCACACACACACACAGACACAGACACACACACACACACATACACACACATCCTCCCTTTAGGATTTTCCTCTCATTCAGGTCACCACAGTGCATTAAGTACAGTTCCCTGTACTATACAATGTGTTCTCACTAGTTGTCTGTTTTATTTTGTTGTTTAGTTGCTAAGTCGTGTCTGAGTCTTTGCAACCCCATGGACTGCAGAGTGAGCAGTCGACATTTTAGGAATCAGTGAACTATAATGGACTGGAATGGGTGAATTAAACTCAGATGACCATTATATCACTAGAGTGGGCAAGAAGCCCTTAGAAGAAATGGAATAGCCATAGAGTCAACAAGAGTCCAAAATGCAGTACTTCAGTGCCATCTCAAAGATGACAGAATGATCTCTGTTCGTTTCCAAGGCAAACCATTCAATATCACAGTACTCCAAGTTTATGCTCCAACCAGTGACACTGAAGAAGATGAAATTGAACAGTTCTATGAAGACCTACAAAATCTTCTAGAACTAACACCAAAAAAAGATGTCCTTTTCATCATAGAGGACTGGAATGAAAAGTAGGAAGTCAAGAGATTCCTGAAGTAACAGGCAAATTTGGCCCTGGAGTACAAAATGAAGCAGGGCAAAGGCTGACAGAGTTTTGCCAAGAGAACGCACTGGTCATAGCAAACAGTCTCTTCCAACAACACAAGAGAACATTCTACACATGGACATCACCAGATGGTCAATACTGAAACCAGATGGATTATATTCTTTGCAGCCGAAGATGGAGAAGCTCTATACAGTCAGCAAAAACAAGACTAGAAGCTTACTGTGGCTCAGATCATGAACTCCTTATTGCCAAATTCAGACTTAAATTGAAGAAAATAAGGAAAACCATTAGACCATTCAGGTATGACCTAAATCAATCCCTTATGATTATACAGTGAAAGTGACAAATAGATTCAAGGGATTGGATCTGATAGACAGAGTGCCTGGAGAACTATGGACAGAGGCTCGTGACACTGTACAGGAGACAGGGATCAAGACCATCTACAAGAAAAAGAAATGCAGAAAGGCTAAATGGTTGTCTGAGTAGGTCTTAAAAATAGCTGAGGAAAGAAGAGATGCTAAAGGCAAAGGTGAAAAGGAAAGATATACCCATCTGAATGCAGAGTTCCAAAAAATTATCTAGATAAGAAAGCCTGCCTCAGTGATCAATGTAAAGAAATAGAGGAAAACAATAGAATGGAAAAGACTAGAGATCTCTTCAAGAAAATTAGAGATACCAAGGGAACATTTCAGGCAAAGGTGGACACAATAAAGGACAGAAACAGTATGGACCCAACAGAAGCAGAAGATATTAAGAAAAGGTGGCAAGAATACACAGAAAAACTATACAAAAGAGATCTTAATGACCCAGAAAACCACAATGGTGTGATCATTCACCTTGAGCCAGACATCCTGGAGTACAAAGTCAAGTGGGCCTTAGGAAGCAGCACTACAACCAAAGCTAGAGGAGGTGATGGAATTCCAGCTGAGCTATTTCAAATCCTAAAAGATGATGCTGTGAAAGTGCTGCACTCAATATGCCAGCAAATTTGGAACATTCAGCAGTGGCCACAGAACTGAAAAAGGTCAGTTTTCATTCCAATCCTAAGGAAAGGCAATGCCAAAGAATGTTCAAACTACCGCACAATTTCACTCACCTCACACACTAGCAAAGTAATGCTCAAAATTCTCCAAGAGAGGCTTCAACAGTACATGAACCAAGAACTTCCAGATGTTCAAGCTGGATTTAGAAAAGTCAGAAGAACCAGAGATCAAATTGCCAACATCTGTTAGATCATTGAAAAAGCAAGAGAGTTCCAGAAAAACATCTACTTCTACTTTATTGACTATGCCAAAGCCTTTCCCTGTGTGGATCACAACAAACTGTGGAAAATTCTTCAAGAGATGGGGCCACCTTATCTGCCTCCTGAGAAATCTGTATGCAGGTCAGGAAGCAACAGTTAAAACAGGACATGGAACAACAGACTGGTTCCAAAAGGGGAAATGAGTTCATCAAGGCTGTATATTGTCACCCTGCTTATTTAAGTTATATGCAGAATATATCATGTGAAATGCTGGGCTGGATGAAGCACAAGCTGGAAGCAGATTGCTGGGAGAAATATCAATAACCTCAGATATGCAGATGACACCACCCTCATGGCAGAAAGTGAAGAGGAACTGAAGAGTCTCTTGATAAAAGTGAAAAAGGAGAATGAAAAAGCTGGATGAAAACTCAACATTCAAAAAACTAAGATCATGGCATCCGGTTCCATAATTTCATGGCAAATAGATGGGGAAATAATGGAAACAGTGACAGATTATTTTGGGGGGCTCCAAAATCACTGCAGATGGTGATTGCAGCCATGAAATAAAAAGACGCTTGCTCCTTGGAAGAAAAGCTATGACCAACCTAGATAGCATATTAAAAAGCAGAGACATTACTTTGCCAACTAAGGTCTGTCTAGTCAAGGCTATGGTTTTTCCAGTGGTCATGTATGGATATGAGGGTTGGACTGTGAAGAAAACTGAGCACCAAAGAATTGATGCTTTTGAACTGTGGTGTTGGAGAAGACGCTTGAGAGTCCCTTGGACTGCAAGGAAGTCCAACCAGTCCAACCTAAAGGAGATCAGTCCTGAGTGCTCTTTGGAAGGAATGATGCTAAAGGTGAAATGCCAATACTTTGGCTATCTGATGCGAAGAGTTGACTCATTGGAAAAGACTCTGATGCTGGGAGGGATTGGGGGCAGGAGGAGAAGGGGACGACAGAGGATGAGATGGCTGGATGACATCACTAACTCGATGGACATGAGTTCAAGTGAACTCCAGGAGTTGGTGATGGACAGGGAGGCATGGCATGCTGCAATTCATGGGGCTGCAAAGAGTCAGACACGACTGAGCAACTGAACTGAACTGAACTGTCAGCTGGTCTCTAGCTGGGCTGAGTTTAGCCAATGGTTGATATGGATGAGAGATTAAAAGACAAAGGGAACAGTGAGGTTGGGTGTTTCTGCTTCTCTTCTCTGCTGCGGATACATGTCTGACAGTACATGGGCTGAATCCCCTCCATGGCTTCAGCTCCCTCTGGACAAGCCAGTCAACCCAAGAGTCTTGCCTCTAGTGTCATCTCCAGGCCAAGGTCTGATCAGTTCAGTTGCTCAGTTGTGTCCGACTCTTTGCAACCCCGTGAATCGCAGCAAGCCAGGCCTCCCTGTTCATCACCATCTCTGATAGTACCATTTTTACTTCATCCCTCCATTCCATGTGTGGAAGTAGCTTCCAGCTGTGGGCATCTAAGATATCTCACCATCCTCTGTCTGGTTTCTCAGTTACTCCACTACCCATCTAATCAATTTCCCCACATTATATATATATTTTTGGTAACAAATCACTGAAGTGGTTCATTTTTTGGCCTGGTTGGATCCTGATTAATAAGAACAGGTAAGAACACAAAAGCCAAATCTGATAGGCAAAAGAATGGGAAAAGATGTTGACAACCAATTGTATAGAACATTCTTTGAGTAGTTTCATGAAAAGAAAAGAGAGACTTGGTGGTAGCTGGAGGGATGGGTCTTTTAAACTTGTTTGGTAAGATATGTGCTTGTTTTAGGCTGAGGGGAAGATGTCTGAAGAGGTTGAAAGAATAAAAGGTAGAGGAATTGAGCTGTGTGTGTTAAGTCACTTCAGTTGTGTCTGACTCTTTGTGACCCTATGGACTGTAGCCCACCAGGCTCCTCTGTCCATGGAATTCTCTAGGCAACAAAACCGGAGTGGGTTGCCACTTCTCCAGGGGATCTTCCCAACTCAACGATCAAACCTGTGCCTCCTGTGTGGCTCCTGCAGGCAGAATCTTTGCCATTGAGCTACCAGGGAACCAGTTGGATTAATGGAATAAGGTCCCAGAGGAAATAGGAGGAGGTAAGGGGTTTTGTAGGATCCAGGTAACAGATTTGATCCAGTTAACAGGGTTTGTTCCCCAATGCATCAGATAAAACTGGTAATAGTTCAGTTAGATCAACAGGATCCATCAACGGGGGGAATAAAGTTATATCATCAGCTAATAGGATTGACCTTAACCTGAAATTGATATCCTGGAACCAGCAATACAAAGGTAAAAATTCACTACCTTGTAAATAAAGTGTGTGAAATTCCCAGAAGTTTAAGGCTTTGCTGAGTTTAGAGGTGAAAAGGTGGGTTGGAAGAGAGTGGTGATAGTCTGGAATCCTTCTGTGAGGATTGGGAGTGAAAACTAACCAGGGATCTCTGAGGACTGATGGTAATGCAGAGGACCCAGCTGAGGTATTTACAAGGAATTGCATAGTTTATAGTTTGGTTCCCCTCACCCTCAGATGATCAGTTGTGCCCGTTTGGAAGCAGGATGACAAATCCAGGGTTGCGGTCTTGAGAGATGAACACTGTGGAAGGGCAGAGCTGCAGGAAATCATAGATGGGAAAGTGGTTTGGATGGTCTGTTGGGGAATACAGACAGTATGGCCAGCAGAAAGAATGCACAGAGTCGCACAGGTGGCCAGGACCGACTTCCCATCCCAGCTAAAGAAACCTTAGGCAAGTGACAACCTTTCTAAGCTTCAACTCCCTCAACCATAAAGTGAAAATAGGTTATAAGACTGAACAAGAAAACGTATATAGAGTGTGAACTAAAGATCCTCGCACAGAGAACTCAGCCAATGAAAGTGAAAGTGGCCAATTTTCATCAATCAGATCCTTATTCAATTTTGATATGTGTAGATTTCTCTTTGAAATGAGTCACAAATCTGCAACTTCTCTAAAACACACCATGTCAGGTTCCCAGACAAGCCCACTGCAAGTCACTCTATGGCTCCGAACCACACAGGAAGATGCTCGTGAGACTCTCAGCTACCATCATCTAGAGAGAACAGAGCTGTTGGGAGCTCTGTGTGAAGATTATACTCTATGGGGAATATGAGCCTCTGGGGAGCCACAGAACAGGTAATTCAACTGGGACACAAAAATGGACCGGGTATGGAAAGATCCTCTGGGGACTAGTGGCTGAGATTTACAGCCGGTGGGGGCATCTGGGGAAACGATCAGAGACACATCAGCTAGCAGAACCAGGGTTCCAGTGCGTCTTCCACACTATGACTTGTTTATCACAAGTAAGTATATATACTGTGTTCTTGCCTGGAGAATCCCAGGGATGGGGGAGCCTGGTGGGCTGCTGTCTCTGGGGTCGCACCGAGTCAGACACGACTGAAGCGACTTAGCAGCAGCAGCAACAGTGTGATTGCTTTGCTGATCACTCAGCCTACTTCTGAACTCTTTGCTTTCTGCCTCCTGACAATTTTTTTTTCTCGTTATCTTCACAGAAAAAAGAAGCTTCCCCACAGAGCCATAATATCTCAAATGGATCAGAAAACGCACACGGCAAATTTTCATTTGTTCTGACAAGTTGTTAAGGATAAAATTATTGCCTTGAATAAATTTCTTGGAAATAAGCTTGTGACCCAACTTCACATATAAATAACCACCCTGATTCTTACTTCGATACTAAATAGGGGTTAAGTGAGCTCAATAATACTACACATTTAGCTATTTTGCTTGCTCTCAGTGAACAAGAAATAATAAAATCCTCAAATATTTGAAACCCTATACAGCACAGAATTGCTAACGATCGTAGGCTTATTCTTTTAAAGAAGTTTACTGATAGGAAAATGACACGTCATCGCTAGTTCCTGGGAAGCAAAGAGAAAACATTTAAAAGGTTTAATGAACAGATAAAGAAAGAAAACTGGTAACTGACATTTCTGGCTTGGAAATATGACCATTTCCAGAAGCGCAACTGGCCAAACCTTCTTACACACGGAAAATACTAAAGCTTTGCCCAGAGTCAACAAATGCCATGTTCTGAAGAGCGGTGTCTTAGGAGACAGATTTGTTAACCATCAGCGGGTGTTTTTTACCTTACCACTCGTGGCAGGCAAAGTTAAAGAGGTTTTGCATACCTGCTTTCCTACAGAAGCCTGAGCTCCCAGCAAGGGAAGGCCGGACCTGCCCTTAGGCCCAAGACAGATAACAAATACACAGGCAGTACACAGACAAAGACAGCAAGGTCTTCAAACACTTTCCTTCAGGCCATTTCCCTCCACTTTAGACTCACTGAAGAAAAGCCTGAGTCAACCTCGGGTCAGAGGATGTGACAGAGAGACTTTTTTATTTGGTTTTGTACTGAACATAGATTTGCCTGTTCAGTCAAGTCGGAATGGCTTGATGGCATTGCGAAAAGCCACCCTCATACTAAAGAAAAGAGTGTACAGAAAGGCAATTTACAAAAAGTCTGACAACGGGCCTAGAGATTATCATAAATGGAGTCAAAGACCGGTATCTTATGATATCACTTATATGTGAAACCTAAACTATGATAAAAGCAAACTTATTTACAAAACAAAAAAGACTCACAGATAAAGAAAACAAACTTATGGTTACCAAAGGAGGGGGAGGTAAGAATAAATTAGGAGTTTGGGATTAACAGATACACACTACTATATATAGACTAGATAAACAAGGACCTACTGTGCAGCATAAGGAACTATAGTCAATATCTTGTAATAACCTAGAATGGAAAAGAATCTGAAAAAATAGATTTGTAAATCACCAAATCACTTTGCTGTCTACCTGAAAATAACACAACAGTGTAAACCAACTATACTTCAGTTTAAAAAGGTATTTTTAATGAGTGACAGCACAGTCGCTTCACAGCTTGCCAAGTTTACACACTGCATCTTACTGTCATCCCAAAAAGCTGACGTCTGCTTGATGCTCTGATTAGTAGTATATGCTACACAAGGCCAGCATATCTCTCCAGCAGTGAGGACAGGGTCAGAGACAGTAGGACAGAGAGACCTGTTCGGGTGCCAGACAGCCGCCAGCGCACCCTCTCTTGTTCTAAGCAAACTCCTGTGGGAAAAATGCTAATAACATTGAAAAGGTGCGGCAGAGGGCACACAGAATGACTCAGTGCTTCAACAAGGAGGCACATGTGTTGACCTCACTCTCCCGCTGCGAATCAACAGTGGTGAAGTCTCCACCAAGAGAAGCCTCCCAGAGCCTCTGCTTACAAATCTCAGCATGAGGGAAAATGGTCTTTCCTGATCTCCTGGATGCTTCAAGGAAATTTTTTTAACACCTGGTCTTAAAACCCGTTCAAACTAATCCATGTGTCAGTCAAAACCCAATCTTTCTATCTGGTCTCTTCTCAACACTCTGTAATGACTGTGTGTGTGCTCAGTTGTGTCCGACTGTAGCCTGCCAGGCTCCTCTGTCCATGGAATTTTCCAGGCAAGGATACTAGAGTGGGTTGCCATTTCCTACTCCAGTAATGACCAATATGGGAAAATAATCTAAAAAAGTATAGATATGTGCATATGTAGAACTGATTCACTTTGCTGTAGAGCAAAAACTAACACATTTTAAATGAACTAAACTTACAATGTAAAAAAGTCCAATCTTTATGTAGCATCAAAAAAATGCCTCTTGATTCCAACATTTTTATCATTAAAGAGGGAGGTCAACATATTGCTTTATTGTTCCTTTATTTTATTATTTGTAATTCTGTTTTTTTTTCCCCAAGACAGCAATAATTTGTTTTATTTTTTTTTCACATATTATCTTGGCTCTTTTTTTTTTTTTACTTTACAGTTCTGTAATTCTGTATGGTAAAATTTTTTAGAGGATAATTGCTTCACCATGTTGTGTTAGTTTCTGCTGTAAAACAACACAAATCAACTGTATCTATACATATATCCCCTCTCTCTTGAGCCTCCCTCCCACCATCCCCTCCATCCCACCCCTCTAGGTCATCACAGAGCACTCAGCTGAGCCTGTGTTATATAACAGCCAGAATATAATAAGCAAGATATTTATATTTATGCTACTAAGTGGAAAACCAACCCCCAAACCAAGATAGCTGCAGTCTCCTAGCATGTCCCTCTATTATATTTTAGATACGCTAACACTGCACTTTTTTTCTTCCCTTGTTTTCAGCATAACCAGTTCATTTGGTTGGTTCATCCAGAAGTGGAGGGGGCAGGGGAGGCATAGACAAGCAAACATTTTGTAAGTGATGCATAGCATGAAGTCTGCCTGCATGAATTTAATTCGCTGTGGCAGTGCAACAATACTGAAAGGGTGTGCTCAATCAGAGTCCTTTTGGATTGTTTCTGACCAAGTAACCTGAGGAGAGTTTGCTCATAAAGGTGCCTTTTTCACACAGCAGGACTTTTGAATCCCACCTGTAAATCACAGATGTCTATGGGGATTTGTCTGTCTTTTCCTTCTCCATCTCTTTTATCTCTACCCCTTTTTTTGTAATTTGTGAAGATAAAATAGTCTTCATAATTCTTTTATGTGAAAGAAGTTTTGGTTGTTCTGTCCTGAAAGAGGCACATCAATTTTGATCAACAATTTGCTCCCTGAAACTCAATCTCAGAGATATTTACCCTGCCTCTTGATTGAAAAGAAAAAAATGCCACCTGAAATTCCTGGTCTATAAGAATCAACACTAATGTTATTTTAAATTAGGATTTAGCACTAACTTTATGAACCTAGCCTAGACAGGTGTATGCTATGTACACAAATAACTACCTACATTATTTAATTTTCTTAAACAACTTGTAATTATTTTTCTGACTAAATGGGAAAATGACATTCAACTGGTGTTAATGCAAATATATATTATAAAATCACCCTGCTCTATCAATTTGCACTGGGACCAATGTATTTGTATTTGTGTCTCAAGTAAAATTTAGGTTGAAGTTATGAGACATTTTGACTTTGGATCACAGAATCAAGCTGTTTAAAAAGCACGTATATACATATACACACACACAACATCCCTCAGTAGTATTTACAATGGAAACAACTTAAATACTGGTTAATAAACTATGGTATGTCCACACAACAGAATACCATCGAGCCACCAAACATAAAAATGTAGAACAGGGGATGTCCCTGGTGATCCAGTGGTTAGGACTCCATGCTTCCACTGCAAGG
The DNA here is from genome assembly GCF_014754425.2 of Oryx dammah. Classification (NCBI taxonomy): domain Eukaryota; kingdom Metazoa; phylum Chordata; class Mammalia; order Artiodactyla; family Bovidae; genus Oryx; species Oryx dammah. The sequence goes on along the minus strand of NW_024070203.1, from coordinate 46,632,970 downwards.
GGCACAGTTTCGATCCCTCATAGGGGAACTAAGATCCTACATTCTATGCAGCCAATAAATAAATTCTAAACATAAAAATCTTGTATTAAATTTTAAAAATGTAGAACAATGTTCAAAGACAAGAAAGGATCAACCAGCACCACAAATGAGAGAACACTAACAATTGCAAAGGAATATATGCAATATCCCATTTCCATTAAAAAAATACATAGATCCCTACACTTGCATAGGATCAAAGTCAGAGTCACTGCCTCTCAGTGGTTAGATTAGAAGTGTTTGTCTTAGTCAGTCCCAGACCTCACCCCCACACCCAAATTTTACAGAGAATGGCATGAATTTTATTTTTAAGTTATTTTTCAATAGTAATTACTTTTATACCCAAAACTGAGAGAGCTAGAGAGGCCTTACTAGCAAAAGGCCCACTCATGTAGATCATAAGTACAGGACAGCCAAAGCAGCTGAACCCAAAAGCTAACCTCAAAAGCTTAGAAATGAGTTAAAGTGTGTGCCAAGCCATGATATGCACTAAGTTGAAAGGAACCTGGCTGCATGACTTGTGAGACAACATGATTACTGCAGGCCTAGCTCTCCTCTCGCTCTGTCTCTTAGATATCCCCAAGGCATCCCCTTGCATCACTCCCTGGGACTTGGGTCCAGAAACAGCGAGTGAAGAGTGCCACGAATGTATCATGTTCTTAACCTAACAGAAATACTGTTTGTCTTTATTTGTGATGACCATCTTGATAAGTTTTGTGTGTCCAAGGCATACTATAAATTTCTTTGTCAAACAGCTACAGTTGTAATAAAATAAGTACACAAATATGGAATAAATTACATCTTAAAATGTTCCTTTTGGAAAAAAAAACTTTTACAAGGCACATTTAGCATGACAGAAAAAAGGGAAAGAAAGGAGAAGGGATGGGGGGGAATAAAGACCTTAAAGAAAAGAAAGGTAAAAAGGAAATAAAATTTTTAAAAATAAGATAACTAGAGATGAGATTAGCATACCATAATATCCCATACACTTGGAGAAAATGAGCCACAAATTTATACCTAAGCTTCATAATAGCCAATGCCACAAATGAAACACAATTTTGTAATTCATAGTATGTTTAAGATAAAAGCAGCAGAAACAAGAGGGCAATTTCTCCCATGATCCTTTAATAAGAAACACTTTTGTTGTTGCTGTTTAGTGACTAAGTAGTGTCTGACTCTTTTGCAACAACCATGGACTGTAGCCCTCAGGCTCCTCTGTCTGTGAGATTTTCCAGGCAAGAATACTGGAGTGAGTTGCCGTTTTCTTTTCCACAGTTATCTTCCCCACCCAGAGATCGAACCCAGGCTTCATGCATTGGCAGGCAGATTCTTTACCACCGAGCCACCAGGGAAGCCCAGTAAGCCGCTCTATGGGATATAATAATGCTAAATTCTCAACACCACCCCCTACAGTACATGCCTGCCTTATGGAGATGTTTCTCACAAGGGTCCACAGAGTAGTCTGACAGTGCCACACAATTCAGTTACATCAGCAACTCAGAGAATGGAAAAGTTAACACAATGGTCCAGGTTCCTGGCTCAGTGATGCTTCATCTTAGGATGTGTGCTTTCGTTTCCAGAAACGCAGGTATGACGTAGCTTTTTCAGTGCTCAGTTATTAATTCTGTCAACCCAACTTTGAAATGCAGAGTGCTGCAATGAACTTGATGTATCCTTCCCTCATACTCCTACTAACAGTTAAAAGCAGATCTGTGTGTTTTAACAGTTAGTGTACTAAATGAAAAGTTGTATCCTTTTTCATTCATTAATTCAATTAATTAAGCGTAATTCAACAAACACTTCTTGAATACTTACTTCCTAGAGGTATGTTTGCATGGTAGGATGACAAAGGTGACTAAAGCAGGCTCGGCCATGGTGGGGTCCTCACGGAATGACAAATCAGTCTAGAGTTACATCAGAGCCATGATGTTTGGGGTTGGATAACTATTTGTTGGGGGAGGGGACCTGTCCTGGGCAGGGTAGGAGGTCTGGCTACATCCCTGGCTTCCACCTCCTATATCCCAGGAGCCACGCCCCCAGTTGTGACAGGCAAAACTATCTCCAGATGTTGCCAAACATCCCCGGCAGAACCGCTGGTCTAGAGAGCACTGACCCTAAGAAACTACAATGAATCAGCTCAGAGAGAGGAAGCAGGGGTGCTGAGAAGAGGTAAAGAAGAGGAACTAGCCCAGTCCTGTATCCAATGAAGGCCTCCTTGAGAAGGTTAAGTTTAAAAGCTCCCAGAGACAGATGTCTAAAAAAGGTTACTCCAGAGAAGTGAACTGGGGTATGTATATGGACAGGGTCAAGCTCTTCTCAAAACACCATTAGAAACAACTCTACACATACATGTAAAAGGCACCGAAAAGACCACTTAAACAAACAAACAAACAAAATACAGCCAATCACACCCTTGAGAGTAATGGAACCTCTGTTGTCCTTCCTAAGAGACCACGCATCCACACGTTCAGTTGTGTCTGATGTACGTGTCTCTGTGTACTGTCAGACTCCTCTATCCAGGGGATTTCCTAGACAAGGTTACTGGAATGGGTTGTCATTTCCTCCTCCAGGGAATCTTCCTGACCCAGGGATCGAACCCACATCTCTAGTATCTCTTACACTGTAGGTAATTCTTTACCACTTGAGCTATCAGGGAAGCCCCTTCTAAGAAAAAACAATCCCAAACTGCACCAGTAACTGACTGAATTTAGTGGAGTTAAATGTTGGAACTAAAAAATTAATATATAAATCATACAATAGGGAGTTATTCAACCTCACTGAGAGAGATGTTTTCCCTTAGAATCATAATATTAAACAGAACATTTTGTAAAACAGTTATACCAATTAAAATCAAACATCCAGTAACCAGACTGATTGGTTTGTTTAGAAGAAAATACAGACTCTAATACTTTTATTCTCTACCTATGTTTCTTGCTTTCTCCTCCAAATGATACCCTAACAATAGGGTCAAGTAGGACTGACTCTTTAGTGTCATCAAATGTATTATTTTCATCATCTTCCTCTTTTTTCAATTGATAAACTGAGGGTCAAAACTTAATTTTTTCCAAGGTCACAGACAGTAATTAGCCAAGCCAAGAGTGAAACCCATATCTTCTGACTCTGTACCAAAGTGTTGATAGAGGAATAACAGCATGATATGTTTTGGGGAAAGGAAGGATGGGGAGGTGGGAGGGGGGTTCAGGATGGGGAACATGTGTATACCTGTGGCAGATTCATGTTGATGTATGGCAAAACCAGTACAATATTGTAAAGTAATTAGCCTCCAATTAAAATAAATAAATTTATATTTAAAAAAAAAAGGAAGGATGGGTAGAAGATGTAAGAAAGAACATAACAGCACTGGGCATAGATCCCAAAGGAAGGAGAGAGCAAAGCAGATGTTTCCTCAACCCTATACTGTAGGTCCAAAATCACTGCAGATGGTGACTGCAGCCATGAAATTAAAAGACGCTTACTCCTTGGAAGAAAAGTTATGATCAACCTAGATAGCATATTAAAAAGCAAAGACATTACTTTGCCAACAAAGGTCCATCTAGTAAAGGCTGTGTTTTTTCCTGTGGTCATGTATGGATGTGAGAGTTGGACTGTGAAGAAGGCTGAGCGCCGAAGAATTGATGCTTTTGAACTGTGGTGTTGGAGAAGACTCTTGAGGGTCCCTTGGACTGCAAGGAGATCCAACCAGTCCATTCTGAAGGAGATCAACCCTGGGATTTCTTTGGAAGGAATGATGCTAAAGCTGAAACTCCAGTACTTTGGCCACTTCATGTCAAGAGTTGACTCATTGGAAAAGACTCTGATGCTGGGAGAGATTGGGGGCAGGAGGAGAAGGGGACGACCCAGGATGAGATGGCTGGATGGCATCACCGACTCGATGGACGTGAGTCTGAGTGAACTCCGGGAGTTGGTGATGGACAGGGAGGTCTGGCATGCTGCGATTCATGGGGTTGCAAAGAGTCGGACACGACTGAGTGACTGAACTGAACTGATACTGTAGGTCCTCCCAGAACACCTTCCATTTGATCAAAAAGGGAATGGTAATGAAGGGTACTTTTAATATGGTAGACACTTTATAGTTTGGGGAAGGAAATGGCAACCCACTCCAGTATTCTGCCTGGGAAATCCCATGGACAGAAGAGCCTGGCAGGCTACAGTCCATAAGGTTGCAAGAGTCAGACATGACTTAGCAACTAAACTACCACCCAACCACACTTAGGAGAAGGCAATGGCACCCCACTCCAGTACTCTTGCCTGGAAAATCCCATGGACGGAGGAGCCTGATAGGCTGCAGTCCATGGGGTCGCTAAGAGTCAGACACAACTGAGCGACTTCACTTTCACTTTTCACTTTCATGCATTGGAGAAGGAAATGGCAACCCACTCCAGTGTTCTTGCCTGGAGAATCCCAGGGACAATGAAGCCTGATGGGCTGCCATCTATGGGGTCGTACAGAGTCAGACACAACCGAAGCGACTTAGCAGCAGCAGCAGCAACCATACTTTATAGTATTTCTCATCCTCACAACAACTCTGTAGAACACGTTCCCCTGAACCTTATGAATCACCTGGGGATCTTGTTAGATCTAATGCATATTCTATCCCAGCAGGGCTTGGATAGGGGCTGGAAATTTACACTATACACACAAATGTCCACAAAGTCAAAACTATGGGTTTTCTAATAGTCATGTATGGATGTGAGAGTTGGACCATAAAGAAGGCTGAGTGCCAAAGAATTGATGCTTTTGAATTGTGGTATTATAAAAGACTCTTGAGAGTCCCTTGGACTGCAGAGAGAACAAACCAGTCCATCCTAAAGGAAACCAATCCTGAATATTCATTGAAAGGTCTATTGCTGATGTTCCAATACTTTGGCCACCTGTTGTGAAGAGCCAACTCATTGAAGACTCTGATACTGAAAAATATTGAAGGCAAAAGGAGAAGGGTAGTAGAGGATGAGATGGTTAGATAACATCACTGACCCAACAGACATGAATGTGAGTAAACTCTAGGAGATAGCAGAGGACAGAAGTGCCAGGCGTGCAGCAGACCATGGGGTCACAGAGAGTAGGACAGGACTTAGTGACTAAACAGCAGCCAAGCAAGCTCCCAGGTGATGCTAATACTGCTGGTGCTGGAATACAGACCACACCCTGAGTGGCAGGTACTTTCATGGGGAGCATAAGAACTCACTTAAGAGGTGAGTTAAACTCATGGGGAGCTTAAGAACCCACTAAAGAGGTGAGTTCAAATGTACAATCCTGGGCCCCATCCCCAGAGATGCTCACTCAGGTCTACAGTAGAGTCTAGGATTCCTCTAGTTGAGTGCTCTTGGTCATTCCAATCCAGTAGTCTAATGGACTATGGAGTCCAGCAGATTTGGATTAAAATATTGGTTCCATGACTTGCCAGCTATAAGAAAGGACCTTGAGCTAATTAACACTTCTGAGCTCTGGTGTCCCCCATTTGCAAAATGGGGATAGATAAAACATACTTCATTAGATTGCACAGATGATTGAACACAATTATCTTTGCAAAATAAATAGCACATTGCAGGGATTTGGGAAGATGTAGTTATTGTAATGGTGCTGATGTGATCATGAAGATATTCATTTTATAGATAAGAAGCTCAGGTGCAGAGGGGTAAAACACTTATTTAATCAACTAAGCAAAATTTGAATCCAAATCCAGTTCCAAAGCCATGTTCATTTCACTGCATCAGATCACAGGGACCAAGTTTTAGACAGTCACCTGCATTCATGGAAATTGTCCAGGTCACTCCTTCCTCTGCCCCTATGCTGTGAGTTCTGCCAAGCTCTCCCCTACTGGACACTGTTTTCTGCTTCCTCTCTCGCAACCTTCCTTCTCCCACCCCAATCCTTTGGATTTTGATCCCAGGGCTTGATCTTAAGGATTCTCCAAGGACTTTCTGCTTCTCCTGCCCTTGGCCTCCTGGGGCAAGATCTTCCTCCCAACCTGCTTACCCAGTTCAAGGGTGAACTTTGTACATACAGAAAAAGATGACAGATAAGAGACAAAAACCTAATTTTGAAGATGTACACAAGTACTTTTTTTGCATCTCAGTGTGATGTCCATGCCCTGCCTTTTAACCCTCTCGTGTCTCATTGGGAAATTTTATTCTTTAATGAACAATTCTTGAGAGGATGTCAATCACAGCTATAAAACATGTAGGCGAGAGAGTCAATAGAGAATTATTTACCCATTGCACTCCAATACACGTGGGAGGAATACCAAATATGTTGAGGTAACACAATCCCATAAAATACATGACAAGAGAAGCCACAGACTTACATTACTACTGCTCTGGCTGAAAAGATATTTCGTGGAGGACCAAAACACTTCAAAATGTTAGGAAATACTCAGGATCCTAAATAAGCAAATTGTTTTAGCATTTCTGTTCCAAGCAATAACACTCAATGACTGTGTGGAGATTATTTTCAGTTGAGATTTTATGGGAAAACTATAACTGGAAATAAAAGGAATATTCTAGCCATAAACATGACGTATCTCTTGTTGCACATGTTGGTGATGACAGTGAATGAGATCTCCAAGCAAAATAAGAGTTATGATGTGTGGTGTCAGCATAATAAAGAAAGACTTTTCCCTCTCAAAGGTCAAGTCTTGAGCTTCATAAAGATGTACAGAATTTCATAGCCTGAAAACTATGTTAAGGGGACACTGAAACCAGATGGCAAAATTGTTTTAAGAAAGAAAAAGAGAGCCTTATGCCCCGGCCTTAATTCACTGCAGCACAAATCAGTGTTTGAAACTAGCTCTTCTCTCCAACAGTCTTTTTTTCTTTTAAAGTTCATAGACATGAATTCTCCTGAAGAATGTGTCTACACTGAAAAACACATGGAGAGTTGAGCTGTCATCTTAAATAGCCTGCATCGATCATTCTGTTTCTTCTTTACTAGGTACAAATTTATAAGGCTACTCAACGTTATTTAAATGGCCTTTAGCCTCCATTTTTCTTTCCCTATACTGATAGAAAGTGTATGACCAAGGATGGAAAAAATGCAACAGACAGAGATCAGTTGGACTGAAATAAGATGTCTCCTCAGCTAGAAGAGATCCAAGGTTAACTTTGGGCTTCACAAGCACACAGCCTGCTTTAATCTGTTGTTTACAAGTTATTGATCTGGGACAAGTTACTTACCTAACTGAGGTCTCTAAACCTCCGTTTTTTCATTTGTAAGATAGCAATAATAATCCCCTCTAACAAGGTTGCTGTCATCACTAAACAACATAATAGATGTGAAAGACTTGGGATGTCTAGTTCATAGAGAATCATTTTTTATATGTACATACCATTTTAGAGATAATTCACATGCCATGCAATTGACCCCTTTAAGGTGTAAAAGTAAATATCTTTTAATATGTTCACATATTTCAAGTTATGCAACCATCATCCATTAATTTTAGAACAATTTCACTTAAAAAAAGCTGTCTTTATTAGTGGTTATTCCCTATTTCCCCACAATCCTCCCCTCCTTTGCCCTCCCATTCTCCCACCCTGCAGCCCCAGGCAACCACTAATCTCTCTGTGTCTGTAGGTTTGCCTATTTTGTACCTTTTATACAAATGGAATTGTGTAACCCATGACTGGGTACTTGCCCTTAAAATTGTTTTCCAAGTTCAACCAATTTGCAGCATGTATTAGAATTTTACTTCTTTACACCGAGGATTAACACTCCAATGAATGGCTGTAGCAAATTTCATCTATTCATTCAGTACCTAACAGAAAATTGAGTTGTTTCCACTTTGGGGGGCCTATACTGCCACTCTGAACATTCATTACATCATCAGATCCAGAAGTAAAAGATTATACATTACAACCAAGTGGGATTTAGCCCATGAATGCAAGATTAGTTTAACATTGAAATATCAATTTATATAATATACCATATCAATAAAAGACAAATTGCATGATCATGTGGGAAAGCACTTGACAAACTCCAATATCCCTTGTGATTAAAACACTCAATCTAGGAGGGAACTTCAACCTGCTAAAGAGCATCTTCAAAAAACCCACAGCAAATGTAATACTTAATGATGAAGAGACTGAATGATCTATTCCTGAGATTAGGAATAAGACAAGTATGTTCCTTTTCGCCACTTTGACTCAACATCTTACTGGAGGTTCTAACCAGGGAAATTAGGTAAGAAAATGAAATGAAAGGCATTCAGATTGGAAAGAAAGCAGTAAAACACTTTCACTTTGCATACAACATAATCTTCTACACAGAAAATTTCTAAAGAAGCCACTGAAATCCATTAAAAGGAACAAACGAGTTCAGCAAGATATCAGGGTAAAAGATTGATATGCAAATATTGATTATATTTCTATACATTGGCAATGAACAATCAATTCTACTTATAATAGCATTAAAAGGATAAAATCCAAAGGAATAAATTAATAAAGCACAAATCTTATATACTTTGAAAACTACAAAGATCATTGAAAGAAATTCAAAACAAGACTTAAGTAAATGCCTCCAATTAAAATTTAAAAATTTTTAATAATTTTAAATAAATGGAAAGACATCTCATATTCAAGGATCAGAAGATTATTGTTAAGATGCTACTACTTCCCAAATTGATTTAAGAGATTAAACACAATCCTTATCAAAATCCCAGCTTACCTTTCTGCAGAAACTGGCAAACTCATCCTAGAATTCATTTGGAAATATAAGGGACCCAGAAGAGGACAAGTTTAGATCATGTAGATCATGTTTGTATAGTAATCTACAAATGTGCAGATCAATTAAAAGCTCAGAAATATACCCTTACATCTGGTGTATATTTATTATCTTTGACAAAATTGTCAAGACAGTTCAGCAGACAAAAGAATGTTCTTTTCAGTTGTGCTCAGATAGCTGGATATCTACATGTAAAAGTATGAAGCTGGACCCCTACCTCACACCATACACACAAAAAATTTACTTGAAATCAATCACAGACCAAAGTTTAAAAACTACAGGTATTCAAGTCTTTGAAAAAAACTCAGGAGTATTTATAGGACCATGAGTTAAGCAACGATTTCTTAGATATAACAGCAAAACAAGCAATAAGAAAAAATAAATTGCATCTAATCAAAATTTAAGACTTTTGTGCTTTACAGGAAACTGAGAAAACCCACAGAATGGGAGGAAACATTTGCTTGCAAGTATCTAGACTACTCGAAGAACATAGCTCAATAATAAAATACCAGCTAAAAAATGGGCAAAGTGTCAAAATAGACATTTCTTCAAAGAACATATACAAACGATTAACAACGCAAAAAGATGCTCAACATCAGTAACCATAAGGGAAATGCAAATAAAAACCACAATGAAATAATACTTCCTACCCACTAGAACAGCTAGAATTAACAAATGTGGATAACTTGGAGTGCTCCTACATTGCTGGTCGAAATATAAAATGGTATGACCACTTTGGAAACATTTTGACTGTTCCTCTAAAGCGTCAGTCCCCAACCTTTTTGGCACCAGGGACCTGTTTCATGAGAGACAATTTTTGCATGGACGGGAGTGGAGGCAGGGTGGGGGGGGGTGGTTTTAGAATGATTCAAGCGCATTACATTTACTGTGCACCTTATTTCTAATCTGATAGGAGGTACCAGTCCATGGCCTAGAGGCTGGGGACCCCTGCTCTAAAAGTTAAACAGAGTTACAATAAGCCCCAGCAATTCTGCTACACTCTGCTGCCTCCATGGTACATGACTCTGTTCTTATCTCTGAGTTAATGACTTTTTGTTAGTTCATCTTTTTACCTCTTTCATGCCCTTGGCAAGGCTGGAAATTATTTCCCAAACCATGCTTCCTGAGTTATCTTCCCTTAAGAAGACAAAGCATCCTGTTTTGGACAACATCTTCAATGACCTCCAACCCACAAGACTTTTTCAGGTGTTGCTCGTCCTCATTATCAGTTTTATGAGGAAGGTTCAAACTGATCTCCACACAGATTAGTGCTGCCTATTGATAGCACCTGCCCTCTCTACCACTAGGCAGCTCTAAGATTCTTTGTTGATGATCACCCTATCAGTTTTCTCACTGTGATCTTTCCCAACCTTTCCAGTGCTCCTCAAATGGCCAACCATCCCCAGCTCATTCTCAGCAACTTTTACTGATAAAAATCTAAGTTATTTAACACAAACTCTTCCAAGTTTGTTTCAGGCCTTGGCTTCCTCATCAACCGTGCTCATCAGTCTCCTACTAACTTGCTAGGTACCTTAAGGTCATGGATTGTGGTATTTTTCATGGTGATTTAGTCACCTCACCTGGTGCTTTGCACTATTAGAGTGAGTGAAGTCACTCAGTCGTGTCCGACTCTTTGCGACCCCATGGACTATAGCCTACCATGATCCTCTGTCCATGGGATTTTCCAGGCAATAGTCCTGGAGTGGATTAGGAGACAGTTAACCATGGACTGCATCAATGAATAAATGAACAAACAAATGAATATATAACAGCTGAAAGAAAATGTTTATCATGTAAATTCGCCAATCCACAAGGCTCATTTAATACAGCTGAAAGATGGGTCCAAACAACATTCCACCACATTCTACACCACTCACCCTCAGTCCAGCAGCAACGCTAACCTGGTTGTGAAGTGACCAGGATTTCCAGCAGTGTCATTTCAGAGATTGAAGCCACAGCTCTTTTGGTTGAAAAATAGTTCCTTGTGGTTGTTCACAGAAGTTTTAAAGTTTGTTTCAATTACTTCAGTGTCAGTTACCCACTGCTTTCCCTAAGATTTCTATCAAACTCCAGTGAGTAACCCTTGTTTCTTGTGAGGATATTTTTAGAACTATAACAGTTTTCAGGAGAGATAGACTTCCCTTTCTCGCCTCCCTTCCCTCCCCACCTGAATGCCCATCGAAAACATGTTTTAATAACGTCATTTGCTTAATGAAAGACCATATTTAGCTACTTGCAAAATAAGCTTCAACTCATTCTCATGGTTTTGATATCTCTGCCACCGCCGGGACCCCTAGCACATTGCCTGAAACCTCAAAAAAAACTCCAGACCCTCTCCAGCAGATCCAGAAAAGATGGTACAGGCAGGGGCCCATTTCTCCCTTAGAAATGAAATTTGAAGTGACAACACCATTTGCTTGTCAGCATATTTAACTTACTACTCAAGCACGTGACCCAAGTCACCAGGTCAGAGAAGCTCCGTAGCTGGCACCTCTGAAGGCAGAAGGTACTCACCTGTGCTTGCTGCCCAGGAGGCCAGGTCACCACAGAGGTGACAAGGTGAAGATTGATGGCTCCAAAAGCAGCAGGTTCCTAGCAGCCGGACTGCCAGGCAGGGGACTCTGGCTGGGCAGGCTCTCCTGTAGCTATCCCTCCTACAGTTTATAATTTGGCACACTGGCTCTTTGCTTTTGGCAGCAGTGCAAAGGGCATATTGATCTTTGAAAGCCATGTTGGCTGTTAAAGGAAACAAAATCAGTCTCTGGATGGATTTCTCCTCATAATGCATTTGTTCTTCACCTTGGATATTGGCAGGGCTGGGTCAGCCGAGGAACTCAGTCTACCATGAGCCTTTGACAACAGAAAGCCTCTTCCACTTAAACTGAAAGTGATTTAGAGGAAGGGAAAGATGCCAAGCAATGGTCCATTGTTGGGGGTCAGGGGCACTTAAGATGTTCTTGCATCGTGACGTTGCCCTCTAGTTTGGGCAAGGGGGACTTGGGGTTTATTTATTGCTTCTTCAGTTTCCATCAAAGAGTTTTTCCATCAAAGAGTTTTTCAGGCTTCCTGATCGATCCTCGGAGATTTCCAATCCACTCTTAAATGGGTTGCCATTTCCTTCTCCAGGGGATCTTCCGGACCCAGGGATCAAACTCAGGTCTATTGCATTGCAGGCAGACTGTTTACTGTCTAAGCCACATAAACAGAAGAAGCAATATTGTAACAAATCAATAAAGGCATTTTTTAAAAGATCCACATCAAAAAAATACAATATTTCTAAAGTACCATTGACTAACCTGGCATCATTTACAAATCAGCTTTCTCCGCTAGATTGTGAATTCTTTGCAGTCAGGCTCTCTTACTCATTTGGTGCCTGACACATAGCAGAGGGTACTCAATTTGTTGGCAGAATAAATAAATGATATAAATAAGTGAACTTCTAAAAATTAGGTAGAATTTAGGAATAAAGTCTTCAAAACTGGGGAGACTTACAAGTGCTCTGTGCTGTGCTCAGTTGTGGCCAACTCTTTGCGACCCCATGGACTGTAGCCTGCCAGGCTCTTCTGTCCATGGGGAATCTCCAGGCAATAATATTGGAGTGGGTTGCCATGCCCTCCACCAGGGGATTTTCCCAACCCAGGGATTGAACCCATGTCTCTTGTGTTGGCAGGCAGATTCTTTACCACTGTGCCACCTGGGAAGCCCAGCTCTTACTCACAAGAGTAACAGCTAAGAGAACCACACCTGAATCACTTGGCATTACTGTAGAGCAGATGCATCTCCTTGAGTTTAAACAGAATGGTCCTGCTACAGGAGGCACTAATAACAAGCTCTATCTGGTTCTCACCAGGGAATATGAGCATCAGTGAGAAATTCCCTTGAGTTCTCTCTCCTGGACCTTTGTTTCAAAAAGACCCTAAAGTCAACAAGTAAATTATGTGTCCATTTTACATATTTTTTAAGGGCCAAGTGGATTTTAACTTTATCTTAGAAAAATATCCAACCGTTGGATGAAAGAGAAAAGAATCTAACAAAATTAACTACTTAGGCCTAATTCTGAAGTCATGCGTTTAAATAGGTTCACCTGCATTTCTTAGTCCCTTAACAGATTCTTGATACAATAAAAGGGGCAGTATACATCCATCCCCCACAACAAGCAGAAAAGGGTAAACAGTGACAAGAAGCAACCACATTGCCCTAAATTTTCTTAGAAATCATTTGTTAGTAGTTAGATTATTTTCTTTGAATGGCTATGTTTGCTGCACCTAAAAAAGCAGATTGAATAGCAGCCAGGTGAAATAAGCTATGGCCTGTACAGGACATATGTTAAAATTTGACCCCATTTTTTTTTTGGTATTTATTATCACCAGCTTAAACACACACTGCCAAAGAGCCATTCATTGAGAATAATTCAGCTGACAGCTATAAGGTATGTTTGCAAGGGTTTTCATGATTTACTTGCAATACGTGCTGAATATACACCATCCCCCATTTCCTGGAGTTTAATGCAGGAGAAAAGAACTGTACTGAAATGAAAAATCAATCATTTTAGAGGCAAAAGGTAACTTTCTTTGAGAGCATAAATAAGTGCTGCTCAGCACTCCGATGTGATGAAAAATCATTGCTCAGCATCAGTGGCCATCTTTGTGGAGAATTATAGAAGCTTTGGACCCTATTAATAGACCTGAAAATCTACAGAAGCTTCAAGTCTCCTTAATCACCATTTCTATAAACCCATGGGCTTCCCAGGTGGTGCAGAGGTAAAGAATCCGCCTGCCAGTGCAGGAGACACAAGAGACGTGGGTTCCAACCCTGAGTAGGAAAGACCCTCTGGAGAAGGAAATGGAACACCCTCTAGTATTAGCCTGGCATACTACAGTCCGTGGGGTCGCAAAGAGTTGGACTCAGCTGAGTGAGTGAGACACATGGAATGACTAGCATGCAATACTTTTCTCAGGCTTTCCTGAACTTCAGCATCACTCCTTCCGGTCCATTTTAGCTCACTCAAGCCTGATAGTGATCCATCATTTCAGTGCTGCGGTGTGGATTGAAGAGTTTACATTGAAGTGCAACATGCAAACAGTTGAACCCGAAATAGTCACAGGTAAGGACCATTTACTTTTCTGGCTTATTTAAAAAATGCAACAAGAATCCATTGTTGATCTCACCTTCCCCACCCCCAAGCTAGGCTTTGATGATATTTTCTCGAGAACTTCAATTACCCTTTCTCAGTTGCTGCTGTAACCTCTTGGTCATAACCATTCTTGCTCTTCAAACATCCTTGATTCCTTCCATAGAAAATACAAAAGCACAAAACATTTTCTTCCACCCACTCTACCTACCTCTGAAGTGAAGTGAGGTGAAAGTCGCTCAGTTGTGTCCAACTGTTTGCGACCTCATGGACTATACAGTCTGTGGAATTCTCCAGGCCAGAATACTGGAGTGGGCAGCCTTTGCCTTTCCAGGGATTTTCCCAACCCAGGGATTGAACCCAGGTGTCCCACATTGCAGGCAGATTCTTTACCAGCTGAGCCACAAACCTACCTCTACTTCTTGGCAATCTGCCTTTCCCCCCATCCCCACCACCATTTTGGAAGAATGTTCTATATTCCTGCCCCTACTTCTTATATTCTGCTTCTTCCCCAGCCCCTGGACTCTGGTTTCACTTACTAAATGCCCGCCCTGTGTAGCTTCCTAAAAATTTAGATTACAGATGTTCAGGCCTTTCTTCCAGAAATCCCAGTTTAGTACATCTGGGCTAGGAATCAGACATTCTTTTTTTTTTTTTTTTAACTTTACAATTCTGTATTGGTTTTCTCCATAGGAGGATTGAGAAGAATGGCCTTTGACCTCTGCAATCTAACTTCCATCCTCATCATGATTTTCTCTCTTGAACATCCCTGATAACCTCTTGGTCATCAGCTCTACTGACTCCACTCTCCAAAAATGAGTAAAATAAGACTTGTCTTTTCTATGTCATCTTCCCTAACAAGGACAGCCACTGAAGATATTCTTTAACACTTTGTCCCCGCCTTTCCTTTTCTATGTACACCCTTGGCAGAGGCAGCCTCAGCACTCATAAGTATCCAGGTTTCTAAGTTCCAGTTCTGCTTTTCCTACTGTCAAAAGCAGAGCACATAGTCAGAATTTCCATGTGGCACTAGAGGTAATGAATCCACCTCCAATGCAGGAGACATAAGAGACATGGGTTTGACCTCTAGGTCAGGAAGATCTCCTGGAGAAGGGCATGGCAACCCACTCTGGCATTCTTGTCTGGAGAATCCCTTGGACAGAGGAGCCTGGTGGGCTATAGTCTATAGGATCACAAAGAGTTGGACACAACTAAAGTGACTTAGCATGCACAGATGAGACCACTACAAGGAAAGGTATGAAAACTCAAGTTTTCAATCCTTCCTGAACATTGGATATATTTACAAAACTTACTGAAAATTCATACATGCAGGTCCCAAGGCCAGAAATTGATTCTGGAGGTCCGGTTTGAAACCCTGTCTATAGCTTGTATATTTCTCAAAGGTGCATAGATAATTGCTATGTGCACCAAAGTTTCAAAACCCTGCTACATATTGAGATCTGAAGTTCAGCAAAATTTACCCTGAAAGATTCCAACAGTCAAGGAAAAAATGTGTCATTCCTTGAACTACCAACAGCAAATATGATTCATCATGTCAGGAGCAGCATCGAGGAATAAATTTAAGTTCACCCAGAGGATACCAAGGTGCAGGTTTCCTGAATACAACCAGACTCTTTTCCTCCTTTTAAGGTCAGGCTCGGGATATTGCTCCAGCCAAACAAATCTAACTGCAAAGCCTCAAAGACTAATGGAGCTCCTTAATTAAATTTTATAAAGGATAAAGAGGTTACATGTTATCAATATGTATACAGCAGGGGTCTCCAACCTCTGAGCCAGGGATCAGTTGTTGTTTTTGTTTAGTCACTGTCATGTCTGACTCCTTGCAACCCCATGGTCTACAGCACACTAGGCTTCCCTGTCCTTCACCATCTCTGGGAGTTTGCTCAAATTCATGTCCCTTGAGTTGGTGATGCTATCCAACCATATCATCTTCTGTCACCCCCTTCTCCTCCTGTCAAACCATGGAGTGGACCAGTACCTCCTGTCATATCAGAGGCAATATTAGATTATAAATAAAGTACACAATAAAAGTAATGTGCTTAAATCATCCTCAAACCATCTCCTCCATCCCTAGTCCAACTGAAAAATTGTCTTCCACAAAATTGGTCCCTGGTGCCTAAAAAGTTGGGGACCACTGATGTACAACAAAACTTGATTTAAAAAATCTTCTTTAAAAGGGAACACTCCTCCACTGTTGGTGGGAATGTCAGTTGGTACAGCCACTATGGGAAACAGTATGGAGGTTCCTCAGAAAACTAATAATAGAACTACCATATAATCCAGCCATCCCACTCCTGGGCATATATCCCAGACAAAACTCTAATTCAAAAAGATACATGCATTCCCATGTTCATAGCAGCACTATTTACAATAGCCAAGACATGGAAACAACCTAAATGTCCATCAATGAATGGATAACGAGGATATGGCAAATATAGACAATGGGATTCTACTCAGCCATAGAAAGAATGGAATAATACCATTTGGAGCAACATGGATGCAAGTAGAGACTATCATACTAAGTAAATCAGATGAAGACAAAGGTCATACAATATTACTTAAGTGTAGAATCTAAACTATGACACAAATAAACCTATCTACAAAACAGAAACAGACTCATAGACATAGAGAACAGACTTGTAGTTGCCAAGGGGTGGGGGGTTAGAGGAAGGATGGAGTGAGAGGTTGAGATCAGCAGATGTACTTTTACATATAGAATTGATAAACAAGGTCTTACTATATAGCACAGAAAACTATATTCAACATCCTATGATTAACCATAATGGAAATGAATATTTTAAAAAGAATGTGCATACATATATATTTATAACTGAATCACTGCTGCTGTACAGCAGAAATTAACACAACATTGCAAATCAGCTGCTGTTGTTCAGTTGCTAAGTCGTGTCTGACTCCTTGCAGCCCCATGGACTGCAGCACACCAGGCTTCTTTGTTGTGGGAATCAACTGTACTTCAATTAAAAAAATCTTCTGTAGCATTTTAAAAGATAATTTTGTTTATTTAATTTTGACTGTGCCAGGTCTTTGTTTGCTGCATGGGCTTGTCTCTAGCTTCAGAGAGCAGGGGCTACTCTAGTTGCAATGCCCAGGCTTCTCATTGTGGTGGATTCTCTTGCTGCATAGCACAGGTGCTGTGTCACATGAGCTTCAGTATTTGTGGCACATGGGCTCAGTAGTTGCAGCTCCTGGGCTCTAGAGCAGAGGCTCAATAGTTGCAACACACGCACTTAGTTGCTTTGCGCCATGTCGGATCGTCCCAGACCAGGAATTGAACCCATGTCTTCTGTATTGGCAGGCGGATTCTTTACCACTGAGCCACCAGGGAAGCTCTTCTTTATGAATTTTTATCCTAAGTTACACTCTGAAACAACTGCCAAAATAATCTTATTCTCCCCCCTACCCCACTACCTTTCCTTCTGCATTTTGACCATTTTTGGTGGGGACAAATCCACTTATCTTTTAAAACCATGACTTCTGAAAGCTCTCCCTCCATGGGAAATAGCAGCCTACGGTGATGGCTATGCAACCATGATCACCATCTTTACCTGAACCAGGTTCTATTTTGGTAATCTGTAGATCCCATACCTTTTCATGTATGGTATACCTTCCAGTAAAATGTCAGACCCATCACAGGCAGCAAGTTTAAGAGAGGATTGGTAACTAGGCAATGGGCAGCTGTGAGGTCCAGAAGAAAACAATTAAGAAACATCAAAGAGTAAAACTAAGAAGAGGATTGATTATCTATCAGGAAATGTATCCAGAGAAATTCAATGAGAAGTGATGAGTGCAGTGAAGGAATGCAAAGCTTTAAAACAAAAAAATCAGAGCTGTGATCAACAGAAAGCTAAGTTGAATGGAGAAAGACCAAAGTACATAATAATATAAGAATATGCCAAGATCAATGTCCTAAAGTACCGTTCATTGCTGAAAGAAATAATCTTCCTGTCTTGGCTTGTACTCAACAACAGCCAGGACCAAATTTCATTCACCTCTGTGTAGAGCCTGGCATATGAGTGGAGGCATAAACAAATGAGTTGATTGCTGATAGATGATCTGAACTCAGTTGTACTACTTTTTTAAAAATATATAGTTGAGGGGTTTCTACCCCCTTCTGATGCCTATGTCAGAAGCTTTCTCTATCTCCTTTATACTTTAATAAAACTTTATTACACAAAAGCTCTGAACGATCAAGCCTCATCTCTGGCCCCGGATTGATTTCTTCTCCTCCCGGAGCCAAGAATCCTGGCGTCGTAATTCAACAACAACCTTTCATCTTGGGGGCTCATCCGGGATCCTTCAGGACAAGGATGGAAAGCGTAAAGCAGGTTATGCCATGGTGACTGCTGAACAGGATTTGGAAGCAAAATCTGGGTTACAATGAAGTGGGAAGTATCCTGGAGAGGACTGGGAAATTGATTTTACTCATATGCCAAAAGCTAATGGATATTCTTGCTTACAAGTTTGGGTAGATACTTTTACTGGATGGATTGAGGCTTTTCTCTGTCGTAGTGAACAGGCTAAGGAGGTTATAAAGATTCTCTTCATCAGTGGAAGGCTTCCCGTGGTGGACATCTCCACTTCAAGGAAAGGACTTTCTCCAAGTCTGTGGATACCTTCGACAACAATCACATGTGATGCCTCTTCTTCATCTGATGACATCTACCAACCCTAAAATGGACTGGTGCAATACGTTGCACTTTAACTATGGACTTAATGTGTCTTTTAATTTTGATTTTAACTTGTTTTAATGACTATGTTGCCTTACATCTGTAATGGTATAACTGGATTTATTTCTAGCCGCATGAAAGCTTTTAAGTTACAAATCGTTGCTCAAACTCCTGCTACTGCTGCACCTTCCTCCAACTACTATTTGGGGCCCCTGGATCAGATATCCTCAATATGAGGATTAGGAGAATATATTGCCTCGCCAATTTAGGGACAACACCCCTTCTCAGCTCAGAAGCAGTTATGGAACCAGAACGACGCCCCTTTTCCCTAGGCAACATAATTCTCCTAAAAGAAAGGAGGGGAATGAGAGAGTCATTTCCTAGGCAGGTTGATAAGTCTAGGGGTCCCCAAGGAGAGAGGGGTCTGGAATTCTCAAGGAGGAAGAAAGGACAAACTTTTTTCCTTCTCTACATTCCTTAGGATTATATAACAATGTATTATGCCTGAGGACAGTCTCTGGATTAAACCTTCTGGCTAAT
>NW_024070203.1:46447181-46613808 GCF_014754425.2 Oryx dammah | reverse complement strand
TTATGCCTGAGGACAGTCTCTGGATTAAACCTTCTGGCTAATTCTGTTATCTTAAAATGTAAATTATGGGAGTAGGTCTGGTGAGGTCTTTACAACCTCCAGACATTCTTTGGATTTACTGGAGAGTATATAACTCCATTGCTAACACTAACAAGCGGTACTCTTTCTACCTTCTTCTGATGCCTATGTCAGAAGTTTTCTCTATCTCCTTTATACTTTAATAAAACTTGATTACACAAATAAAATAAAATAAAATATATAGTTGAAGCTTGAACAACATAGGCTTGAACTGCACAGGTCCACGTCTATGTAAATTTTTTTCAACAGTATTTGCTATAGTACTATAGGATGTGGTTGGTTGAATCTGCTGATGTAGAACCACAGGTAAGGAGGGCTAATAAAAGTTATATGAGGATTTTCCACTGTGCAGAGTGGGCATCCCTAACCACTCTCTTCTCCATGTTCAAGGTTCAACCATACTAACTTCTTGCTTGTTGACACAACTCAAGTGATTTGTTTTAAAGGACACAGTATCACTGAAAATCATTTTACTATCTCGCTTACTCCTCATCAACCCTTTCTCTGTGTCTTTGAAATGATCAGAAAAACCATGTGTATTTGTGTCTATGTGTGTTTCACAGGAGAACCATAATACTCCCTATCAGCTTCTCAGAAAATCACATCCATTTTCAATAATACAACTTCAAACTTTTCAGCACCTATGAATGTTGCACAAGCCTAAGAAAATAAGATATTAGCAATAGTATAAATAAAACGCTGGCTATTTAGATATAGTCAAATACATATATCATTTTCACAAATGGATTCAAATTACTAACATGTGTTTGCATGTGGTCTTTCAGGTACACAATAAAATGTTAGGGTAAATACCAGGTTAATTTTAATAAATACTCTTTGTTTAGACCGTAGATTATGTTATAGAATCAACAAGAATTTGTTGAGCTGATTAAAATAACAGAGTAGAAACGAATGCACCAAAATAGTCATGCAAAAGTGTTCATATCTGCATTCAACACAGAAAGTGAAATATAAATTCTTTATACTGAATATTATATCATCAACTATGACTTGTACAAGACATCAGGGTCTTGTACATCATATTAGCTGATTGTTCTATTCCAAGTAAGATTCAAGGTATTAATTTTAGTTTTTAATGTCCCTATGTTTTAGGAACTACATCCTTGAACAAATAACTAGATATGCTAAAATGATCTTGCTACAGTTTCCCATATATAGAGTCTGGGTTATCTTTGATCTAGTGTAGTTAAATGAAGATCTCTGAACTTTTCAGTACACAATAGTACACTATTTCAAAATCATAATAAACTCACCCCATTTGGAAATGGCTATGGCCCCAGGTTCTATTATTAGCCTGATACTACAGAAGTTCAAATTAAGATTTTTCCTTTCCTCATCAAGCACTTTTTGGATAAAATTTGGCCTTCCTTCTATACAGCCTGCAATCAAATGAACACCTAAGTTACAAAAACAATAACTGTCACACTGACCAGACTGTTGGTATCAGCACAACTCTTTCTGATGCATATTTTAGTCCATGTGACAGTTCTAATTGTCCATTAGTAAATTGGCATTCTAGTTTTTAAAAAATAAATTACTCTCTCATTCGCCTTTGTTCATCTTGCCCTGAAACCACCTGGAGGGAGGATCATCTTGCAGCAAATGATACTGACATTGTTCCTTGTGGGCTGACACATATGGTGCCAATGGCAGGATCAATTAAGGACAAGGATAAAAATTAGGTGGCTGGGGGAAAGTGAAATAAGAGCAATTAAGTTGTTGGAAGGCACTCCCATCAGGAGACAATGAAAAACAGTATGGTGCCCCATTAGTTCTTTAATTCTTTTACCACTCTGAAGAACCCAGGAGAGCTGACTCCAAATTCAATTCCAAAATCAAATAATCTTTTAAAAAAATCAAATACTGGATATTATCCATAGTTTGGAAAAATAATTTACAAATTCATTATAGCTTCTTCGTATACAATTTGTCAGTGTTGGATTATATGTTCTCTGTTTGATTGATGCTACTAATATTACAACAAGTGAAAAAGTTTTGAGTTTTGATGTTTGAATTTCATATTGATATTTTCAACAATAGAAACTTAGATTTAACCAATATTTCCATGTTAACTATGACTATAATGTACTCATAAGTAAAATGGCAACCCACTCCAGTGTTCTTATCTGGAGAATCCCAGGGACAGAGGAGCCTGGTAGGAGGCCGTCTATGGGGTCGCACAGAGTCAGACACGACTGAAGCAACTTAGCAGCAGCAGCAGCACCAGGGCTTCTCAGGTAGCTCAGTGTTGAAAAATGTGCCTGTCAAGCAGGAGATGCAGATTTCATAATTGGGTCAGGAAGATCCTCTGGAGAAGAAAATGGTAACCAACTTCAGTATTCTTGCCAGAGAAATCCCATGGACAGAGGAGCCTGGTGGGTTGCAGCCCATGGGATTGCAAGGAGTCCAGCATGACTTAGTGACTAAACAGCAACAACAAGAACTTAAATAATTGTCTCCAAAATAGCTCTCCAATTGATGTTAGCAAAAGGTTAATTCATTTATGAATTTTTTTCCCAAAGGAAGACTTAAATTCCTATCTTTTAGTACAATATAGTCAGTCATTTTCTTTTTCAACCCATTTATCACATGTTCTTCCATTTTGCACTAATGACAATTTACTTCTTGAAGTTACTGAATTTTACAAATAACCATGAGGAAATAAACAATGAGGCTATAGCATCACTATTCTGACATTTTAATAAGTAGATGTATTTTAATTACTTATGTTATTTTGCAACATGCCAGTAAATGCTTTCTAATGCTTATTGTAGAGGCAATGAAATCTTCATAATTTTATATCTGTGATCCCTTACTATTAAGTTGTTCACTGGAAATGTATAGTGATACTCTTCATAGGATTATGAGAATTAGATTTGGGGATTGCTGATGTTTGAGCCATTGTATGGCTACAATTTCTGTAATTAATGATCCCAGAAAGAATTCCACTTTATTATATGCTGATGTCCTTGCTTTCATATTGCTTCTTGGGATGACTTTTGTGTGCATGTTAATCATCATTAAAAACCAATTGCCTATTTCTTAAAATTGAGATGTAGTTGATTTACAATATTATGCTAGTTACGGGTGAATACCATAGTGATTCAATATTTCTATAGTTATACTCCTTCTAAAGTTATTTCAAAATAATGGCTTTATTTCCCTGTGCTGTGTCTGTCTGACCTAATGACTGGTTAGTTTGGGCGGGGGCGGTGGTATAATAGCTCTTAATCTGCCAGTAACCATTCAATTTTCCAATTCCTGGCTATTCAAAGTAGAGTTCCATTCTAAGTTCTTGCTGATATCTGGTATTAGGTCCCAGTGAATCAGGGAATCCCCCACCTGAGACTAGCTGACCCTCCTAACTCCTTGTTTACCTATACAGAGCCCTGCGGTTGGGGAATTCCTCCACAGTCATCCCTGATGTTCCTGGCCTTGTACCCCTGGGTTCACTACTGGTCTCTCTGACTCTCACTTAACACACCCATGTGTGAATTAGCATGCGTGTGTGACCTGCCCAATGTTAAGTTCACTTTCTCCCCTGGACATCACCCGCCTTACCAGCCTTTTCAGGCCTATACTCTCCTCCAGGTTTCTGTTTATGGAAGACTAGGAGGATCAGATGAGGAAAACAAAAAAAAATCTGTGCATGGTATTTTACTTATTTACTGTCTTAATCTGTCCAGGCTGCTATAACAGAATACCACAGACTGGGTGGCTTATAAACAACAGAAATTTATTCCTTATAGTTCTGGAGGCTGGAAAGTCCAAGATTAAGGCATCAACAGATTCAGTATTTAGTAAGCCCAGTTCCTGGCTCATAGATGGTGCTTTTTTTGCTGTGTCCCCACATTGCAGAAGCGTGCTGGAGCTCTTTGGGGTCTCCTTTATCTAATCTTACCCATGGGAGCTCTACCCTCATGACCTAATCAGCTCCCAAAGGCCCTACCTCCTAACACCATCACACTGGAGGTTCGGTTTCACTATATGAATTTAGGGGGATACAAACATTCAATCTATAGCATTTACATTCAATTTTAAGACTGTTAGAACTTCATGCTTGCTTTGTCATTCAGTCATGTCTGACACTTCGTGACCCTTTGGACTGTACTCCACTAGGCTCCTCTGTCTGTGGGGTCTTGCAGGCAAAAAGACTGGAGTAGGTTGCTATTTCCTTCTCCAGGGGACCTTTCCAACCCAGGGATCGAACCCACATCTTCTGTGTCTCCTGCATTGCAGACAGATTCTTTACCTACTCTGCCATTGGGAGGCCCTTAGAACTTTAAGTAAAAATTTTTATTTATTTATTTTGATTGGAGGCTAATTACTTTACAATATTGTATTGGTTTTGCCATACATTGACATGTATCCACCATGGGTGTACATGTGTTCCCCATCCCGAACCCCTCCTCCCACCTCCCTCCCCATCCCATCCCTCTGGGTCATCCCAGTGCACCAGCCCTGAGCACCCTGTATCATGCATTGAACCTTAAGTAAAATAAAATTTTTAACGATCATAAAAAAGGACTCATAGGCGTTTTTGAACAGCTAGTACTTTAAATTATTAAAGTTAAATAAAGTGTGAAACTTTAGTTTCTCAGTTGTAGTAGCAACATTTCAAGGGCTTAATAATCGTATGTGGCTAGTGTCCACCACATTGTGCAAAGCAGATGGGACACTGACATCATCAAAGAGAGTGCCACACTGAAGAGTGGTGCTCAGGATACTTTAAATACCTTCTTCATTGTTATTGTTTAGCCACTAAGTCGGGTCTGGCTCTTTTGAGATCCCATGGACTGTAGCCCACCAGGCTCCTCAGTCCATGGGACTTTTCCTGGCAAGAACACTGGAGGGGGTTGCCATTTCCTCTTCCATGGGATCATGCAGACCAAGGGATTGAACCTGCATCTCATACATTGCAGACAGATTCTTTACCACTGAGCCACCAGGGAAGGTCATATAACTTCTTCACTTACTAATAGCAACCCTATGGGGTAGGACATCATCCCGAGGTTTACACAGGAAGATGCAGAGATTCAGTGGGCCTTAAAAGGCCCACCCAGTGATCAAGTGAAAGAGCCAGAGGTTGAGATCAGAATTGAGAGCCACTTAGACTCAAGATTTAGCTACGGATCTGACCGATCCTAACTTTCCACTATACTAGATTCTAGATTCCTGACTGCTAATGATATGAACATGTATTTTAGAATATACTTTTGTCATTGGTCATCTGTTTCAATTCCCTGGCTTTATATATGAGGCTAGGAAAGAAAACCATTTCAAAGCCCAAATGCTAGTAAATGATAAGGTGCTAATCTTTCACAAGGTTGCTTTCCCTGCTGTCACATCTCTTTTTTGGACCTAGTTTAGTGATAAGGTATTGGGAAAATTAGAGAAAAGAAAGTGAAAGGGCTCAGTCGTGTCCGACTGTTTGTGACCCCAGGGATTATACGGTCCATGGAATTCTCCAAGCCAGAATACTGGAGCGGGTAGCCTTTCCCTTCTCCAGCAGATCTTCCCAACTCGGGAATTGAACCAGGGTCTCCTGCCACTGCAGGCGTATTTCTTACCAACTGAGCTATCAGGGAAGCCCAGTACAAACTGACACAGTGTTTAGCATAAAGTTAAGAATTATTAAATATAAAATATGAAAAAGAAAAGAAATTCATATTTAATAGGTCTTAACTTTATGTTAAACACTGTGTCAGCTTGTACAAGAATGCTGTCAAGTAGGTATTATCTTCATTTTGCAAACAAGGAAACAGGCTTAGAGAATCCGTGATAGATTGATTCCATTGAGTCTCTCCCATAATTTGAGCAGTGATTTGTCCTAGTCCTCGTAAAGAGCAATTATTTTGGAATTAATTTCACTTCCTTTGTCAACATTTTTGTACAGGTATTTATTAATCCCTTATTCACTGCTTTGATTTCTTACATAATGTGGTAATGGACTAATCCCTGTGGTATTCATAGTCTTCTCATTTTCGGTGTCCTCCAGAAAGAGATGACTTTTTGGAAAGAGGACACTGATCTTATGACTCAGCTATGGTGATAATACCTGGCAATATGAGGACACTGTCTTGGGAGATGCAACATGTACTCTAGGCCTGTAGCCTAAATATATTGCCATTTCTTTAATGGTTAGAATACAAGGAATCTGGGAAGCCATCTAGGTAGCAGAGCTGGTGTTTCTTGTGAATGTACCTAATGATTCATTTGCAAAGTAACTACTTCTTGGCTAAGATTTTTAACTGTTGATTTAAGATGTTAATGTCCCAAAAAGGAATGCTTCTTCCTAGAAGTCAAATAATGATTGATTCCATTGCATTAGAAGCAAATTCTCCAAGTGCCATTTCAGTAATGGAGGGTGAGGGCATAGATCATGGTTTTAGCGGGGGGATTTCTCAGAGTGTGGGGAAAATAAGATTGCTGCTTCCCCATGGGACATAGAAGGACTATAGTTTAAATCTGAGGAATCTCAAACAGCACCCTGTGTACTATGATGCCAGTGGTAAAGATTCAGAAGATCACAATGTTATACTTGCAGACTCACAGGAAATAAACTTTTCTCTGGTTCTAGTCTGCTCTAACTAGAGGCAACAGAGATCAGCCGGGTAAGGGTGATCTGCATTAGACCATGTGCGGTTAGTCACTCAGTTGTGTCCAACTCTTTGCAACCCCATGAACTGTAGCCTACCAGGCTCTTCTGTACATGGGATCTCTAGGGGAAAATACTAGAATGGGTTGCCAAGCCCTGCTCCAGGGGATCTTCCCAACCCAGGGATCAAACTGAGGTCTCCCACATTGCAGGATGATTCTTTACCATCTAAGCTACCAGGGAAGCCCTGCATTAGACCAGTAGCCCCCAAACTTGGCAATCATCAGAAAGATCTATAGGGGTTCTTAAGACAGAGACTGCTGAGACTCATCACAGAGTTTCAGA
The DNA here is from genome assembly GCF_014754425.2 of Oryx dammah. Classification (NCBI taxonomy): domain Eukaryota; kingdom Metazoa; phylum Chordata; class Mammalia; order Artiodactyla; family Bovidae; genus Oryx; species Oryx dammah. The sequence goes on along the minus strand of NW_024070203.1, from coordinate 46,606,766 downwards.
GTCACTCAGATATTTAAACACAGAACACAGAGAAGGGCTAAAACTGAGTCTCACTAATGAAGCCTCTTAAAATATGCATGCAGTCCTACTGCTGAGAACCCCAACTTTGCCTGGGATGTGCCCTGCCCAAGATTTAGCAACACCTTCAATTCTGAGAGAGAGAGACATACAAAAGCTATAATAAGTTGATTTTATGTAGCACTAGCCAGACTCAATTTATTTTTCTTATAACCAAAAGAATATTACCTAATATACAGGTCCTATGCCAAATTTTTTAGAAAAGTGATTTTACTAGATCATTACTTAATAACTCATGATGCCAGAAATCATTCTCTTTTCATAAATGAAGAAATAAATGTAGTCTCTACATTGACACACGTAGAGAGTAAGGCCAACCTGAGATTTGCCCTCAGGTCTGACGCTTCAAAGTTCATATTTTTTTCTCTTACCTCACTCCAGAAGGAAGTGGAGCTAGGACGTTATGATGCTGTCTGGATACCTAATGTTAAGCCACCTGGTTTCCAGGACGTTTAAAATCCAATACCTCTTTTTGAACTATAAAGTATGATGGGGAAATAAATTTTTTAAAGGAAATAAGATAAAGAAAACCACCAATATCAAAATATAGTATCTCATGCTATACAAAAAGGTAAAAAATTTGCATAATTTCTGAATAAGTTTTTTTTAATGAAATGTGATGTTATTTCTAAGTCCATAATGGAGTGCAAATGAGGTTAAGAGCCAACACCTAGAAAAGGCCATTGTTTTCTAATTAGTAGAAGGATTTATAATTACATCTCAAAAAAGTATTCAAAAGACAAGTCTCTGATTACATGCAATTGCACTGTAAAATCAGATACTTCTAAAATTGTTTTTAAAAAAGAGTTTGTTTTCTTATATAATTAAGGAATTTATCTTATTACTTCATTTGCAGCATTAACTTTTTCTAGGTCCTTTCAAATACTTAACATACTGGTAACCATCCACCCAGGCCTTGACCAAATTATCATAAATTCCAAATTAATCTGATTTAAGGAGATTTTATTCTAAGTTCAGCTTTTCATTAGCTCTTCACAGACATCTCTGAGCATAAACATTTGAAGCCTTTGAAATTTATTAACACATTGTAACTTTTGATTAGGCTATCTGCCTTCTTACCTTCAGCCAAGTCAATCCTGAAATGAAGTTGTCCCAGAGAAACAAAGAAAATAAAATTACTTTCAAAACATCTACAAAATTGTGTCCAAGGACACAGAGATATTCTCTAAGACCTACCCAAATCCAGGAATTATTGATCAGTCAAGGAAGTGGGCAGATATTATTTGGAACTACTAGATCAGAATAAACATTGCAGCTGTGTGGTTAAACATATAATGGATAACTAAAATACTGTCCTCTTCTAATTACAATTCATTTATAATCTTGAAGCCTTATGCTCCTCTCTAATTGTTTCATTTTTGTTTTCCCTTAACTAGGTTATAAGCCCTTTAAAGAATTATGACTCATGCCTGTGTTTCCCTACAATGCCTAGCACAGAACTGAGTAAATAACAGATTAGAAGTAACAAATGTCTTATTTCCCATCTCCACTTTAGCGGTAGTGCCTTCCTGGAGAAGTACACTGAGAGGGAGGGGAATTCATGACTAGACTCCACCAAGCAAAACTGCAGATCATTGATTAGTGATGTCTGCTCTGAGCTCAGAAAATAGCAACATGCAGGTTATCTGTTTTTATATCTCACTAGTTGACATTTATTTCATACTTGTTAAATAAATTAAAAATATACACAGGGAAAAAAGGATGATGTCAGATAAATATTCACATTGAGTTTAACTTTCATCCACATTCAATAAAAATTACACTGCATGTGAGTTCAGTATTAAACAAAGACTCAATAAACTTGGTAATTTAAAGGAACACCAACTAGCTTACAAGACAGACAGGTCATGGTGGAGAGTTCTGACAAAACATGGTCCACTGGAGAAGGGAATGGCAAACCACTTCAGTATTCTTGCCTTGAGAGCCCCATAAACAGTGTGAAAAGGCAAAAAGATAGGACACTGAAAGATGAACTCCCCAGGTCGGTAGGTGCCCAATATGCTACGGGAGATGAGTGGAGAAATAATTCCAGAAAGAATGAAGGGCTGGAGCCAAAGCAAAAACAATGCCCAGTTTTGGATGTGACTGGTGATGGAAGTAAAGTCCAATGCTGCAAAGAGCAATATTGCATAGGAACCTGGAATGTTAGGTCCATGAATCAAGGCAAATTGGAAGTGGTCAAACAGGAGATGGCAAGAGTGAACATCGACATTTTAGCAATCAGTGAACTAAAATGGACTGGAATGGGTGAATTTAATTCAGATGACCATTCTATCTACTACTATGGGCAAGAATCCCTTAGAAGAAATAGAGTAGCCATCATAGTCAACAAAAGAGTCCAAAATGCAGTACTTGGATGTAATCTCAAAAATAACAGAATGATAACTGTTCATTTCCAAGGCAAACCATTCAATATCACAGTAATTCAAGTCTATGTCCTGACCAGTAATGCTGAAGAAGCTGAAGTTGAACGGTTCTATGAAGACTTACAAGACCTTCTAGAACTAAAACTCCATAAAGATGTCCTTTTTTAGGGACTGGAAAGCAAAAGTAGGAAGTCAAGAAATACCTGGAATAACAGGCAAATTTGACCTAGGAGTACAGAATGAAGCAGGTCAAAGGCTAACAGTTTTGCCACTCTTCCAACAACACAAGAGAAGAATCTATACACAGACATCACCAGATGGTCAATACTGATATCAGAGTGATTATATTCTTTGTAGCCAAAGATGGAGAAGCTCTACACAGTCAGCAAAAGCAAGACCAGGAGCTGACTGTGGCTCAGATCATGAACTCCTTATTGCCAAATTCAGACTGAAATTGAAGAAAGTAGGGAAAACCACTAGACCATTCAGGTATGACCTAAACCAAATTCCTTACGATTATACAGTGGAAGTGACAAATAGATTCAAGGGATTAGATCTGATAGACAGAGTGCCTGAAGAACTATGGATGAAGGTTCGTGACATTGTGCAAGAGGCAATAATCAAGACCATCCTCAAAAATAGAAGTGCAAAAAGGCAAAATGGCTGTCTGAGGAGGACTTACAAATAGCTATGAAAAGAAGAGAACCAAAAGGCAAAGGAGAAAAGAAAAGATATACCCATTTGATTGCAGAATTCCAAAGAATAGCAAGGGGAGAAAAGAAAGCCTTTCTCAGTGATCAATGCAAAGAAATAGAGGAAAACAATAGAGGTCTCTTCAAGAAAATTAGAAATACCAAGGGAATATTTCATGCAAAGATGGGCACATTAAAGGACAGAAATGGTATGGACTTAACAGAAGAAGAAGATATTAAGAAGAGGTGGCAAGAATACACAAAAGGACTATACAAAAGAGATCTTCATGACCCAGATAATCACAATGGTGTGATAATTCACTTAGAGTCAGACACCATGGAATGTGAGGTCCAGTGGGCCTTAGGAAACGTCACTGTGAACAAATCTAATGGAGGTGATGGAATTCCAGTTGAGCTATTTCAAATCCTAAAACATTATGCTGTGAAACTGCTGTGTTCAATATGCCATCAAATCTGGAAAACTCAGCAGTGGCCACAGGACTGGAAAAGGTCAGTTTTTATTCCAATCCCAAAGAAAGACAATGCCAAAGAATGCTCAAACTACCGCACAAAATTGCACTCATCTCACACACTAGCAAGGTAATGCTCAAAATTCTCCAAGCCAGGCTTCAACAGTAGATGAACTGTGAACTTCCAGATGTTCAAGCTGGATTAGAAAAGGCAGAGGAACCAGAAATCAAATTGCTAACATCTGCTGGATCATCAAAAAAGCAAGAGAATTCCAAAATCATCTTCTTCTACTTTATTGACTATGCCAAAGCCTTTGACTATGTGGATCACAACAAACTGTGGAAAATTCTTAAAGAGATGGAAATACCAAATCACCTGACCTGCTTCCTGAGGAATCTGTACGCAGGCCAAGAAGCAAGAGTTAGAACTGGACATGGAACAACAGACTGGTTCCAAATCAGGAAAGGAGTACGTCAAGGCTGTATATTGTCACCCTGCTTATTTAACTTCTATGCAGAGTACATCATGAGAAATGCTGGACTGGATGCAACACAAGCTGGAATCAAGATTGCCAGGAGAAATGCCAACAACCTCAGATATGCAGATGACACCACTCTTATGGCAGAAAGTGAAGAAGAACTAAAGAGCCTCTTGACGAAAGTGAAAGAGGAGAGAAAAAGTTGGCTTAAAACTCAACCTTCAGAAAACTAAGATCATCTGGTCCCATCACTTCTTGGCAAATAGATGGATAAACAGTGGAAACAGTGAAAGATTTTATTTCGGGGGGGCTCCAAAATCACTGCAGATGGTGACTGCAGCCATGAAATTAAAAGATGCTTGCTCCTTGGAAGAAAAGCCATGACCAACCTAACAGCATATTAAAAAGCAGAGACATTACTTTGCCAAAAATGGTTCATCTTGCCAAAGCTATGGTTTTTCCAGTAGTCATGTATGGATGTGAGAGTTGGACTATAAAGAAAGCTGAGCACCAAAGAATTGATGCTTTTGAACTGTAGTGTTGGAGAAAATGCTTGAGAGTCCTTGGACAGCAAGGAGATCCAACCAGTCCATCCTAAAGGAAATCAGTCCTGAATATTCATTGGAAGGACTGATGCTGAAGCTAAAACTCCAATACTTTGGCCACCTGATGTGAAGAACTGACTCATTTGAAAAGATGCTGATGCTGGGAAAGATTGAAGGTAGGAGGAGAAGGGGACGACAGAGGATGAGATGGTTGGATGGCATCACCGACTCAATGGACATGAGTTTGAGTAAACTCCGGGAGTTGGTGATGGACAGGGAGGCCTGGTGTGCTGCAGTCTATGGGATCACAAAGAGTCAGACATGACTGAGGGACTGACCTGAACTGACTGAAACTAGCTTACAGTATCATGGGATACTTTGTGGTCTTATCTTTCAGATCCTTTATTTAAAACTAATTCACTTGAAATCTTCACAACCTCTATCTAGACAATGGCAAGGTCACGGACTTTGAGAGCTAAATATGAATGCACAGAAGTGTCCACATGGAGGCTGGCTCAAGGGCAAAACACATGTGCAAGTGGGCTAATATTTACTTTAGTATTTACTAACCCCAAATAACCACTGGAGTCCTTGGTTCAGTAGCCAGTAATAGTTCTTGTAAGAAAGGAACTGGAACAGGTATAGTTATCTATTCAGCCACCACAAATGCACACAATATATAACAGTCATTTATCCTGACCATTCATCTCTGAACTGCATCCTGCTGCTGCTGCTAAGTCGCTTCAGTCGTGTCCGACTCTCCGCAACCCCATAGATGGCAGCCTACCAGGCTCCCCCGTCCCTGGGATTCTTCAGGCAAGAACACTGGAGTGGGCTGCCATTTCCTTCTCCAATGCATGAAAGTGAAAAGTGAAAGTGAAGTCACTCAGTCGTGTCCCACTCTTCATGACCCCATGGACCACAGCCTACCAGGCTCCTCCGTCCATGGGATTTTCCAGGCAAGAGTACTGAAGTCGGGTGCCATTGCCTTCTCTGAAACCGCATCCTATAAGCATGCTTATCTCTCTGATTTGTAGGAGTTTGAGAGAAAGCCAAGTTTACCATTACCCATAGCTCTCTGAATAGCCCACTGAATAAGAAGGCAGAATTTGATTTTGTTGTTGTTTGTATTTTGCATTACAGAGGAGGAGAATGAAGGATTTGGTACTTGAAACAATTTTTCACAAAATGTACATTGGCAAAAATACTCATTCATGGTTTCTCCACAATGGCAAGCATGTTCCGTTGTGTCCAACTCTTTGAGACTCTGTAGACTGTACCGCCCTCCTTGCAGCTCCTCTGTCCATGGAATTTTCCAAGCAAGAATATCGGAGTGGTTGCCATTTCCCATTCCAGGGGATCTTCCCACCCTAGGGACTGAACCCACACTTCCTGCGGCTCCTGCATTGGCAGGCAAATTTTTTACTGCTGGTGCCACCTGTGAAGCATCGAGTAGCATCTTTCAAACAAAGGTAATTTGAAAAAGATCATAATTCTTCATTTCAGTCCACTTCAATAGCTCACAAAACTGTAACACTTACAAAAGTGGCAAAGGCTTCTACCTAGTCAAGTGTATTTAAATTCAAATAGTATATTGAAGAAGGGGCTTCCCAGGCGGCTCAGTGGCAAAGAATCCACCTGCCAATGTAGAAGAGAAGGGTTTGATCCCTAGACGAGCAAGGTCCCCTGGAGAAGGACATGGCAACCCACTTCAGTATTCTTGACTGGGAAACCACATGGACAGGGGAGCCTGGCAGGCTACAGTCCATGGGGTTGCAAAAGACTAAGACGTGACTTAGCAACTAAACAACAATACTGAAGAAATTGGGGAGTAATTATTCTAACCAAAGCTGTATAAAACTCTCATAGTGTTCAGGCTAAGAAATATAGCAAGTTAAAAACAAACAAGAAAGAAACATATGGATGTGCCTTATAGAAAATGATTAAAAGCCACGAGTTTGGTGCTAATTGCCTATCCATAGCACCTGCTACCTGACACTGTAAAGTCTGCACTAAGCGAGGTGGGTGGCCAGAAGAATCCGCAAGGCCATCAGGTTTGACCCCAATTATCTTTTATTGTAAATAGGCCATATGTCAAATTCCAAGATAAATTGGAAACATTTGATCTCTGTCTGTCCCTAGATTAATTTTAAAGATTCAGTTTGTATTCTTACAGATCCTTTATTTGGGCTGCTTTGCTCTTAAGTTTTAAAGAAAAGACATCTTATATTTGCCTTTATCTATGCAAGAAGATTCTCTCTTTAAGAATAATTTGGGAGGGAGAGAATTTAACAGCAGAACATATTTTGGAGAAAAATGGCACACAACAAGCATATCCAGAATTTAAAGTAATGACCAATAACATCCACTGAGTTTCTTTACAGGAATCCATGTTTACTCAAGTGAAAAGATAACAAAGAAAATATTTAGTACCGTGCTTAACAGAGATGGATGCTTTAACAAATTTCCTCATTTCCCCATGCAAATCACTGCAATATCCATGCAAACCAACACAAATAAACATATCACATATGAAAAAAAATAGTCTTAGGAGCATTTGAGGCCTATTTGGAACAAAGGTTCTTTAAGAATGACTATTAAACCTCTGAAAAGATCCTGATTTATTCAAAAACTAAAATAACATTAATGTAAACCAACATGGCCTACAACCAAATAGATTCTGCATGAGTGAGTCAGGGTAATGGGATTTTCATAAAACAATTTGGCACTAAAACTAAATAGCATAGCAGAATAGAAGCCATACAGCCCAATTCCCACCCGAACACTCATGATCCTGTACAACTTATATACTTCAGAATTTTTGCACACAAATAATCTTGGAGAAAGAAGTTCTGTAGAAATCAAGTTTTTCTTCTTAAATGAATAAGAATGGATAAAGACTTTTTAAAGATCTAATTTTGAAGGGGTTTGTCTATTTAGTAAAACACCCCTGAAGTTATAAAATGTGTTTGTTTGGGTCTTTTTTTCTTCTTCTGGAAAGACTATTCCATGAGTGTTAGCCTGCCAGATTAACTGCCCTTGAATCTATGGGTAGAGCCACTTTTGTGCTCATTCATATATGAGCAGGTCTCTAATTCTAACATCAGAGTTATTGTTTGCATTCCACAGATAAGACAAACTAGAGCTTCAAGCAGCGGAAAGATGAAGCAGAGCTGAAAAGGGCAAGAGTGAGAAAAGCAACAAAGGGCTGAATGAAGGAAAGAAGATCTTACTAGAATGGAAAGAATATAGCACCCCACTCTAGTCCTGTCTGACTTTGGTTGCTACTTAATTTTGAATTTTGTGTAATGATACTGAAGAAGCAAAGAGAGGTAAGTGGCGAGATAATGAGGTACTGACCTCAAAGGCCCTTCAGGTCACACTCAGGTCTCTCACACGTATCCACTGATCTCTTCTCCCTGTCCCCATGCCACTTTCCCTCACAGGACCTCAGGTTCCCTCCTTACCATTCATTCCCTCCAACAGCATCCTTTATTCTTTTCAATCCGGAAGAGCCTCATTTTATGCTGAGAAAACAACTAATTAAAATATATAGAAACATTTAGCTTAACCTAATATATATATATGCTATATATACACATATGCTATGCATATGGTCTAATGAACTTTCCACCTTTCCACAATAAAGGATTAATAAGAATGAAGCAAGATCTTCACAGTATCAGTGATCATTAATGATGTATTCATTACCAATAAGTGTTGGTGTCACATCGATGATGTATCTACATGTACACCTAATTATAATATTAAATAGCCGGCATGCATGATTAATTTATTTTCCTAAGCAAGCACACATTAAGAACTTGTTTCTAGAAAGTTTTTAATGAGTCTCTTGTTACAGTGATATATAGGCTCTGGTCACATGAAAAGTTCATCTACTCCTAAGACTGACCCTTAATTAAAAAAAATTAAAATATTTATTGTTTGTAAGATCACTGAGAAGAACTGACCACACCTAGGAGACAGAAAAAGACAATGGCTCTCTAGACTTTATTTATTCAAACAAGCTTCAGTTTTCAAATGTCATCTGAAATATATAACGCATGAAAGACGATTCCCTGAAACTTCAGGGAAAGAACAAGTTCTGACGGCAGTTGTTACCATCGCCTCCATCATTATCTCACTGTCCCAGAGAAGAAAGTAAAAATGTGGCAATCAGGGAAATCTGAAGTGGGCAGCATAGTTATATACATCATGGCCTTTGATGAGCTTTCTCCACATTCTGGACTCAGGACCTGATGGTCCAGGGAAATGGCCACCCCAACTCTGAGCTAGAAATCACTACTCACCCAAATGATACCCCAGTAATGTCACCAGGTAACTATGGAATATTAGACAAATCACCCTACTTTCTGGGTCGCTCTTTATTTTTTTGGGGGGAGGGCTGTACATGCAGCATGTGGAATCTTAGTTCCCTGACCAGGGATCAAACCTGTGCCCCCTGAAGTGAAAGTTTGGAGTCTTAACCAGTGGGCCACGAAGGAAGTCCATGGGTCACTCTTTCTGTAGCCATGAAATGAAGGTCCCTAACATTCCTGGATTCTAAACAAATGTTGCTTGATGTAAATTAGAAAAATTAGTCAAAACATTTTTTACATAGTCTAATATTTATAATCAACTCCATCAATAGCTGAATATCTAACTTGTAGAATACTGATGGACTTCATTGCTGGTATTGTTCGTTTTCTTTTATAATTATAAATTTCCCTGACATTAAGAGGGAAGGGGTTAAAATATGAACCATCTCATTGCACTATTTATAACAGAATTCCTAAAATGGTTAGTATGGAGGAAAGTAGAAGCTAAATATCCTACAGTGAGGTTTGAGGATTTAGCATTCCATGTATCTGTATTTTTACTTTGTATATCTGAGGACATTTTCCATTTTAATTGTACATACCACATTTCTGAAGTGAGCAAAGCACATACTGGACCTAATCTAATTCAGTGGTCTCCCACCTTTTTGGCACCAAGGACCAGTTTTGTGGAAACAATTTTTCCATGGACTGGATGGGAAGGGATGGTTTCAGGATGATTCAAGCCCATTCTATTTATTGTGCACTTTATTTTTATTATTATTACATCAGCTCCACCTCAGATCATCAGGTGTTAGATCCTAGAGGTTGGGGACCCCTGATCTAATTAATAATTTTAGCTTTCTCAGAAAAGAAGAGGAATAGATTCTTATATATTATAGTTAAGAAAAAGAAGATGAAGGAGGAGGAGGAGGAAGAGGAGGGAGGAGGGGGAGGGAAGGGGGCCGGAAAGGGGGAAGGAGGGAGAAAGGGGAGAGGGAGGAAAGAGAAGAAAAGAGAAAAGAAAATTAAGATTGCAAGGACATGGATTTCCCTGGCACTCTGGTGGTTAAGATGTTGCACTTCCAATGCAGAGGGTGTGGGTTTGATCCCTGACTAGGGAGCTAAGATCCTACGTGCCCTGCAGCCAAAAAACAGAACACAGGAGCAAAATACTATAACAAGTTAGATAAATACTTGGTTGACATCAAAAATAATCTTATGAAAAAATACACTAACAATAGGCTCCAGAATGATGCATTCCTTCAGCTGCCCATGTTGCCCTACAAACAATGTTCCCAAATCTACAAAACTGTTTATAAACCAAACATCTAGAACCCGAGGGTTCTACTCTATTTCAAAGCTTTCTTTCACTCTGATGAGGTACATGTGTCCTAATATTTTCTTTCAACCATACTTTTAAGTGTTAATGAATCTATGAAAGGGAATAAACTTTATACCTTTTTCATTGCTGTTCTGCTCCACCCCCTAAAAAACTGAAAGTATCTATCCACTCTGACACAGCTAATTTTACCTCAGTTCTAAATACAAAGGCACTTGTTGAGTACACCTCCTGGCCTCTGATCAGCATTCCAGCAACCACATAGGTTATAGAATTCAATGATTCAATACAGGAAGAAAACAGCAAGCAGATTATGTTGGATGGAGCCTCAGGTGCAAGACATTGCATTCTGGAAGAAACCAGGGGAACATAAGCTAGAAACAAGGCATGAAAGAACACACTTTCTTTGAAAATAAACTGGACATTTTATTGAGCAAAGGAGAATTATCAAAGCTGTGTGTGTGTGTCTATGTGTGTCTGCGTGGTTTTGTTGTCTTCTTTTGGTTGTTTAGTTGTGTTGTGATTGCTTGTCTAGAGGAAACATGATTAGATGACCTGAGCTTTGGGAGACTGGATTGGGCATCCATGTGTAGGATGGAAAGAAAGCAGGAAAGACTAACTATAGAGAGAACAGCTGAGTCACAATGAAGGCACAAACTAAGGCAAGAGTGGCATCAATAGGGAAGAAGGGAAACAAAGCTTAGCAACTGATAGAAATATAATCTTCTAAACTTGACAGTGGTTTGGGTGTCGGATGGGGATAGTATTGAAACAATGCTTTTGAGTCTTGAGAATTAGGTAGATATCCTAACAGATTTAGGGGTCTTTGATAGGGACATGGAACTCCAATTAAATATGTTGAACTTGAAGTCCCTCAGAACACTCTGGTGTAGATGTGTGGCAGGAATCTGGAATGCAAGCCAGAGCTCAGGAGAGAGCTTGAAACTAGAAATGTAAATCTGAAAGTCTTTCAACTGAAGTCCTATAATTGACTGAAATGAGTCACTGGTGCGCTATTAGGAGAAATGAGGGAGAGATGGGGGTTGAGAAATTAAAGATAGTCTAGATTTCCAGTCAGTCACAGACATTGAACCCAACCTATCTCAAAGCTCACTAGTTCTTTCTTCTTCCTCACATCCATTTATTTATCATTTTTCACCCCCAATGTATCCTTCCTTCTGACATCACCACTTCTTATACTGACTTCAATATTTCTATTCTCAGCCAAGAAAGAACTCTTGTAAGTCATGCTTGGCTTTCCTTGGTCCTCAAATCCTATACATCCTTCCCCTTGAAAAAAATCTCTGCAATCTAGCATTCTTTGTGCCAACTTAGTCCCTGAATTTTAGGTCCTTCTTATGTTTGACCTAATCTATCAAGATTACCTAATCTATTCCTAATTGAACACCCAGTCTCTGGTCCCTCCCTGCTCTAGCTATTCTCCTGATTACCACTAAGAGATATCTTTCTAACAGATCAAACGGATCACATCCCCACAAGATGCTAAATCTCTGATGACCAACTTTGCACAGAGTGACACCAACATCTGAGCTTACAAAGCCCATCTACCTGGGAAAATGCAGGTGATCAAATATTACCATTTCTGTGAGGCCTTCCTGTTCGGTCTCTTTCTTAGCATGCTCTACCCAGCCCTGAGATTAACAGTTTTTGTGCTCTGTGCTCTAAATTTTGTGCTCCCAGCTGTAAAGGAGTAGTGGGAGAGGCTGAGGAATCTCAAAGACCAGTGCTTAAGAACAATCAAGAGAAGGGAGTTTAAGATCCTAGATTCATGGTGGAATGGACTTCCCCAGCGGTCCAGTGATTAAGACTCCACCTTCCAATGCAGGAGGAGGGTGGGTTTGATCTCTGGTCAGGGAAAAAAGATCTCACATGCTGCGGGGTGCAGTCAAAAAAGTAACAATAATAATGGGAGATGGTAGAGAGTAGAAAATGATAGTCCAGAAGAACTAAATCCTTCATGTGGTTCTTAAGGCCTGATGACCCAAGCCCTGCCCAGCTCTTCAGACTCTTCTCAAACCACCCCCTGGCTCTTTGCAGTCGCATCTCACAGGCCTTCTTGCCATACCACCAGTGCCCCACTGAATATGTGGCTCCCTCGAGTGAAATCACTCTCACACACCTCTGACCTGCTAACCTAGATCCATCTCCACCACAGTCTTATTCCTGCAGGGGCCAGGGCTGACTCTCAGACCATGTCTGGTACTCCACACATATTCTTCTTGAGCCCTGAGATCTTCCTTCATAGCCCTTAATATTGGCAGGTTGATACTCTCTACATACTTTCAGCAACACACACACACACAACTCTGGCAGATCTTAGTAGTTAATAAGTGTTAACATATTTAGCTTATTTCTATATGTTATTCAAAACATGATTAACAATCTCATTCTGAAATGTTAGCCTTCAAAAGCCCATAGATGGACAGAGTAACTTATTATCTATGACCTAATACAGTTTGGGGGGCTTCCCCCATGGCTCAGTGGTAAAGAATCCACCTGCAATGCAGGAGATGCAGGTTCAATCGTTGGCTCAGGAAGATCCCCTGGAGAAGGAAATGGCAACCCACTCTAGTATTCTTGCTTGGGAAATCCCATGGACAGAGGAGCCTGGCAGGTTACAGTCCATGGGGTTGCAAAACAGTCAGAAATGACTTAATGACTAAACAACAATGATACAGCTTTCAGAAGGTAAAAGCAGATTCTCAAATGTGTGCCCCTGTTACAGACTCAAAAATCCATTCAATTGTTTTTAGGCTTGTTATTTTTTTTTCTTTTAGCTGTGTTGCTCAAGGCTTACAGGACCTTAATTCCTCAACCAGGGATCAAACCCACACCCCCTGCAGTGGAGGTATTGGAAGCGTGGAGTCTTAACCACTGGACCACCAAGGAAGGTCCATGCAATTCTTATTAACGGTCAAGATCTGTCAACATTTATAAATTAAATCCTTTTTTATGATCATGGAATACTTACATGTGCATAGGTTGGGTGAACATGTGAAAATTAGGACCAGCTGAATCCAAGAGAAACACAGAGATAGATGAGTAGACATTCCAGTCTGCCAATCTACACTCAGAGCAGGGAGCATAACAACCATCTCTACTCTGGTCTTATCATGGCAGACCCATAATAAATATTTATTAACTGGAGGATGATGCTGCTGAAATCTTGAGAAATGAGCACTGAATTTTGGGTAGCAGAACAGGATGGAAAAAGTGTGGGATAATTGTACAGTGCAGACTTCCCAGGATGATGATGAGCAATTGTGGTTAAACAATAGTTTGGAAACAGGAGTGGTGAGAAAGAGCATTTCCACAGTAGGGAGCAGCACTGTTGAGCCAGTTAAAAACAAACAAAAAAAGAGCTCTAATTATGTTTAAATGGGAAACCGAGGTAGAAATTGGAGTGTGGGGTTAAGATTCTTTTTTTTTTTTTTTTTTTTCTGAAAGCCCAGATGCAGACACAGGCTCCAGGCTTTCCAAGAGTGTGGTGAATATGCTATACACATGGCCCTGGCACTGGGGATGTTGGTGCAACCCTCAAGATCCTCTTTATGCAGGATTTAGCCCATTCCCCCACTCCTCCCACCCCACCCAGAGAATAGCTAATGAAAATAAGAATTGCCAAGATTTCTTGGCAGACCTATCACCACCAAAATCCTACTTCAGATTGAGATGATTAAGAGCATGGCTTGTTTTATGAAAGGTACCATTGAGTTGGTGTCTAGCAGGAGCTCAGTATCTATTAGGTCTTGGGAGATGCTTGAGTGAAAGGTGTTATATACTAAAATTATTGGGTTTCACCATATGCTCCCAGTTGGTCACAGAGGTGAGAAACAGCTGATTCATCTTTGGAAGGCAAATCCTCAAGTTCCTTGAACCAACAGGTTTTAGGAACCGTATTTGTCAGTTGTAAATTCACTTCTGATTTTTATTCATAGAAGCCATCTAGTCTAAGCTATTTATTTATCCACACATACCTATCTCATTCTCTAATTGCATTTAAAATCTTTTAGGGGAAAGCTGTTATAAAACACATCCTTGTTACATAAGGGAGCCATATCCGTACAGGTTGATGGCATACTAATTTATCAATATCTAGAATTATTATGAAGAAGCTGTTTGAAAGTACCAGAACAGGACCAAAGTTTCATTCATTCATGAAATGATTGATTGCATAGACTAGGCAGAAATGGGTTCATATTTCTGAATACATGTTACTTTATATCCCTCAAAGAGAAAAATACATTTGCACTCAATGTGCATTTACAGGATAATATGACACAGGTGTGGTGATGTTAGAAAAGAGAAAGCCAGCTATAAAGAAGAAAAATAAAAGCTTTTCTAGGGAAGAAACTCAGATTTCAGAATGGAGCTGTGGATTTGGAAACAGGAAAATAGCCAAGCCAGAGGATGTTTTTCATATTACAGAGAAGCTCTGTCTACCAAAAATCTCACAAGCAGAGGTCTTAGTAGGGCATGTTATAAGACAACATCAAGTTTATGACAATGAAGATCTTGATTTCAACAGCTGAGACCCTTAAGACACGCTGAATAGAAGGCAGCTACTCAGCTTGGAGCCAACATGAAAAAGACATGGGGAGGAGACAACAGAAAATATTGAAACACTCACCCCCTGCAGAGTTTCATGTTGCTGCTGTATTAAATGACACCCTCCTGTTTTGAAGAAGCATTCAGCACTGATATAAAAATTTAGATGTGTTGATCTTTCTGGTGGACACAAGTCTTTATATACTGTCACATTTACGCACATTCTTATTCTCAACACAGCTTCATGTTAATTTTTAAAACTGAATTTAGATTCTTAATCATTGCAATGGACATGAGTTTGAGCAAACTCTGGGAGATGGTGAAGGACAGGGAAGCCTGGTGTTCTGCAGTTCATGGGGTTGCAAAGAGTTGGACACAGCTTAGTGACTTAAAAACAACAATTATCTCTAGTTACTCCTAATACATTTTAGGACTTTGCAAGATGGAAAAATAAATTGTACTAGACATTTAATTTTTTTAAATTGACTACAATCGCTTTTTGCTGACACAATTTAGATACTAAACATATCAAAGTACCTGTTAATATTAAACACTAGGTTGGAAATGCCAGAAAGAAATTCTTGAATTAGAAACAACTGCATACTTTGCAATGGATGTTATGATGATAAAGTAAAAGACAGCTGGGAATCTATTTATTTTAAATGCATCTTGGCAGCCAAGTGAAAAGTCAAATAATGATAAAGGGCATGCTAATAATAATAATAATTCATCTTCTAGCATTTATTGAACATGAATGTGCCAAGTATTGTGGCTTTAAATAAGATCATCTAATTTGATGAGCCAATTTCATTTATATGGATTTTAAAAAATCATCATTACAAACCTAACAGGCAGATACCCCAGGGTATATGTTCTGAGAGTTTAGTATAGTGGTTAAACAGTTAGAAGCATGGATGCTACAGTGAGATAGGGTTGGAATTGGTTATACTCTAAGTGCATGACCTCAAGCAAGTTACTTAATCTCTATACATTTTTGTATTTTTCATCAACAAAATAGGAATATTAGTGAAAATTAATTGCTATAATATATGTAAAAGGTTTGAAACAGTGCTCAAAATATGATAGCTGTTATGATTATCCCTATTTTGTTGCTGTTATTCAGCCACTAAGTCATGTCTGACTCTTTGTGACCCTATGGACTGCAGCATGCTGTGAGTAAATTGAGGCTGAGACTTTCAGAGACTTGCAAAGCCCACACAGCCAATAAGCAGCAGATCTAGGATATGAATTTCAGCAGAATCACCCCAGTTCACTTCTGTTCAGTCATTCATTTGTGTCCAACTCTTTGCAACCCCATGGACTGCAGCATGCCCGGCTTCCCTGTCCATCACCAACTCCCAGAGCTGGCTCAAATTCATGTCTATCGAGTTGGTAATGCCACCCAACTATCTCATCCTCTGTCTCCGCTTCTCCTCATGCCTTCAATCTTTCCCAGAATTAGGGTCACCCCAGAGACCAAGATTTTAGTTATATGTCATCCTGGACACAAAGTCTTGAACATATTTTTATAAAGAATTTGACATTTAGAATTTATACAAGGTACATTTATGATTATTTTAAAATTCCTATTAAAATTTATATCTGGATAAGTAATTATGGTCCATATTTAGGGTGGAATCACTGACATGATTCAATTAGTCATAGGCCCTACTTTGAATTTTAACCCACTCTTAGTTCATCCTATGACCTTGCATCATCCTATATTCTAATTCTTTTAACTTGAAAAACCATTGCTTTTCTAAGACAAAATTGAGAAGGAAAAATATTGTATAATCTGACATGAATTTTGTAAATCATATAAAGAAATAGATTCTTGGAGTATTTTTAAGTTGAAACTTTAAAATCACAAATCTAATTAAAATTTGTATCTTTCTAAAATTTGAAACATCCACTGGATCATCAAAAAAGCAAGAGAGTTCCAGAAAAACATCGTTATTGACTATGCCAAAGCCTTTGACTGTGTGGATCACAACAAATTGTGGAAAATTCTTAAAGAGACAGGAATACAAGACTACCTGATCTGCCTCTTGAGAAATCTGTATGCAGGTCAGGAAACAACAGAACTGGACGTGGAACAACAGACTGGTTCCAAATAGGAAAAGGAGTACATCAAGGCTGTATATTGTCACCCTGCTTTTTTAACTTCTATGCAGAGTACATCATGAGAAATGCTGGACTGGAAGAAGCACAAGCTGGAATCAAGATTGCCAGGAGAAATATCAATAATTACCTCAGATATGCAGGTGACACCACACTTAATGGCAGAAAGTGAAGAGGAACTAAAAAGCCTCTTGATGAAAGTGAAAGAGGAGAGTGAAAAAGTTGGCTTAAAGCTCAACATTCAGAAAACTGAGATCATGGCATCCAGTCCCATCACTTCATGGCAAAAAGATGGGGAAACAGTGGAAACAGTGGCTGACTTTATTTTGGGGGGCTCTGAAATCACTGCAGATGGTGATTGCAGCCATGAAATTAAAAGATGCTTGCTCCTTGGAAGGAAAGTTATGATCAACCTAGACAGCATATTAAAAAGCAGAAATATTACTTTGCTAACAAAGGTCTCTCTAGTCAAGGCTATGGTTTTTCGAGTAGTCATGTATGGATGTGAGAGTTGGACTATAAAGAAAGCTGAGCACCAAAGAATTGATGCTTTTGAACTGTGGTGTTGGAGAAGACTCTTGAGAGCCCCTTGGACTGCAAGGAGATCCAACCAGTCCATCCTAAAGGAGATCAGTCCTGAGTGTTCATGGGAAGGACCGATGCTGAAGCTGAAACTCCAATACTTTGGCCACCTGATACGAAGAGCTGACTCATTTGAAAAGACCCTGATGCTGGGAAAGATTGAAGGCAGGAGGAGAAGGGGACGGCAGAGGATGAGATGATTGGATGGCATCACTGACTCAATGGACATGAGTTTGGATAAACTCCGGGAGTTGATGATTGACAGGGAAGCCTGGCGTGCTGCAGTCCATGGGGTCGCAAAGAGGCAGACACGACTGAGCGACTGAACTGAACTGAAAATTTCAAATCATACCAGACACTTAACATTTCATGAAAATGAGTACTGAGAATAGTGAAAGAATTTTGTGAGGATAAAATGAACTCCCAAGCATTTTCTTTGGGTGGGTTTTTTTTTTTTTTTTTTTGGTCTACTTTTTAATCACCAGCTGTTGGAGTCCCAAAATGAACTCAAAATTACTACAATCTTTTTGGTACCCTTCTAACATACCTTAAGACCACTAACCTATAGATACTTGGATGCCTTTCAATATACTAGAGGCTCTGGGTTTTGCTACTAACACTCTTGCCTCCTGTTATAGCACACTGGCCCACTGCCAGAACTACTTGGGAGGACAGCTTTCTCACTAGACTGAGTTCTCTGAGCAAAACACCATTTTTCATTCATTATTGTATCTGAAGCAGCTTGCACAGGGCCTGGTGGACAGTAGATACAGATAATGATGATGATGGTGGTGGTGGTGGTGATGTTGATATAATATAAATAAAAGAGCCAAAGCTTAAGTTTTGACATGAGACCCTACTTCAAAAGTCAGCTCTTCTTCCCTATTACAAGCAAATGACCTAATCTCTGAGCCTGGCTTTCTTTTCCTATAAAATGGCTCCATGGTTACTGTGAGAACTGTCACACAATGCTGCTGCTGCTAAGTCGCTTCAGTCGTGTCCAACTCTGTGCGACCCCATAGACAGCAGCCCACCAGGCTCCTCTGTCCCTGGGATTCTCTGGGAAAGAATACTGAAGTGGGATGCCATTTCCTTCTCCAATGCATGCTAAGTTGCTTCAGTCATGTCCGACTCTGTGCAACCCCATGGACAGCAGGCCACCAGGCTCCTCTGTCCACGGAATTCTCTAGGCAAGAGTACTGGAGTGAGCTACCATTTCCTTCACACAATGAAATCACTCTAACTCAATATTAAGCTCCATGAGGTCAATCAATGTGACTTTCATCCCCCTCTGCCTGCTTGTGGAATAAACACCTAAGCCACCATCCAGCCTGACTCCTGGACTCACCCCTACCCTCACCCCATCTAAAGAGTAACCTTGTCCCATACCCAGGTCAAAGAGTGAGAAAGAAAGCAAGGGAATCTGTTGCTTATTCTCACTCCCCTTGCTGCAGTCAAGAACCCTGGTGAACAACAGTCACAGGATCACATTTTTGCCCAGATCCATCCCCACAGATCAAGAATATGAGCAGCTGAGATTGCTTGCCGGGGGAGGTTCCTGACTGAGACAGCAACCACATATCTGCTTTGACTCCCTTCAAACTCAGCCTGATTTAAAATGAAAATCTTATGCAGTGTTTAATTGAAGGGCCAAAGTCAGATGGAAAAATTTTCTACTGTAAAATTCTAGCCCAGTCAGAAGAACTCAAAGCTCTAAGGAGAAATATAAAGGCTAGTCCAGGCCCACAATAAAACTTGGGTAGAACAGGATGTGGTTCCTATTTTAATTTGTACATCTGTCCGTGTTTCTGCAACCAATGATTTGAGGAAGAAAAAGTAGATCTTTTTTGAAAAAAAAAGAAAAATCAAGTTTTTTGAAAGCCAGTCAAGAACTTATCAATATGTCGTAAAACCAACTTGGCCTTATTTTAGGGTGGAAAGTGTTATGATCTAAATACAGGCTGGTGGATTTGTGAGTCACTGAGACTAATAAAATCTCTAGAAAAATGTCCATTTACCCTCTAGAGTGATCCACTAGTCTTCAGAAATCTGTGTACTTGGATATATTTGAAAAGTGAAAGTGAAAGTCACTCAGTCGTATCTGACTCTTTGTGACCCCATGGACTGTAGCCTGCCAGGCTCCTTTGTCCATGGAATTCTCCAGGACAGAGTAGTAGAGTGGGTACCCGTTTTCTTCTCCAGGGTATCTTCTCAACCCAGGGATTGAACCCAGGTCTCCCACTTTGCAGGCAGATTCTTTACCATCTGAGCCACTAGGGAAGCCCTGGTAGATATATTTAGGCTTATATATTTAGGGTTCAGTGAATAAGCTGTAACCTTTTGTATTAAAAATCCCATGTTGCCTTCTGAAAGAGTCTTTGTGATGTATCTTAGGGAGACACATCACCGTTTCCTTTTCTATTCTTACATGTTAAAATGATTGAGGGTCTTATTAGTCCAAAATTATTTTTGCAATCACAGAGCATGGCTTTATTTAACACCTACTTACCTCTTACCTGTTTGACTGCTACCCAATATGTGATCTTCTAACCACAAAGCCAGAGTCTTTCTCTCTGAATATGTCCCAGGTTCCCATCCCTGGATACCACATTGCCTTCCTTGGCATCTCCGTGGCACTTGGCTGGTATATCTCATCCAGTACCTTGTATAGCAGTTATTTGTACACTTGGGGTACGCCCCTCAGTGCCCTCCTGCAAGAGCTGGGTACAGACGTGGGGAGACTTTACTCACCTCTGTGTCCCCTGAAGCACTGGCCCCTTTAGTGAATCAATACTGAGGTGATACAATTAAAGAAACCAAGGTCAGAACAGTCAATGTGCAATGAGTTCACCATCAAGTATCGTTTTAAGGCAAATAGATGTGCCCTTTGTTCTGGAACCAAGGCCATCTTGTACATGGAGTGACGTCTCCGGGCTATACATGCAACATGCTGATAGGTGGGTACTCACTGCCAGTCAAACCTCAGGAACTTTTCTGCCTGCTTTTCCACAAACAAAATAGAAGGTCCTGAACAGCAACAACAACAACAGTCTAGAGCGCCAGTTCCTATAGCCAAAACGTGTTCAAAAATGAGATCCTCTAAAACTCTGCTTCATCTAGTGCCAAGGCATCTGAACAGCCTGCACCATTATTTAAAAGAGTCTTTTCATTTTCAAACCTCAGTCACAATTCGGAGACTTACATTTCACAAGTAGAACCACAGCCTTGGAGGGATTTTCTACTGCTAAGGCAACCAATTGCAGCCCTGCTTGGGAGGTTCCAAGGTGCCATAGGAGGTTTCTGTATGTTGAGCTTATTTTTTTTTAAATCAGGTGTTTACAATAATTTTTTTAGTTTTCTAATTGGAGCATAGTTGCTTTACACTGTTAATTTCTGCTGTACAGCAAAATGAATCAGCCATACATATACATATATCCCCTCTTTTTTGGATTTCCTTCCCATTTGTCACCACACGGCACCAAAGAGAGTTTCCTGTGCTATACATTAGGTTGTCATTAGTTATCCATTTTATGCATAGTATCAATCGTGGATATATGTCAATCCCAATTTCCCAGTTCATCCCACCCCTCCTTGGTATACACACATTTATTCTCTATGGCTGTGTCTCTATTTCTGCTATGCAAATTAGATCATCTTTACCATTTTTCTACATTCTACATATATACGATATTTGTTTTTACAATAATGTTTTTTTTTTTTAAAGGCACATGTCACAGAAATTAAAAAGGCTGCTTCTAGAACACATTTTGCCCAGGCTCACCCAGAGAATCATGGACACAAGGGAGAGGTGTCCTTTGCCACACCCATAGCTCAGTTTAGACAGCTGAACGCTAATCATAACTGCAGAGGATTATACCAAAGCCCTGATGGCAGATTCAAGGAAATGAATAACAATATAATAATTTATCCAGTGCCTGCTCTGGGCCGGATATTTCGTCAGGTCCCTTATGTACATTACCGCTAATCCTCACTAGATCCCTACAAGGTGAGCTTTTTCCTCACAGTCCAAGAGATGAGGAAACTTAACCTCAGAGGGTTTCTGTAACTTCCCCTTAAAGTCATGCCACTACCAAGTGCCCATGCTAGGATTTGAAGTCAAATCCTGTTTTGCAGTACACTTGACTCCAAAGCCACACACTTTCCATTTTATCAAATTCCCTTTATGAAATACAGATTCTAAAACAGGAAGAGTCCTCTTGAGAAAATATGACACTCATTCATTAAAACAAAGTCAGGAAGCTTTAAGCATTCACATTACCTGACATCAAGGGATCATCACTATTCATCAGCAGAGAAGCCCCCAAATACCAACCAGCTTTTCATGCAGGGAGTAGGAATTTGAATTCTCAGTCAGGCTCAGCTCAAATCACAGCACCATTTATTAAGGCTCTGTGAGCAACTGAAATCACCTGGAGCAACCTCCCATATTTCTCCATCCCCAAAATCCTAAACTCCATCCAACTCCCCAGTGGAGGAGCTCAGGTCTCCCCTCCTCCCTTCTTGCCAGAAGTGGCTCTCTTTATACTTCCACAGTAGTGCCATGGAGGCCCCCTGTTAAATCAGTCAAGGGCTATCAACTATCAATTTAGCCAGACAACTGTTTGGACTCTTGTATGAGGACTGATTTAGGTTGCTCTGCCTCATTCCCTGAAAAAATCACCATAAATTTCATTTCACCATGAGGCTTCAACACAGGCCAACTTGGCATTGGCCAAGTGGCAGAACTGCCACCAAACTGTCTAGAGTGGCAAAACTGCTGTCAGGACAGCCTACTGAAGACTGAGACTGGGGAATTTAAAGAGACACAATAACTAAATGCAATGCTAGATCCTGACTCTGTAAAAGTAGCAAAACCTGAAGCGATTCTGAGGAGACAGTAGCAATGTCAATACTAATTTCATCATTTTGATGACTGTATTGTGGTTATGTGGGGAAAAGTTGTTTATAGAAAGTGCTAGTGGTAAAGAACGTCCCTACAGTACAGGGAGATGTAAGAGATGCAGGTTCAATCACTGGCTCAAGAAAATCTCCTGGAGGAGGGCATGGCAACCCATTCCAGTATCCTTTCCTGGAGAATCCTATGGACAGAGGAGACTGGTGGGCTATGGTTCGTGGGGTCCTTCCTTCCTGAAGGACACAACTGAAGCAACTTAGCTCACACATGCTTGCACACTTTGAGGTATTTAAGTCTGATGGGTTATAAGTCATCAACCACCTTTAAGAAACTTTCAAATGGATTTTTATTAGTTTCCCAAATCTCAAAGATTTTAGTAAATTTCAATTAGAGGTAAATTTTTTATTAATATGGAGATTTTACCAGTTGAAAGGCTAATAATCTAATATTCCTAGTTTCAATGATGCTTAATCATTCATCTCCTTGAGTTTTACACTAAATGTAATAAAAATGTTGTCTGAAACTCTCCCCCCACCACCCCTAAAAAAAGGGAAAAGACTGAGGTGTCTGCAGCCCACTTACCCTTCCCCACCCACCTTTCCCTGGTGCAAAAAGTACATTTCTGTTTTAGGAAATTCATACAATAACGGATGGGATTCAAATGACGATGCAAAGAAGTGTTTTTAGTTGATTTATTTACTTTTAGTTGTTTTATAATAGTCAAAAGTTCTGATTCTCCAAAGGTAAAGTCCTTTCCTATGAGCGTTATCAGCTATAGGCAAAGAGACGATACAGTGTGAGAGAGATGAGGAAAAAGAGTAAGAGGTCAGGAAGGGTGGCCACACATGAGAGGCAACAATTGTCCTGAAAGTTAAGAAGTGAATGTGGACCAATGAAATAATTTTCAGAGAGATGTCATTCAGTTCTGAATTGTTTGATAATATTAGATACAAAAATTTTAGGAAAGATGTAAAATTAAGTCATGCTTTCTGGTCACTAATATTGAAGCTGACGTATTGTTCTACTCACCCCCTTGCAACTAGCCATGCATATTCCACCTTGTCCTAAGTCCAAAGGAGTATTACAGTAAACTACCTTGATATTGGTAACTAATCTACATTGAGACTTATATTCCACAAATTCCCCAAATTAATGAAATATTGAGGGTGGAAACTTTACTACTTGCTCTTTATCACCTCCCAGCATCCCACACAGGCTCCCTGGAACAGTTGTTGTGCTCAGTCACTCAGTCTTGTCCAACTCTTTGCAACCCCATGGACATAGCAAGTCCGGCTCCTCTGCCCATGGGATTCTCCAGGCAAGAGTACTGGCGTGAGCCGCCATTTCCTCCTCTGTGGAATCTTCCTGACCCAGGGATGGAACCCTTGCCTCCTGTGTCTTCTGCATTGGCAGGTGGGTTCTTTACCACAAGCACCACCTGGGAAGCCCGTGGGACAGATGAGGTTTTTAATAATATTTGTTGAGTTGACCTGGATAATCGCTGAGTAACTTCAGGAATTCAAAGGCAGCAGGAGACCACTCTCCAGAATATTGAATAAGTATCCCCAGATTTTGATGGGCATAAACCATGGCTTCTGAACACCTCAAATTATGATGCCAAAAGGTATCATAAACATTCTAATTTTTATATATTCTCAAATTGGAGTACTGCTGAGTTTTTGAAATCTATATGGAATTAGCTCAGAGAAGTTTCACTTGGCAGCTCTAAAACCACTTCTGACCCCTTGCTCTTAGAATGATTGGTACCAATAATAAGATATTGGAAGCTTCTTCCCTGAGGATAAGAGATCCTTCTCAATTATGTCACCGGGTCAACAGCACATACTTTTTATGGAGTAGTTTAATGGGTATTAATAACTACTTATTTGCATAGTAGGAGCAAAGACAAAAAAAAAAGAGAGAAAGAGAGCATCCAGGTTACATGTGCAGACTCATTAAATCACAAATTAATTTATTTCACAGGATCCCCAATAACAGATGTCCCTAAATACAGTCATGAGGTGATATCCAAAAAACCACCATGTAAGGATGTTCAAGCTGTTCACAAGCCATCCAGCCATGGATCATCTGCTTGTAAAGCATGCTGGTCAGAGAAACCAGATCATCATTCCAGACAGTAATTATCATGCTTCCCTGAGCACATTCAGGAGGTTGTCCTGAACACTGGCGGGAATCCAAGTCTGGGGCCTAAAATTAGCTCTCATATTGGAAAGATCCCAGGGAACTTAGCACATGTCTGGATATTGGACTAAAGCAGGCGAAGACATCTACCTGCATTTGAGAATGAACCATGTAGCTGTGGTAAGAAGCCTATACATTATACAGCTACTTTAGAAGACAAGGCCTCCCCTGATAGCTCAGTTGGTGAAGAATCTGCCTGCAATGCAGGAGACCCAGTTCAATTCCTGGGTCAGGAAGATCCTCTGGAGAAGGGATAGGTTACCCACTCCAGTATTCTTGGGCTTCCCTAGTGGCTCAGCTGGTAAAGAATCTGCCTGAAATGTGGGAGACCTAGGTTCGATCCTCGGGTTGGGAAGATCCCTTGGAGAAGGGAAAGGCTACTCACTCCAGTATTCTGGCCTGGAGAATTTCATGGACTGTATAGTCCATGGGGTTGCAAAGATTCAGACACGACTGAGCAACTTTCACTTTCTTTTCACTTAGAAGACAAACTCATCAGTCCTGGGAAGCTCTTCTTCAGAATAACTTAAAATACCCTGAAATAGATTATCATATTGACCAAAAAGATTTATTATTTTGTTTCTTTTTGGTTTTGAATGCTGTGAAAGAATGCTGCTCCAAGTCTAATCTTCCAGTTAGACTGCTTATTTCCACTAAAGCTTGTGTTGATACATTCTTCTTTGTAGGACTTGTGATAGAATTATAGTTGGCAGTGAACTTGATAATTAGAGTGTAAACCCTATCAGGCAAGGACCAGGTCCATCTTGTTCAGCATCATATCTTGTTCACTAAATAAGTAAGTGTTGGTTGTTCAGTCGTGTCTAGCTCTTTGAACCCCATGGACAGTAGCCCATCAGGCTCCTCTGTCCATAGAATTCTCCAGACAAGAATGCTGGAGTGGGTAGCCATTCACTTCTCCGGGGGATTTTCCCAACCCAGGGATTGAACATGGGTCTCTTATATTTCCTGCATTGGAGGAGGATTCTTTACTGTCTGAGACACGAGGGAAGCCCTATCTTTTTCACTATCATATCCCAAATGCCTGCCCAGAGTCACACTCTCAATAGAAGTTTGTTGAAGGCATGTATGCATGTATGAATGTTCAGTAAACATGTATTGACTATGTGCATGCACTCAGAACCATGCTAGGAGCAGATCAAGCTAAAGGAATCAGAAGTCAGCAGACCAGACTGGTTGAATCAATTAATAACACTGACAAACTCGATTAAAGAGACGTAAAACTCCAAGACAAACAAAAACTAAATCTGGATGCCTCCTCTCCCTCTTCCCTTTCCCAAGCCACGATTTCATATCATAATTACAGTGCTGTCTCTGAGAGTTTTGCCAATTCCTCTCAGGTCATGGGGCCAGGTGGTACGAAGGGCAGAGAGTGGTTGGTCAGACATGTGAGACTGCCATGCCAATGAGTTTCGGCAGAGTTGAAACTCAAGGCTACTAAGTGATCACCCAGCCAATAAAATACTTTCTAAACTGCCATTAGGCGTTGGCTTTTTAGCTGCACCTCCCCAAAACTCATCACAGCCTAAAGGCAGACGGGGACAGTAACAATAGAACTAATACACAGGGCCTGCTTGTCACTCATTAGTATAAAAGACATCTTCACAGAGGCTTAGCCTGGCTGGATGAAAGCTGGCTAATCAGTCAGTCCTAAGGAAATCAACCCTAAATATTCACTGGAAGGACTGATGCTGAAGCTCCAATACTTTGGCCACTTGATGTGAAGAGCTGACTCATTGGAAAAGACCCTGATGCTGGGAAAGATTGAAGGCAGAAGAAAAGAGGGTGGCAGAGGATGGGATGGTTGGATAGCATCACTGATTCAATGGACATGAACTTGGGCAAACTCCAGGAGATAATGAGGGACAGGGAAGCCTGGTGTGCTGCAGTCCACGGGGTCGCAAAGAGTCAGACATGCCTTCGTGACTGCAAAACAACAACAAATCTCCTATAACTGTCTGTTTTGGGGGCTGCCTGCATCACCTATTGTGTGACCTATAGCAAATGTTCAGGATCCATCCAGGTCTATAGAATGAGACTCTATTGAGAAGACCCCATGCATCTTTATTTTTCACAATGCTCTGATTTTTACACACGCTCTAGTTAGAGTATCATGATCTCTATTGATTTTGTATGGGACTAGCCTAGAGTAGTTTCTCTAGCAATGCGGCATGGTGATAACAAGCTTATCCCTTGTGTTACTTTGGGCTAAGGAATAAGATTCTATGAGAGCCTGGAAGGACATAAAATCTGGGGGATGGAAGTGAAGGCAGGGAGGAGGGTATTTTCACCCAGCAATTAAAACAGGGAAAAGGACAGGCCAACAGAAGGAAGACAGTCAATCATGCTATAAAAATACAGATAGCACTTCATGAATGAGGCTTCTGGAAATTGCCCAGCACTTTTAAGTTTAAAACCTGTAATAATGCTTTGCCAGTACAGGAAGTCCCTTACATACAAATGAGTTCCATTCCAAGAACACATTTGTAAGTCCAACAAAGTTAGTCTAGGTACCCAACTAACCATCTCATCCAGCCAGAAGATGAGATGGCTGGATGGCATCACTGATGCAATAGACAAAAACTTGGACAAACTTCAGGAGATGGTGAGGGACAGAGAGGCCTGGTGTGCTGCAGTCCACGGGGTCACAGAGTCCAACACAATTGGGCAACTGAACAACAGTGACGGAGCTAACCTGATAAGCTATATAGTATTGTACTGTAATAGGTGTATAATGCTTTTTACACAAATAAGACATAAAAACAAGCAAACACAAAAAATAAAGAAAGTGTTTTTAATTTTATAGTATGGTACCTTGAAAAGTACAGTAGTACCTGCTACATCACCACTGCTTTTATGCTTGCTTCTGGACAACCTGGGCTTGAAATAAGGATACTGTACTACTATACTCTCTAAGTACTGTAAAGTACACAAAAGTACAACCACTTGTAGAGGATGCTCACATGTGATGATGTTTTTGTACAACCACTTGTAGAGGATGCTCGCATGTGATGATGTATGCTAGACACATGCAGTAACTTACAGGATTGGACATGCGAAATCATCTTTGAAAGTTTGCAACTTGAAGGTTCATATGTAGGGCACTTACTTTATAATAGATACTCTTACCTTTCATAGTGGTCCCCAAATTAAAACACTTAAAATATCCAGCTCTGATCAGGTCTGGTAGAATTGGACCCTCCTATAAACCTTTTGCGGGGGTGGGGTGGGGGGAGGAGGACGGGGTGGGGGGGCGCGGCGGCAGGGAGAAACATTTTGCTCCAAATTGGAGCAGCCTTTTTGAAGAGACATTTGCTAATACCTGTCCCCTCCCCCCAAAAAATGTAGTTTCCTTTGGATTCAGTCTTTTCACCACTAAAAATCAACCCTGAAGACACACTATACCTGCCAATCTAGCCAGTATTTTATGTTCTGTTAAACTAATCTCTACTAAGAAATGGTTTGCTGCTTCCATCTATCATGCTTGCTTTTAGTTCTTTACAAATCTAGTGTGCTACACTAAATAATAAGATAATCTTGCTAACAAAATAACATCACTAACATGGAGAAGGCATTTAACACTTGCTGAGTCCCTAATGTGTGTCAAGCACTGAGCTAGAGGCTTTGGCATAACCTCTTCAACAAGCCCGCAATTTGATATGATTTTCTCCATCTTTTTCAGACAAAAAAACTGAAACTCAAAAAGGGAATGGTCCAGGTCATAGCTGACAAGTGTAGAATCAAATCCCAAGACTCAAAACCAATTCTCTTTTAAATTCTATCACCAAAGGAAGGAGTATCCAAGAATATGAATGCTTCTAGAAACACCAGCACTGTCAAGTTTCTGAGTAAACTTACCCTGCTTCAGTGTACCACTTTGTAAAAATCAAAGAAGAGAAACCATTGTGTTGACCATTAGGTTATGGTAGGAGGAACCATTTCAAAGAAAAATCACTCCCAATATTTTAAGCCAATTTTAATGACTTATAGGAGTGGAAAAATACTCATGGTGATTTTTCTAGCCCTTTACAGCTGCTTTCCTCTTGGCTCACAAAACTTCCATCACTGTCTTGCAGCTGTGGAAGAATTATTTTCATCCTACAAAAGACCCGAAGATTTCTTTCTAATAGCTCTGTTCAGTTCTTGAGTAAATAGAAATAATTTGACTCCCTCTTTAGAACTTAGCCCCTTCTATGTACTCTGAAGGATTCAGAGGGATGTGTGGAAATTATGGCCCAGCTCAGATTCACAGACTGAGGTTAAAAGGCTCCTCGCCAAGTTTTCACCTATATGGAATCACTCACCAGCCTCGACCATGCTGCCTCAACTTGAAGGAAAATACCAGCAT
This sequence comes from Oryx dammah, assembly GCF_014754425.2. Classification (NCBI taxonomy): domain Eukaryota; kingdom Metazoa; phylum Chordata; class Mammalia; order Artiodactyla; family Bovidae; genus Oryx; species Oryx dammah. The sequence continues at coordinate 46,577,702 of NW_024070203.1, read as the reverse complement.
GATTTAACTTCAGCTAAGAATTCCAGTAGGTACTTGCTAAATGTGGCATAATCTTTCCCATGCATAGAGAAAAGGAAATCGTTCTGCAAATCTATGCCTCACTTCAAACCATCATGTTTGATGGAGCTCCATTCTCCATCAAAGCTGAGGCAAGTTAATGAACTTTAAATATACTTGATATAAAAGAGATAATTATGGGAACTAAAACAAAGTCATGGATGCAAGAGTTTTAAAAAAGGTTTACATGACTCAAATGCACAAATACATGGAAAATGGTCAAGGGTTTTCTTTGGAAAATCATGTTCACACTTGGCTCATCATTTCTCTTTTACTTCATCACAGAAGATAATTACAGTAACGCGGGGAAAGGGATGGAGAGCTAGTGATGTAGGGAGAAGGAAGAAATGCAGAATGCAAATTAGTAAGGGAGCAGACTTGCTCGACAAGAGGGTGACAGGAAAGTGGAGAGGTCTGGAGGAGAGCGTGTTTCTGGCCAGACAATGGGTCTGCAGGCAGGGTGGTTATACCCCTGTTTAGAGTTTCTCTGTGATCTCTTGCCAAAGGTAGATAACTTAGCAAAAGATAAGAATAGAGGAATGATTTACCTTATAGCTAGTGTGGCAAGAAAACCACTTTAAGGTACTTTTCTTTTTTCCCCCAAGCAATTCGATCATAAAGACAACAGTCTAGGGTTTACAATGACAGAGTGGAACCATTTACATGGAAAACTAGTTCTGAGGATTTCTAAGAAGCTCAGCCTGCCAGGCTCCTCTGTCCATAGGATTCTCCAGGCAAGAATACTGGAGTGGGTTGCCATGACCTCTTCCAGGGGATCTTCCTGATTCATGGGTCAAACCCACGTCTCTTGCATCTCCAGCACTGGCAGGTGAGATCTTTACCTCTAGTACCACCTGAGAAGTCCTTAAAATGGAAGTTGTTTCCTGGGAGCACTGGGAAAGTGGTGGCCTTTTTAGGGTTCTCTGTCTCTAAGTTGTGTCCGACTCTTTTGAGACCCCATGGATTGCAGCCCACCAGACTCCTCTATCAATGGGCCTAAGGAGCTAAGAGTACATATTTGAAATGAAGAAAATCAAGGCCAAAAAAACAGGTCGATGTCAAAATGTATTAACTCAAAAATTCACAGGCAAATATTCCAGTTAAAAAGACAATTTTAGCAGTTACGGCCTCTATCATTACAGCTAAGCACGTTTGTGACTTCAGAATGAGTGCTGCGGTGGTTAAGAGGCTGATACTGTGCTTCTACCTAAAGGTCAAGGTGGGATTACAGATGAGGTAGGGGTAGATGGATTTGAGGGAACAGGTGGCTGTGATCAATTTGACTGCTTCTTTGGGAGGATACTGTAAACTGTGTTGTAAGCTGAAGAGTAAACCATATGAGTAATTTTAAAAAGGTGTTTAATGCTCAAGGTTGTTAGGTGGGATGTTTTACCAGTAGAAATAGGTTTAAATATAAATGTCCCTAGTAAGAATAATGCTCCAGAATTAGCTAGGGAAATACAAAACTGGAGTTTTCTGCAAGAGATCCCAACCCCATAAAACCATGTTCTACAATGAGGAGAGACAGAAGACAAATAGCAAAATCCTTATTGAGATTCAGGAGTTGATTCTGTTCTATAACTGTGTTCAGTCTCGTCCGACTCTTTGTGACCCCACGGACTATAGCCTGCCATGCTCCTCTGTTCATGGAATTCTCCAGGCGGGAACACTGGAATGGGTTCCCTTTTCCAGGGATCAAACCTGGGTCTCCTCCATCTCAGGCAGATTCTTTACCATCTGAGCCACCAGGGAAGCCTATATATTACTGTCACTGTTATAATTACATAATTGAAGGCGGCAGGAGAGTTTTGAGAGGCCTAACGGTTCATTTACGGGGGAGGAGAAAAGCCATTCCTGCTTTAGAAACACAAAAATGTATAACTCTGTGGTGCCAGGGTTCCCTGTCCCAAAACTAACAAAAGTAATCTCTGGAGCTGAGGTGAGGAGGGGCCTTGGAGACAAGCTGCTGAGGCTGAGACGAACCATCCCCTACCTCAGAAGAGCAGCCAAGGTGGGCTAAGCGAGAGGACACCCCCAGACCTCAGCAGGGAAAAGCTAGTCTTGAGAGACCAGTGATTCTGATGTAAGAATTCAGATCAAAATGTGGGGGTGGCTGGTATTGTCTCCTCCACCCCTCTTCATGTCCAGGCAGGCTGCTGTGAAAGTTAGGGAAGCAACTGGTGGTTATACAATGTATCTTTTGAATCATTTCCTGATTTCTTTACCAGAAAAGTTCATTTTTTCATGATTTTTTTTTTGTATTTACGTTCAAATTTTCCATCAGGTTCCATCCTAGTAACCACAGATGAGACCTACATTTTGGGGCTTGGAGTTGCTCATGTGGGCAAAACCAGACATTTTATAAGCAAAAGTATCTAGAACATGTTTTGGTCATGTTAAGTGTGGAAAACTCCAGCCCATACCACCAGCAATCACACGGCTGTGGACACGCTGGCACTGAGGAGCCATAGCATGTGGCCTCAGATCCCAGACCAAGAGCAGGTGCCACCTTCTTCAAGAGCCTGTGGTGGTCTCTGTAGACAGAACTGTGCATCTTACTAATGATCTCAGGCAACACAGGTATTTCCCAAATGACATGGCTCCAAACTGGGCTCCAGTCTCAGGGGACTGCCCTGCTCCCACCACACACTTGCCACTAATAATTCCCCAAATGAGAGCAAACTGTTAACAGAAAAAGAATTCTCTAACTCTCCCCCAACCTTCCCACGTGGTGCTAGTGGTAGAGAATCTGCCTGCCAATGCAGAAGACTTAAGAGACATGGGTTTGATCACTAAGTTGGGAAGATGCCCAGAGGAGGAAATAGCAACCCATTCCAATATTCTTGCCTGGAGAACCCCATGGACAGAGAAGCCTGGCAGGCTGCAGTCCATGGAGTCTCAAGGAGTCGGACACAACTGCAGTGACTTGGCAAACACACACACAACTCTCCTCCATTTTTTTTTCCTCAAAAGAGAAATATCCCTGTCCAAGAGACCCCAGTAGCTCTGATGGCCTGATGCCATCTTTCTGTATCTCTGTGCAAAGTTACTTTTTTGTCAATTAAACTCTGGAGTCCTTGTAACATCTGTAGACAATCTGTGAAACACTTGTGATTCATGAAACTCAAATATCAATTTTAAAAAGCTACTCCCTACAGTTTTCCTTGCTCCCTGGGACCACAGGATTTGTTTCCACAAAAATCCTTGATTTGTTTCCAGAGCTTATCTCATGATTCCTGTTGTCTCTGGAAAGAGGTATCTCATCATTCTGATGAAGTCTCTGTAGCTGTTAGATCAGAAAATTGGGTCCAATCCCAAGCCGGGAAACAGCCCTTAGCAACGTTCAGCCTGTTGGCATCTTTTGAAATGTATATCTTAAAGGTAAAGATAAATAAATATTTCTGGACTTAAAGAAGACTTTAGATATGTCAAGGAAACTCTTTTTCCCACATGTGAACATTTTTCTAGAAGTAGAAGAACCCAAGCTCACCACAAGCGTATCTTTAGAAAGATGCATTCACTGTAATTATACGTGGCTTGTAGAACACATTAGGCAACTGTGTGTGTGAGTAAACAGATGGATTCTCAGCTGGCTGACTCATAGAACTGCATGGGACAGATTACAAAGTTCCAAATAGGTAATAAGCACTTTGTAGAGAATAAAATAAAGAAATAAAATTCTGTTTTCCTATTAGTTGGGGGAATCTTAGATCTGTGTGAGAAATGAGGGCTCTTGGAAACCAATGGTGACCCTTCTGTTCCAGTTAAAGTCCTCTTATACTAACGTACCTCATATCCTTTCTGAAATGAGAGCTTTCTGAAAGGTTTTTCCTTTACTCATTCATCATTAGAAATGATGATGCTCTAAAACTTCAGAATTCCCAAGTAGGAAAAGCGGGTTTATGAAACTCTCTTTGTTAATAAAGCCTTTACACATATGCATGCTTCCCTGGTGGCTCAGTGGTAAAGAATCTTCCTGCCAATGCAGGAAACATAAAAGACACGAGTTCGATCCCTGGGTTGGAAAGATGCCCTGGAGAAGGAAATGGCAACCCACTCTAGTATTTTGCCTGGGAAATTCCATGGACAGAGGAGCCTGGAAGGCTAGTCCATGGGGTTGCAAAGAGTCGGACATGACTTAGTGACTAAAGAACAATGGATATATACATACATGCATGCGTATATACCCATATGCATATACCCAGGTGTGTATATGTAAGGACACACATATATGTGTATACATACTTATATACCTGTACATAATTTTCCACTCTGGGCAAAGATCTCCCTTTTGTAACACGATGATCCTCTTTGACACTAAAAGTTGTCAGAATGATAATCAAAGCTGTGTTCTTTTCTCATATACATCCACTTTTAAGTGAAAAGAGAGCATTTATTGTTGTTAAGAAAATGGTTCTACTTAAAAAATTCTGTTCTTTTTGATGTACTGTTGAATACTTTTCACAGGAACTTTTCCTTTCATCATGGAGCCTGTAATTTTGTCATCTTTGAAAGCAGTAGTTCTCACCTGGGGATCATTTTGTCCCCTAAGCTGAAAAACTCCGTTTACACCCAAAGCCCCAATCTTAACATTACCACTGCCTTTCCGTCTTTCAAAACTGAGCCAACTCTGATTACCAGGAATATTCCTCCCAATATTCAACCAAAAGTATATTGGTGTGGTGATAAATATTTACCCTTCAATGCCAGAACCATCTATAGCTTACTTCCAGAAATATTCCCATCTTCTGTAAAATATCAAATCATTTAAATCTATTTTTTGTATTTATCTATTGAAAAGTTGTATATAATGAAAGTACAGGGGGAAAAGAGTATGTGTATTCATTTCCTAGAGTTGCCATATCTAATTGCCATGAGCCAAGAGGCTTAAAGGAAAGCTATGACAAACCTAGACAGCATATTAAAAAGCAGAGATCACTTTGCCAACAAAGGTGCATTTAGTCAAAGCTGTGGTTTTTCCAGTAGTTATGTATAGATGTGAGAGTTGGACCATAAATGCTTTTGAATTGTGGTGCTGGAGAAGACTTGACAGTCCCTTGGACAGCAAGGAGATCACAACAGTCAATCCTAAAGGAAATCAACCTTGAATATTCATTGGAAGGACTGATGCTGAAGCTCTAATACTTTATAGATTCCACATCTAAGAGATGTCATACAATATTTCTCCTTCTCTGACTTCCTTCACTCAGCATGACACTCTCTAGGTCCATCCATGTTGCTGCAAATGGCATTATTTCATTCTTTTCAGTGGCTCAGTAATATTCTATTGTATATAAAATCAACATAAATAAATTATCTCATAGTTCTGGAAGTCCAGAATCTGAAATCCAAGTGTTAGGAGGGCCCTGCTCCCTCAGAAGGCATCAGGGGAGTTCCCTTCCTTGACTCTTCCAGCTTCCGCTGGCTCTAGGCACTCCGTGGCTTATGGCCCCATCAGTCCAATCTCTGCCTATGTCTTCATGTGGACTTCTGCTCTCATTACATCTGCAAATTGTTATCATTGTTCAGTTGCTCAGTCATGTCTGACACTTTGTGACCTCATAGACTGCAGCATGCCAAGCTTCCCTGTCCTATCTCCCAGAGCTTGTTCAAACTCATGTCCATGCCATCCAACCATCTCATCCTGTGTCATCCCCTTTTCCTCTGGCCTTCAATCCCCCCAGCATCAGGGTCTTTTCCAATGAGTCGGCTCTTCGCATCAGATGGCTGAAGTATTGGGGCTTCAGCTTTAGAACCAGTCCTTCCAATGACTATTCAGGGTTGATTTCCTTTAGGATTAACTGATTTGATCTCCTTGCTGTCCCGGGGAAAATCAAGAGTGTTCTGCAGCACCACAATTTGAAAGCATTGATTCTTTGGCGCTCAGCCCTCTTTATGGTCCAACTCTTACACCTGTATATGACAACTGGAAAAAATAGCTTTGACTATATGGGCCTCTGTTGCAAAGCGATGTCTTTGCTTTTTAATACACTGTCTAGGTTTGTCATAATTTTTCTTTCAAGGATCAAATGTCTTTTAATTTCATGCAAGTACCATGGTCCTAAGTAAGATCATATTCACAGGTTCCAGGTGATGTATCTTTAGAGGCCACAATTTAACCCACTTTGTGTATGGGCATGTGTGTATTTAAAATCACTATGACAAGGCCAGGCTCAAAATAAGCAAAACACTTTTTCAAGGTATAAAGTTTAACATACTTTTACTTGAATTAATAGTCTCACTATATAGCTCTCTATATATACACCAGAAAACCTGGTGGCTGGAGAGAACTCCAGACAGAAGCCAGCAGGCTCACTTCCAGGTAAATAGCATACATTACTCAAAACAGGTGAGGCTCAGCATCACGGTACATACCTTCATAATCCTTCTAGATAACTCTCAAATGTTTCACTGTTGCATCAGGTGAAGGGAAAAAAGATCCTGATGCTCAAATGAACCTCAAGGACAAAGTAAGACCTTGAAAAATATTTTGTTAAAATGTCTTTCTTTTAGAAATTAGGAAACTAAGATCCCAAAGACTTTCATCTTTTGTAACTTGCCCAAGATTACTCAGACAAGAGACAACTAAGGCAAGATTAGAAATTTAATACAATCCTTCTAGACCAAGCTTCCTCCTATATATGCTACAGTGTGGCTGTGCTCAGTCACTCAGTCATGTCTGACTCTTTGTGACCCATGGACTGTAGCCTGCCAGGCTCCTCTGTCTGTGGGATTTTACTGGCAAGAATACTGGAGTGGGTTGCCATTTCCTCCTCCAGGAGATATTCCCAACCCAGGGGTGGAACCCACATCTCCTGCATTGGCAGGAGGGTTCTTTACCACTGAGGCAACAGGGAAGCCCCCTTACAACCGTATTTAACCTTAATTACCCCCTAAAAACCTTATCTCGAAATAGTCATGTTGGGGGCTAAGGGATTCAACACATGAACTTGGCAGGACATAGTTCAGTCTGTAGCACAATCCCTATCAACTTGGGTGAATAGAGTAGTATGTTTTTCCAAAAAACTTTGTACCATTTAATCTGCATAACTCTGTGGTTTGTTCCATCTAACGAGTTAGGAAACTGAGGCTCAGAGAGGTCAACTGTCTGGCCTAAGGTCACACAGTGACTAAGATGTAAGCTGGAACTCAACACACGCTTTTTATTGGAATTCTAGAGCTCTTCCCCAGTGTCCAAGATGACCTTTTGTATCAGTCACATTTAAAGAGCTGTCCTTATAAAGCATTCACAGACACTGTGAAAACACATGATTCCTAACAAGGTCCTTAGAGAGAGCTTTGAAAATCTAATGTTGTAATTCTTATACTTGACCACCCAATACATTAGTGAGTTAAATCCCATAGAATGGAAACAGTTCAATGTATCTTCTGTTCTCATGTACACCAGGAGTATGACTTGAGAGATGATTCAGCTGTTCTCATTGTAAGCCATCAAGTCCCACAAAAAAAAAAAAAAAATAAAGGAATAAATGATTATTCATGGTGCCAAAAACACATGTATTGTGAACAATAAAACATTATGCTAAAGAATGTGAGAAAAAAAGATGCAGATTTATTCAATAAGCTTCTCAATAAAATCTCTAAGATGGAACACAAGGAATGTGTTCATTCCATAATGTGGTATCAAGGTTTTTTCCAAATGTAAAAAAAAAAAAAAAACTACTTTCTGTTGACAGTGATATAAATTTTGAGAAGATTCTGGGTACAAACTAAAAAACATAACATGCAAAATATTTTCATTGTTACATAAAGTTTAAAAAACTTTACACTTATGTTTACTGGGAAAAGTTATTCATTTTTATAGGCATGATGACACTAGTGTTATTATAGAAGAATTCTTTCAGAGATGAACGTGGAAATAAATATTTAGGAACAGAATGTTAAAAGTCTATGATTAACTTTTCTTCCTAAAATGAATCAAATATGTATTAAATTTCAGTGATAGGTATGTGGCAATTCATCACACTATTCTCTGTACTCTTATCTAGAAAGATTTTGTCTAAAACTATGTCTAAAAATTCATTTTAAAAAATAATGTGTTACTAAGTCACCAAATCTTTGAGGCAAAATATTAATATTCAACAGAATATGACTGGTCAATAGTATATGAATGGCTCATACAAGAACACAAGAGGAAAAAAAACACTCATATATGTGGGTTCAATCTCTGGGTCAGGAAGATCTCCTGGAGAAGGGCATGGCAACCCACTCCAGTATGCTCAGCTGGAGAATCCCATCGACAGAGGAGCCTGGTAGGCTACAGTCCGCTGAGTAAGAGGGCCAGTTTGATTTTTTTTTTTTTTACTACAAAAAGCTGTGAATAATAAATGTATGCAATCTGATGATTTGAAAAGTAAGTATATACCACATTGTATACATGCCATAAACCGATCTACCACCTCCAAAACTTTCCTCCCACTATTACTTATTTATAATTTTGTGATAAGAACTCAAACCAAGATTTGACCTCTAAGCAAACTTCTAAATAAACAGTATAATGTTAACACTAGGCACTATCCTGTACAGCAGAGTTTGGTGTTGGGGGCTAGCATTAATCATCCAATGATCCACGGTAAATGCAAAAACTTTCAGGAGAATTTACTCCTTGTGCAACTAACATTTAAAGCAGAGTTTTGTGGAAAGCACAGCAGAGCATGAATACATTTTCTTCAAGCTTCTATTTTAAAGAATTTGTGAAAGGTTAGAAACCTTTCCCCCAGAGGGTATTCAAAAGCCAGAAGTCGTTTTTTGTCACTTGCTCTGAATTTCTTTTCCCCCAAGATGAAATACAGGAAGCCAATTCAGAGTAGCTAGTAAATTTAGTCACTTTAGGGGCCCCGTGCTTCTCCTCTCATCCCCCCATAGTGCACAATTCCTAATTCCTACCCAGAAGTATAGCAGTCAGATAGAGGACAAAAATGACCCTAGATTTAAGTGGAGTCATTAGCCTACCTGAGGAGCTTTTATTCAATGAAAGCTTCCCAGTTTTACCTCTCATGTGAATGGTGTGTGTGTGTGTGTGTGCACACAGGAAATAAATATGCCAGAAAAAAAAGTCTGGCCTCACACTCAGATATTCCTCAGCCTCACCCCTGTCTCTGGAGAGGACCACTTTGCCTCCGGAAGCTATCAGTCACCATCATCTCCCAGTTTGCAGGTATCACAAGACAATCATGACTTTATTTGACAAATAACTCCACAGTTGACCTCCCAAGATTGGAGAATTTGGAAATAACTTGGGTTAGAAAAGATGCTAAACCCAATTACAGGAAAGAAGAAGTTACAGGACAGATGACTGAACCTCATCTTATAAAAGAAGACAAATGAGGTGTGCATACGTGCAAAAGCGCAGCTGTGAGCTCTCAGCATCATTATCCCCGTGGTTGAGAGGAGGAAATGCATTTTCTCCAGCACCAAGGGGCTTCTTTGGGGACAAAAGAAGTATTATGGTCAGTAGACTATCTCACAACTCTAGGAAAAGTCCAAACTGTATGTGTAATATTTTTCTATTAAGAGAAAAATAATTCTTTCTAAAAAAAAAATCACCCCTGATCCCATCCCTGGAAATGGCACACCATTAGCACAGAGACCCCTAGAAGCTCAGAAAGATTTGCCTGTCAAATCCAACTAAAAACATGACCCAAACCATAACCTCTCTGTGGAAACTCTGGGTTTTTTGGTTTTGATTTTTTTTTTTTTTTTTAGACAAATTCCCGTGAAGGCTGGTAGCACCCTAGCTGCAAATAGAGTACTACTGACTGCAGAATTGTGTGGTTTTCACATGTATGCATGCTAAGTCACTTCAGTTGTGTTAGACTCTTTGCAACCCACTGGACTGTAGCCCACCAGGCTCTTTTGTCCATGGGATTCTCTAGGGAACTATACTAAAGTGGGTTGCCATGCCCTCCTGCAAGGGATCTTCCTAATCTAGGCATCAAACACAAGACTCTTACATCTGCCTGCATTGGCTGACCGGTTCTTTACCACTAGCGCCATCTGGGAAGCTCTGCTGCTGCTAAGTCGCTTCAATAGTGTCCAACTCTGTGCGACCCCATAGACAGCAGCCCACTAGGCTCCTCTGTCTCTGGAATTCTCCAGGCAAGAATACTGGAGTGGGTTGTCATTTCCTTCTCCAATTCATGAAAGTGAAAAGTGAAAGTGAAAAGCAAAAGTGAAGTCGCTCAGTCATGCCCGACGCTTAGCAACCCCATGGACTACAGCCTACCAGGCTCCTCTGTCCATGCGATTTTCCAGGCAAGAGTACTGGAGTGGAATGCCATTGCCTGTTCCACTGGGAAGTTCTACAGTGTACTTAATTGCACAGAAATTTTCTTGAGCTTGATGGGTGATCTGGCATTAATCTAACACATTCTATGACCAACTTATTAACAGGAGTCTTTGAGTTAAAGAGCAAATGATCAAACAGCTTTTAAGTACTAGATTTGTTTTGTTTCTTAATTTTTATTGGAATATAGCTACTTTACCCTGTTTCGTTAGTTTCTTCTGTGCAGCAAAATGAATCAGCTATACATATACATACATCCCACTTTTTTGGATTTCCTTTGGATTTAGGTCACCACAGAGCACTGAGTAGAGTTCCCTGTGCTATACACTAGGTTCTCATTAGTTATCTGTTTATACATAGCAGTGTATATATATGTCAGTCCCAATCTTTCAATTTCTCCCACCCCCTCTTCCCCTCTTTGGATGACAAAGGTCAGAAACCCCAAATCAGACTGGTTTATGCAGAAAGGGATCTGAATGCAGAGGCTCTCCATCTCTCAGATCTGCAGCTCTTCATACTTTTTTTTTTAGGTGTCCCATAACGAAAAGAGTGCCACCAACAGCAACAGGCTATAGCCTTCCAGATTTAAATCCCTGAGGAAATAAACTCTCTTTCCCACCAATTGCATTTGCAAAAGAACACAAGGACCTCAGGAAGGCTAAAGGCCTGGGAGATGGAGAATGAGGAAGGACAACTTTTTCACCTGTAAGAGCAAGTTATTAAGCAGTGTTGTTTATGCTACAGAGCTGGAAGTAGAGGAGTTCTTTATATCCATACTCACAAGCCCCTTGGGCTTCCCAGGTAGCACTAGTGGTTAAAAAAAAAACAAAAACCTACCTGCCAATGCAGGAGAGTTAAGAGATGGGGGTTTGATCCCTGGGTTGAGAAGATCCCCTGGAGGAGGGCATAGCAACCCAGTCTAGTATTTTTGCCTGGAGAATCCCATGGGCAGAGGAGCCTGGCAGGCTACAGTTGATGGGGTCACAAAGAGTCAGACACAACTGAGTGAGCACTCACAGCCCCTTAAATACACTCTCATCCTCAGAATTGTCATCCCATCTTCCAAACTAATGGCCAAGCTGTGTGTGTGCATGTGTAAGTTGCTTCAGTCATGTCCACCTCTTCGTGACACTATGGACTATAGACCTCCAGGCTCCTCTGTGCATGGGTTTCTCCAGACAAGGATACTGGACTGGGTTGCCATGCCCTCCTCTGGGGGATCTTCTCAACCCAGGGATTGAACCCACATCTCTTACATCTCTTGCATTGCAGGTAAGTTCTTTACCACTAGCACCACCTGGCAAGCTGAAGCTTTGTTACTAAGGGGCATCTGGCCTGGTTCCTTCCACTCTTGGGCCAGTGGTTCTCCTGGATAGTTTGGGATATAGTCACCTGGCATCTTTATCCCAGCTGACTTGCATGTTAGAAGTTTCCACATTTCTCTGTCTCTTTCTCTCTGCCCCCCTCTCTCTCTTCTACATTTAAAACAAACTCTTTCTCCTTAGCATCACCCTTGTGGTGTCAATTTGGGAGACCTTTTGAAAGATAGCATATGGTTAGCTTTCCAATCATTGTTTTAGATATGCAGTGGGGACAAGAAACTAAAGGGAGATCAATTTGGCCCCACTTAAAATAGATATGATGACATTAAAGAGCACAGAGATGATGAGCCAAATGGTCCTGGGTCCACTCTGTCATCTTGCTGCCTCCTATGGGTGCCAGCCTCTGTCCTTGGCAGGCACAATAAATTATGAGTGGACCAGTTTGTAGAGCAACATCTGAAGGTGTGCATGTCATCATGGCCACTGGGGTAGCAGGGCCATCTCTGTCTCTATGTAGATAATGAGTCATCAAGGAAGGCAGGGATATGAGGAGAGCACAGATGCTAGAGTCGGTGAGCTTGGTTTTGAACCCACAACTCTGCAACTTACTAGCTATGTAACCATGACTATGCCCTGGAATGATATAACCTTTGCCTCTTTGTGCCTCATTCTCTTTGTATATAAAAAGGGAATATTTTAAGTCTACCTATCTCATGGGACGATCCTGAGGATTAAGTTGGATAACACACATGAAGGGCTTATTACACGCCTGGCGCATTGCTGTGGTTTGTTGTTTAGTCACTCAGTCATGTCCGACTCTCTGTGATCCCAGGGACTATAGCCCGTCAGATTCCTCTATCCATGGGATTTTTCCAGGCAAGAATACTCGAGTGGCTTACCATTTCCTTCTCCAGGGGATCTTCCTGATCCTGGGATCAAAACCTCTCCTGCAACTCTCCTGCATTGCAGAGAGATTCTTTACCTCTGAGCCACTGGGGAAGCCCTCCTGGTACATAAACCATCACTGCCATGGCAAGAATCACTCGCACCACCACCACTAAAATTACAGGTGATTTACAAACATAGAGTTTAGGGTCAGAGTACAAAAGTTCAATTTCAATTGTATCTCTTACTGAGGAATCTTGCCAAGTTACTTAAGCTCCCCAAGACTTAGTTTGCTTAGTCATAAAATAGGAATAGTAATGGTACATGCCTCACAGAGGCAGGAATGAAGTTCAAAAATCATATTGCTGAGCTCTCAAATGTGCCTAACACTTTCTTTTCGTGGCATGACTTCTGAAGGGTTGTGATAAGCCCCCATCTCTCCAGGATCTCCACAAAATTTTTTTAAAAAGTTTCCACAGTTGCCACTTCTGTCCCAAACACCTGGAATTTGGGGGTTAGAAGAGTGCTCCTTCAGATTAAAGGCACTGAAGACTGTTAAAGGTAATGCCCTGAAGTGGTCAGGAGGAGTGCTACTCCAGCATCAGTTCTACAGTTTGGTTGCTTTAGCAAATACTTTCCAAGGTGACAATTTTATTTTTTTTAAGATTTTTTTTTAACATGGACTATTTTTAATGTCTTTATTGAATTTGGGCTTCCCTGGTGGTTCACAGGTAAAGAATCTTCCTCCCAATGCAGGAGATACAGGTTCGATCCCTGGGTCAGGAAGAACCCCTGGAGAAGAAAATGGAAACTCACTCCAGTATTCTTGCCAGGAGAATTCCATGGACAGAGAGGAGCCTGGCAGATTACTGTCCATGGGGTCGCAAAAAGTTGAATATGACTTGGAAACTAAACAACAACATATTGAATTTGTTATAATAGTGGTTCTGGAGTTTTTTGTTTGCTTTTTTAATGTTCTTTTGGCCTCAAGGCATGTGTGGTCTTAGTTCTCCAACTAGGGGTCAAACCCCGATCTGCTGGACTGGAAAGTGAAGTCTTAACTGCTGGACTGGCCAGGGAAGTCTCCAGGGTGACAATTTTAGGGAAGATGAGTGAAGGTAAGAGCACTAGACAGAATGGCTGTGGAGAGATGTGAAGGACACCTGGAGAGCCTGGAAGGGGGAGGAAGGCCTTGGATGTGCTGGTCAGCACTTCCTACAACCATAGTGACCTTTTCAATTCACTAAAGGACTCAGGTCAGGCGGCCCACCAGACCCAGGACCCAGGATAGACCTTAGGATGCAGGTCATCCTCTCGGACTTGAGCTCAACATCTCTACCACACAGCAAGGCCAACCTCAAGATTCACCAGCACTTTCTTCTGATTTGGGAAATACTCAGGTTTTCTGCGGAGAAGGCAATGGCAGCCCACTCCAGTACTCTTGCCTGGAAAATCCCATGGATGGAGGAGCCCGGTAGGCTGCAGTCCATGGGGTCGCTAAGAGTTGGACATGACTGAGCGACTTCTCTTTCACTTTTCACTTTCATGCATTGGAGAAGGAAATGGCAACCCACTCCAGTGTTCTTGCCTGGAGAATCCCAGGGACAGGGGAGCCTGGTGGGCTGCCGTCTCTGGGTTCGCACAGAGTCAGACACAACTGAAGTGACTTAGCAGCAGCAGCAGGTTTTCTGAAGCAATGTTGAGGCCACATGAAGCTCATCATGGAGTAGATGGTTTCAACACTCACCATGGCCCCGCCCTCTCATCTTTTCCAAATACTATTTTAATGATGAGACAATTCCCCTTCTTCAGATGTGGAGAAACTGGAGAACTCAAGAATTCCCTGAGACCACAAAGCACAGAAAGAGGCAACAATTGTCTTGAAATAATGGGATGAGCTTAAACCAAAAGAAATCTTCAACTTATTAGCCGAACTAGTATTCGTTTAAGGAGAGAACACCCCAAGGAAATTTGGGCCACTCTCTTTCTGAAGTATGTTTTAAAATTCAACCAGACTAAACAATGGAGACCACAGGGAACAACTCTCCCCTTGCCAGGTAGAAGGGGCTGAGGGCTGGAATGGTATTTTCCAGCTCTCATTTCTGTGATAAGTGATCCTACTTACCTGGGCTTGCTGGGCTAGGAGCAGGGCAGACAGGGCTGGTTGTTCACACCAACTTTCGATTTTAATATGAGCCAATTTAATCAGTTCCTCAGTACAGCCCTCGTTTCAAGTCTCTGGAAACATCTCAAGGAAGAAAATGACGCTAAGAAACACAGAAATATTTTCTCTTCTCAGCACGCGTTTGTCATAGTGCCAGTTCCTAAGTGCACAAACGTTTGGCTGACCAAGTCATTTTGATATACTTTTCTCAGGGTTCAAAAAGAAAAGATTAACAAAGAACTTGTGACTTCGGGGGGAGCAAAGGTAGCCAGGAGTTTACGAGGTTGCCCATCTTCTTTGCATTTCTGGCAAAGAGGAAGGGAATGTCAGTGCAGAGAAATCACCTTGTTAGTGGCTGGCAGGTTTGGGACCTGGGGGAGTTTCTGGGCGGGTTCATGGGGGGTTTGCTGCCACTTTCTACAGGTAAATCAGAGCAGCTTCTGTCAGCCACAGCTGTGTTGGGTTGGCTCACCCACCTTTTGTTTAATTATTTTATTTAATTTTTACTGGATATAGTTGTTTTACAATGTTGTGTTCATTTCTACTGTACAGCAGAGTGAATCAGCTATGTGTGTACATACATCCCCTCCCTTTTGGATCTCCTT
Organism: Oryx dammah; assembly: GCF_014754425.2. Classification (NCBI taxonomy): domain Eukaryota; kingdom Metazoa; phylum Chordata; class Mammalia; order Artiodactyla; family Bovidae; genus Oryx; species Oryx dammah. The sequence goes on along the minus strand of NW_024070203.1, from coordinate 46,562,363 downwards.
TCCATTTGGGTCACAGAGCATCCAGGAGAGTTCCCTGTGCTATACAGCAGGTCCTCATTACTATCTATTTTATACCTAGTGTCAATAGTGTATATATGTCAGTCCCAATCTACCAATTCCTCTCACCCTCCTTTTCCCCCCTTGAAAGTGAAAGTGTTAGTCTCTCAGTTAAGCGCAACTGTTTGCGGCCCCATGGACTGTAGCCCACCAGGCTCCTCTGTCCATGAAATTCTTCAGGCTAGAGTACTGGGGTGGATAGCCATTCCCTTCTCCAGGGGATTTCCAGGGATCAAACCCAGGTCTCCTGCATTTCAGGAAGGTCCTTTACCATCTGAGCCACCAGGGAAGCTCTTGGTACCCATACATTTGTTCTCTATGTCTGTGTTTCTATTTCTTCTTTGCAAATAGGATCATCTATACCATTTTTCTAGATTCCACATATGTGCTTGAATATACAATGTTTGTTTTTCTCTTTCTTATTTACTTCACTGTTTTTCGTGACCATGCCACGTGGCTTATAGGATCTTGTTTCCCCAACCAGAGATGGAACCCCAGCCCCCTGGAAGCAGGAAGTCTTTACCACTAGATTGCCAGGCAATTCCCTGGTTGGCCCTTTTTATAAAAGCAAGGACAAGTACTCCTCATTTCAAGCTGATTCTTAAAAGGTATATGGATTTTCTCTAATAATATTCCTTCAGGGGAATTAAACAGGCAAGATTAAAATAGTCAATATTTTCTTTAGACTTTATGGGAACAAATAGGATACATGTAATTAAAACTTTTTATTATCTAGGCCCTAACAACTTTGAGAGTGATTTATTTCTTCTAGGATAAGAATGCTTAGAATCACATTAAGATCCAAAATGTTAAGGAAACAATGGCATGTTGACGAGGAAATGTTTCAATATTAGCCATATTTTTGTGATATGCTTTCATCCTTCTGTAGCTCTCAGACACATTTCCTGAGCCATCAGTCTTATATCACTCTGCTAAATAAGACAGACTTTAAACAAACACAGTGCCTACCTTCTGATACTGTTTTTCTCTGGATAATTGCCAAGAATTTGAGATGTAAGAAATAAAAACTCATCTTCAGTTTTTCATAGAATTGGATTGGGGCCAAGAAAACCTACCACAAATCAAAAGTCTTCTCTGATGATGTGCCGATGATGTCATAATTGGAGGTGAGATTAAGAAACCTCATAGGATCTCAGCAGCTATACTCACTAATTCCTTAGTCAATCGAATTACTTCCTTCCCACTCTCTGCAAGTTTATGAAAAATCAGAACACTGCCAGCCTGGCCTCGGGGGAGTGTGGTAATGTATGTCATTATTGATGGAGGGTGGAAGAAAGGGAGGCTGGATTGCCCTAAGATTCCAGTCTCTCACTGCAAGTGAGCAAGGTCAATGAGCATACTGACTGCCCCTGACACACTGCATGATAGTGTCTTGGAAAAGTGCCCTGTAGCCCTTGTTTTTTCCTACTCCACAATGTACAGTGCTTGGGTTTTTCTGTTTCTACTGACTGAGGGTGACTGGCTCTCAGATATTGACATGAGCCAAATACCTATGAGACTGATTCAAAACATCAATAAATTAATTCACAGTGACAAGTATAACTCCCAAAGTCTCCAAGAGGCTCTTGAGTGTGACCAGACCATTCTTTCCTCTAGAGGAAAAGTCACATGGGAATCTACATTTAAAAGGAAGTTGGGTGATGGTCACAAGAAGTACCACCAAGGGATGATAAACTGTGCTTCCCAACTCCACTTCCAGGAATAGTTCTCAAAGAGAACAGAAGGATGGTCCTCAAGCCAGTGCTGACACTGCTAAATGAGCCTCCCTATCTTTTCTCGTATATAGGTCCATCCCGTATATAGATATATAGGTCCATCTCATATATAGGTATATACCTATATACCGATAGGTATATAGGTCCATCCTGTATATAGGTCCATCTCGTATATAGGTCCACCACCATCCCAAATGATACGGTGATTATCTATTTAAATATGTGATCTACATGTATTAAATAGATTTCAACATTTTTTCCTGGGAAAAAATATAACAAAACACCCTGATAACTTTGAAAGTACCAGGCAAAATGTCCAGAGCCCTTGATTGAATTTGGGAAACATCCTACATCTCCAGTATGACAATTTGGAAACTAAATAGGTTTGTGGGCAACACACAAATTAGACTCCAGCCAAAGGGCTTGCTTCTGCAAGTTGATCAGATGACCAACCAATCCATAAAGTTTTCTCTTCTTGCATTCACCTCCAGGAATGACATTTTCTGACCTCGGTTCTGTATTTCGGACAGCATTCTGCTGCGCCTGCCTGCTGTGTGCCATGGGCTACAGAGTGTCTCGTCCCTGTTGCTTGGCTAGTAATATGGGAGCATAATTTTGGTTCAGTAATAAAATGAAGGGAATGCTGGAGATTTTCCATATCCAGCAAGGTAAGAGAAGTGTTATAGCCCAGCATCTACTTAAGGAATTGTATTACAGGGGTGGTTCATTACGGTGGTTCAGTGGTGAAGAATCCACCTGCCAATGTAGGAGACACAGTTTCAGTCTCTGGGTGGGGAAGATCCTCTGGAGAAGGAAATGGCAACCCACTCTAGTATTCTTGCCTGGGAAATCCCATGGACAGAGAAGCTTGGCGGGCTACAGTCCATGGGGTCGCAAAAGAGTCAGAAACAATTTAGCAATTAAACAATGACAACAACAACATTAAAGAAGTTAAAACCATTAGCCAACATATTAAGCATTATAAGATTCTCATTTAAGGAATAATTCCTGAAAGTCATGTGAATGATTGTGGAAATTCTCTCAACTCCCCACTCTCTTTTCCAGTATCTGAAAGATACTAGAAAATTCTAACAAATAAATTCTTTTTCTTGAGTGAATAAATGTATTTCATGGGCAATTTTTCTCTTTTCAATAATGATTGCAACAACTAATATTTATTAAGCATTTTGTGTCTTACCCTAGATATCATACCAAGAACTAAAATAAATCTTCACAACTATTTCATAAGTCTGATTAATAACTCTAGCAGGCATTAAGGTGAGAAAATTGGGCAAGTTGCTTAATGTCTGTATGCCTCAAGTTCAAATAGTTTGTAAGTGTCAGAGCTATTGCTTAAGCCCAGGGAAACTGACCATAAAACCTGTCTTCTTAACTACTAAGCAATATGCCTCCTCAAAATTTCAAACTATAAATACTTGTGTAGTTTGGCCTAACCCATTATATCCATTAGTATTGAGACTATAAACTTGATTACTATGCTGAAGCTGCTTCTTGTTCCCTTTTCCTTCATGAAAAATAGGCAAATATAAAATTAGAACAACCTCCTGTTCTATTTCTCAGTGAATGACTTTATTATCATCTCAGCCAATTTGAAATTCCCATTTCAAAAAATATCTCCACCACCCACATTACCTTCATTGTTAATATTTATAACATGTGGTGAAAGGGTTTAGAACTCAACTTCATTGTTCCAACAAAAATTTAAAATCTTCCAAATTGGCTGAGGGGTCTGACTTCTAAAAGGTTTACTCCTCAAGTGTAGGCCTCTTGCCAACGCATCTGACAAAATGAGTCTCAAAATTCGAAAGTTATCAGAGCATCTTTTGGCAGGTTAAAGAGAGTTCCAAGTGTCCCATGGACTGCTAGAACTGTGTCTCCAAAAAATATAATTTCTTCACATTTGTATATAAGAATTTAACCAGATGTTCGTTAGGAGGAAAAACAGCCAACTAAGCAGGAACCTATTCATATTCTACTATGAAAACTACCAAGTCTAACATAATTAAAAGGAACTCAGTTTACTTTTCAAAATATTTAACAACAATTCCCCAACATTAGTATCTAACTTTCTGAAGATGGAGCCCCCCAAACCTTATTTTTTGGTTAAAATGTTATGAAAAGAGTCCATCTTCCCAGTTCTTTCTGATGTTTCCATTTTTCTAAGATGCTTCATGACACCGGAAATGCATCAGTGTCAAAGGGGATTAATCATTGTCCAATCACCATATCACTGTTAGAGTAAGTAGCCTAAGCAGTTAGTGGAATCCTTTTCTGATCTTATTTCTCCTAAAATCTCAAAGGAGAACATCAAAGAGGGTTCTGTTTCAGGCATAAAGGTCCCCCCTTCATTTTCTCATTAATCTCTTGATGCCTAGATACCCAGGAAGCATGGACTTTCTCCTTCCCTCCAATTTTCCAAACCCACATATATGAGAACTGAGCTGTTCATAACATATTCTCAGAAGGCCATTCCCTCTTACATCGTCTTGCTCTATATTTATTTATTTCCTCTTGTTTTCCCATTTCCTCATCTCATGTTTGTATATGGCCTCATATTCTCATCAATGATCCTATACTTCAGATACCTTCCATCTGTTTTTACTTTAGTCCTTTAGAACAGATAAAAAGATAATATAAATATTTCCCAGAAATAATCCCAAAATATTAGTGTAGAAAATGTGATACTGAACATGTATTGAATTAGCACATTAGAGATTAAAATCTATTTTCAGCTGGATTTTCAATCTTTGTTTCTTAAATATCTATTTGTTAGACTGGGATGTTGTTAAAGTTGTCACTGACATCTAAAGAGAAAAAGCTTTCATCATCTACTCATTTAGAGGATTGAAAAGCTAGTCAAATCCTTTAGTTCAAGGGTCCTCAACCTCTGGGATCTAATGTTTGATGATCTGAGGTAGAACTGGGGTAATAATACAAATAAAGTACACAATAAATATAATGCATTGAATCATCTCAAAACCACGGTCTGTGGAAAAATTGTCTTCTGCAAAACCAGTCCCTGGTGCCAAAAAGGTTAGGGACTGCTACATTAGCTCACATAAATAAAGCATGAGTTTCTGTTGAGAAAAACCTGATTAGATGGCTCAGTCGGTAAAGAATTCCCCTGCAATGCAGGAGATGTGGGTTCGCTCCCTGGGTAGGGTAGATCCCCTGGAGAAGGAAATGGCTACCCACTCCAGTATTCCTGCCTGGAGAATCCCATGGACAGAGGAGCCTGGTGGGCTACAGTCCATGGGGTCTCAAGAGTTGGACATGAGTTAGTGACTAAACAACCCCCAACAACAACTGGACCCCATGTAATCAATTTGTCAGTCTCTTTGTAGTCTAAATGTTTCAACTTTATCAACATTGATTCAGGGCTAAGTTAGAATATCTCAGCCCTCCCCATTAAAAAATAATAAAGAATCTAAGCAGCATGACTTATCTCTTTAGTTCAATTGAACAAACACTTTTAAAGTATAAAGACATAGGGACTTACATCATTAGTTAAATAACGAAGTATTTCCTCAAGTTTCAGAGGCACCAGTAGTGCAATAGTAACAGAGATGGCAGCTTGATTCAGATCCCCAGGCCTTCACCTTTGGGTCCAGGGTCACCTTCACAACCATCATGGTTTTTAGAGACTCCGGAGAAGGCCAGGCTGCTACTTTTTATGTCAGGAGGGAAAAGAAACATTATCTCAGAGCAGAGATGTCATCAGAGTGAGAATTTAAACTGCAGCCAATTTTGGTCACAGAAACCAGTCCTTTTGGTCACATGGTGGCCAAAAGGACTGGTTCAAAGGTTAGATGTTTTAGATATCCCTTAGACAAATCACGGAAGAGCATGACACGAATGGAGTTACCACGAAGCAGATAAAGGTACAGCCAAAAATACTACATTGAAGTTTGTAATTTTGATCCAATTTTTTACCTTCACACTAATACTGTCTCAGTTATCTGTTGCTATGTAACAAACCATCCCAATACTTAATGGCATGAAACCCCCACTGGTTTGTTCATTCTTGTGATTCTGTGAGTTGACTGGGCTTGGATGGGCTGTACTTCTGCTCCATGGGAGGTTGACTGAGGCTCGATGGGGCTGGAACACCCAAGACAGTTCACTCTCCAAGCTGACAGTTGATGTTGGTTCTTGGCCACAAGCTTAGCTAAGAATGCTGAACAAAATGCTCGAGTGCAGACTCACGTGATTTGGGCCACCTGTCAGTATGGCAGGTGGGTCTCTAAAGGAAGTGATCTCAGAGCTAATGTGGTAAGAAAGAAGCAAAGACAGAGGAGAGAGAGAATGACAGGACATCACTCCTGACTACCTTGTTGATTACAGCAGTCATAGGCTCAGCCCAAGTTCAAGGGGATGGAGAAATAGGCACCCTTTCTGAATTTGTGGCCATCTTCCCTGTGTATAATCTCTGCCTTTTGATTTCAAGAAAGGGGAAAGCAGCCAGCTGAGAACTGAGGTGGGACCAGGATGGTGGTGGAACAAGGGACTCCTCAGACACATCCTAGCTTTGGTTGCTCCCCAGGTTTCCTTTACAAGTTTTAAAGTCCATTCCATTCGAACTGCTGTACTTCTCATATCGTCTCCATTTCTTTATATTACACTGTGGAGAAGGCAATGGCACCCCACTCCAGTACTCTTGCCTGGAAAATCCCATGGACGGAGGAGCCTGGTGGGCTGTAGTCTGCAGAGTCGCCAAGAGTTGGACACGACTGAGTGACTTCACTTTCACGCATTGGAGAAGAAAATGGCAACCAACTCCAGCGTTCTTGCCTGGAGAATCCCAGGGACGGGGGAGCCTGGTGGGCTGCCGTCTCTGGGGTTGCACAAAGTTGGACACGACTGAAGCGACTTAACAGCAGCAGCTGAAGGGGAAACACCTTTGTCTGGCCAGGAAACCACAAATCTCTTTTATCTGTTTCACTTTGCACTTGATGTTTTGTACTCCCTAGCAGCAGGGTTAGAGGCACCAGGGTGTGTGCAGCCCTCTAAGGCATCATGTATTTCACATCATATTCACCATGGAAAGGGGTATTAAAATCTCAGGCTGTACTCCAGATCTAGTATACCAGACTCTGAGAACACACTCACACATATACACATACACACACAGGGAATCCCTCCAAGTGACTCAGATATGTACCCTTTTGTTGAGTGCTTTGTTTAAAAGTTTTTAACTTTAAATTCTTTAGGGGAATGTCTTCAGTAGAAAACTAACACATATGTAATTTTCCTTATATCAGCTTGAGTCACACAATTGCTTTGGTCCTACCTATGCCCTTGTGAATAAAATTAAGCATAACTCATTATAAAGGCTTTATCTTTGCCTGAATCTCCTTTAGGTACCATTGGACTCATTGTGATGAAAAAGCAAGGGACAGAAGAAGGTAGTGGTGTGCAGCTGAGATGGAGCTGCTGACTCCAGTGTGCAGTAGACTGGATGCTTTGCAGAGTCCCAGGCTGTTCAGAATATTGTCCTGAACAATTGTTGTTTGTTCAGCCACCAAATTGTGTCTGATTCTCTGTAACCCCATGGACTGCAGCACACCAGGCTTCCCTGTTCCTTACTATCTCCCTGGGTTTGTTTAAACCCATATCCATGGAGTCAGTGATACCATCCAACCATGTCACCCTCTGTTGTCCCCTTCTCCTCTTGCCTTCAATCTTTCCTAGCATCAGGGTCTTTTCCAATGAGTCAGCTCTTCAGATCAGGTGGCCCAAGTATTGGAGTTTCAGCATCAGTCCTTCCAGTGAATATTCAGAGTTGATTTCCTTTAGGATTAACTGCTTTGATCTCCTTGATGTCCAAGGGACTCTCAAGAGTCTTCTCCAGCACCACAGTTTGAAAGCATCAATTCTTCAGTGCTCAGCCTTCTTTATGATCCAGTTCTCACATCCATACATGACTACTGGAAAAACCATAGCTTTGACTAGATGGACCTTTAGAGCCATTACCCAGGACGCAATCACCATGCAATGGGGTTCAAGCATGAAGAGTATGGTAACAGCATCCCAGTGTGTAACTGTGGAATCACCACTCTCACGGCTGTGAGACGAGCATGCAGTGCCTTTGGAGTGGAGAAGTAGCCTGGATGTGGGCACCCGGCCAACACACCATCCTCCTTCTGTGCACACCATCAGAAGGAGGCAAAGGCCCAAGAGAGAAAGACAAATCCTCCTTCCTTTAAATCATGTCTTGCATGCCCGGTTGAACACTGACTCTCTGGAGTAAAGAAGGTTGTGTTGTATCCAGAACCATGCCTCCTAAGGGTTAATGTGGCCAATAAGCTTTCTGAGCCTCAGTTTTCTCTAGAGCAAATATGAGTTCTTGATTCTTCCTGGAGATGTTGTAAGGATTGGTGAGACAATCACTATAAGATGCTGTGAAGTGAGTTGCTCAGAGAGCCAGATGAATACAAGGTATATTGTTAAGATCCACACAGAGCAGTTTAGCTGATGAACTGGAAAGCCTTACTCCCACTCATTTCTGAAGGGACACACCCAAGACAGCCTCTAACTCCTCAGGTCCCAATCTCAATAGCAGGCTCACTCTAGATGCTGGCAAATTGGTTAGAAGAAAAAAAAAAAAGTCATTTCTGATCATCAGAACTGCATTTACTAGACAGCCTCTGTTTTTTTTTTTTTTTTTCTTTGATAGAAAGGCGGTCAGCAGCAAGGTTTCCTCCCCCGGCTGACAGCCGTTTCCATAAAGCCATGTGTTTTTTTAGAGCAGCCTATGGTGACATAGCCGCCCAGACATATGGTGTCATTATTCAGCCGACACAAATTTGACACTTAAGTGAATTTATTATATTTTGCTTTGCTCCTGGTGCCTGAAAGGCTTTGCCACTGTCTCTTCATAGAGCTTGTCACAGATGTTGATGTATTTTCCTCCTCCATGGCCAGGTTTTACTGTGGAAACTGATACAACTTCACGATAGAATTTCTAGATGAATTATTCACGCATTGCATGCTTTCTGCACACAGGGGCTTGGAAGAAATCCATACTATTCAATAAATAGTCTTTCTAATCCTCTGTAACAGAGCATTCTCTCCTGGTTTAAACTATGTCTCTTATCATCTTTGTAATCATACTGTTTTGGATAAAGTATTTCATAGTTGATAGCTTAGTTAAAATATTCACAATAGTTTACATTAATGTGCAACAAAATCACCCAGGCCCTGAAACAGATCCATTGCAGCAGCAATAAAGCATACAGGCCAAATTCTCATCAGTTCAAAATTTTATTCACTCAGAACAAAACACACAAGTCAGTTCTACTTGAGTCAATTCTACTTCCAATGATTTATAGAGCAATTCCTGAAATATCTCAATATTTGTTATTATAGACAGAATAGACCCCTCTTGATGCTAATACCATCTGTAGAGATGAGTTTTTAATTGAAAAGAATTTTCAACTTGATGGAAAAGAGTCAGATGAACTCATCACTGGCCTCTGAGAAAAGATTAATGAAACAAAAACATATCAAGCTTCTTTAATACCTGGAGAAGCCATAAGGATACCTCAGTGACATTATGGGCTATGGTAATGGGAGTGAATAACCTTAACATGACACAGTAAGCCCGTGGAAGAATAAAGAGCTATAATTACAGTTTTTGAAGGATACTGACCTATTGACCTATAAGATTTAAGACTTTGCCTCAGGGTCATTTCTTAACGTAGTTTTTGTTTTATTGTGGTTCATTGTCTGTGGGGGTTTTTTCCATCCCCAACTGAAATAAGTTTTCAACTGTATTCAGTAAAATTCTAAGGGATTAAAAAGGCTTTGCCTTCTCTTATTTTTAATTGAATTAAATGCTCAAAGCACATGTTTTTAAATCAGAAATCTCTTCTTTTAGAATTTGCTTCCCATTCAAAGAGCACCGACATTTACAATTGTTCTCAGAACAGATGGCCAAAGAATTGCACAAAAGCACAAAGATGAAATTCTAGCTAATGATTATTACTATTTGAACACATTCAGGCAAAGTGCTGTAGATTTCGTGGCTGAAGCTTTGAGGTCCATCCATGCATAACTTCCCTCATTTGTTGTCCATGGCACCACTCTCTTCCCAGCCTCTCACACCCTCGACACCAGTCCTCCCTGGCTACAACTTCTCACAACCTCCCCACCAAGTACTAACAATTCTTTCTTTCTTTGAAATATGATTTCTATTCCAGCAGTACCCAAACTTTGCGGCACCAGTGACTGCATGTCTTCATAATTTTTCCACAGACCATGGCGGAGTGGTTTCGGGATAATTCAAGCACATTATATTTACTGTGCAGTTTATTTCTATTACTATTAATTATATCAGCTCCACCTCAGATCATCAGGCATTAGATCCCAGAGGTTGGGGACTCCTCTTTTATTCAAATTTCTTTGTTTCTTCCAGCCTACTCCAAGCCCCCGCTGTCTTCATCCAGACATCCATGTTATCTGTATTCTCTTGTCTTGTCTTCCAGTCTCCAGTATGCCCCTCACTCCAGTCTGCCCTGTCTATCACCACCAGGATAAATGTCCTCATGCACTATTTTATCACCTCCCGCTTAAGAACCCATAATATGTTTCTATTACCTAGTGTCTATCATTTTATTGATGTATATAAATGTGCTGGGCTTGTTCTAAGTCCTTAAAAATATCAGCTCATTTAATCCTCACAACAATCCTGCGAGGTAAGAACTGTGACTTTCCCCTTCTTATAGGTGTGGATGCTAAGGCACAGAGATGATGAATAACTTGCCCAAGATCACACAGCCATCAAGTGATGGAGCCATGATTCAAATTCAGTCTGTGTTTAACCAATATATTGTGCTGTCTCCTCTTGGAGCCACTTGCACCTATATCATGTTTTATATTTTGTTTGGTTATTTATCTATTTGGCTACACCAGGTCTTAGTTGTGACATGCAGGATCTTGGTTGCAACATGTGAACTCTTAGTTGCAGCATGTGAGATCTAGTTCCCTGACCAGGGATCAAACCCAGGGCCCCTGCATTGGGAGCACAGAGTCTCAGCCACTGGACCACCCGGGAAGTCCCCCATATTTTGTATCTTGTAAACACCTCTCATTTCTCATTTGACCCAAGCCTTTAGCCTATTCACCCATAAATCCGTTTGAGTTCTTTTTAGTAAAAGGTCCTCAATTTCAATGAACCACCCTCCCTATGTACCAATTTCTACCTCCTGCACCTTTGCCTGTGGGGATGTTCTTGCCTGGCCTCTCTTTCCATTCATCTCTCTTTGTCATACATAGATCATATAAATTATGAACCAATACAATACTGTAAAGTAATTAGCCTCCAACTAAAATAAATAAATTTAAATTTTAAAAAAATTATGAATATTTGTCATTGTAATATATGAACTTCTTGCAAGATGTAACTCAGTTCTCAAAGGAGGCTCTGAGCTCACAGAAGCTTCTTTTCTTCTTTGCCCTCTCTCAGTGTGTGCACACAAAGCCCATTGTGGTTACACTTTCTTCCAAGAACATCCTCTCACTCACCTTCTGCTCTGATACCTCCTTCATAGGCAGAACTTAGAGCTATGACAACCACTTTCTCACAACAAGAAGGGAGTTGGCTCAACCCTTGATGATCACCCCACCCGCTGGTTCAACTCACCCCACCAGATTATGAGCTCCTCAAAGGCAGGTACTTCAAAATCTCATAGCATTGTGGAGAGTCAGTGTGAATTTGTGATACATTAGCATGCAGTTCCACTTTGCTTTCTACTTGTTATATATATACAGACACACACAGATGCATACACAGATTTACAAATATATTCGGGCTTCCCTGATGGTTCACTGGTAAAGAATCTACTTGCCAATGCAGGAGACACAGGTTTAATCCCTGGGTCAGGAAGGTTCCCTGAAGAAGGAAACAGCAACCCACTCCAGTATTCTTGCCTAGGAAATCCCATGGACAGAGGAGCCTGGTGGGCTACAGTCCATGGGGTTGCAAAGAGTCGGACATAACTTAGCCACTATACAACAATACATATATACACATCTACATACAGGCTTCCACGTTGGTGCTAGTGGCAAAGAACCCTCCTGCCAATGCAGGAGACATAAGAGACACGAGTTTGATCCCCAGGTCAGGAAGATTCCCTGAGGAGGGAATGGCAACCCACTCCAGTATTCTTGCCTGGAGAATCCCATAGACTGGCGAGCTATGGTCCATAGGGTCACAAAGAGCTGGACACAACCGAAGTAACTTAGCACACATGTAGTACACACATATATACACACCTATACACATATAGGCGTGTACATACACACACATGCTTGTATCAGCCGTAATTTCTAACAATATTGTGAATCCAATGAAGACAGATCCGGCCTCCACTTTCCTTGCATTTCTCATCAAATCAAGTACACAGCTACCCCATCAATCCTCACTAAATACTTGCCATATGAATGGGTGAGTTATTAAAATTACCCCAGGAAATGAAGATCTTTGACTTGCCTTGCCAAGTGTTAAAAATGGCACCACTCAAAAATATATAGTCAACCACACATTAAAAAGTACTAAGAATAACTAAATATTTCTTGCATGGAACAGTTGCATTTTCTTCTGAGAATCCATATGTTAAAGTCTCTCTCTGTATTTCCCACAAGAGCACTTAAATCCAGAACTCACAGTGTATCTGGCTTCAAACCAAGTACATTAGTTATTTTGGAATTGCAGAATTAATAGTCATTCTCCCACTTGCAGATCTACCTCAAATAAAATTGTATTTCATTTGGATTAGGAGTTGTAACTCATAAATTCAGCTACAGCAAGCTGCACCAACACAACTCTTTAGCACTTACCACATGGCCCAACTTCAGAAAAATACTACCAATTATTAGTTATTATAAATGGAGAAGAAAAACCTCTTGCCTCAATGCATAGAATATGGATATAGATATCTACATTTTACTTATACCAAAAGCCAGAATAGAATAGCAATATTGTAATTTATAGGCCGAATTCACAAACAAATTCAGGAAACCTTTTTGGGAATTCAAAGTAGCCTCCAGATGCTTGAGACTAAAGCCATGATAATGTAATTTTATCAAATGTCTCATAACTGTTCAAAACAGAAGCAAACAATGGACCCAATTGAAACTACTTTTAAAAATAAGTAAATGACCATATAGAAAATATTATCTATCTTAATATTTGTTATTAATAAATATATTTCTATTATTATAAAAACAAAAAAGAAGAGAAAAATTCACATTTCAAAGACTCAGGGAGGCTCAGCCTTAAGCAATGTTGCATCACAACCAATGGAAAATCACTGATACTGACAGCCCAGCCCATTGAACACAAGGGAGGAAGAGAGGAATTGCATTGTTCAAGTCATCTTATCACTCAAGTTAGGTTAAAAAGAAAAGCCAAACAGCCACAGTCCTTCTACATAGCAGCTGTAGATGAGAATCAAGCAAGTAATGTCATACTTACACACCATGGAGAGAACTGTTGATTTCTCAGTTTTGGCTTTTTTTTTTTTTTTGGTCATTCCATACACACAGAATGTGAGGTCTCCATCACCTCCCAGAATGGAATAAGCCTGCAGGGATAAGACCGTGCAATATTTCAGTAACATGCTGCTAAGTCGCTTCAGTCATGTCCAACTCTGTGTGACCCCAGAGATGGAAGCCCACCAGGCTCCCCCATCCCTGGAATTCTCCAGGCAAGAACTCTGGAGTGGGTTGCCATTTCCTTCTCCAATGCATGAAAATGAAAAGTGAAAGTGAAGTTGCTCAGTTGTGTCCAACTCTCAGCGACCCCGCAGACTGCAGCCTACCAGGCTCCTCCATCCATGGGATTTTCCAGGCAAGAGTACTGGAGTGGGATGCCATTGCCTTCTGGTCATACTGAAAACATGGATTTAATTTCTGTGGTTCCCACTACAAGAGTTGTCTCACATTTTATTTAAATCAAAACTAATGACTTTTACCTACTCCAGTATTCCTGCCTAGAGAATCCCATGGGCAGAGGAGCCTAAGCAATTCCAAATTAGGACAGAGCTAGTTTGGCCATTTCAAAAGAAATGTTGCCATATGCAAATGAGCATATCTTCACATACAAAGGAATTATCATTTTGCAAAGCACTGTGAGGACCAGTCATTCACACGCATGTGTCCTGAGCAACTATCACACTGTGGTAGGACTTGTGAGTGAAGAAATAAATATGACCCTTGCCCTGGAGGAGCTCTCAGGCCCCTGAGAAAGACAAAAAATAAAAATCAAATCAATTTTTTAAAGATGAGATTAATGCCTCAAATTCGGTATGTATAGAACGCAAAGGGAACGCATCCAACCCAAAGAAAGGAGCCTGGCAAGGCTTCCTGGAAGGCTGACAATTGGTCCATGCCTGGCAGGTTGAGAGAATAGCTTCACTTCCTACACATGGTCACTTTGAAGGTCAAATGAAATGCATGCAGAGGTGGTTTTAGAACTTATGCCTTAGCGGGAATTAAGATCCAAGTTAGTTGTAAGTTTGCATTTCAATACAAAAGCAATTTTATGTACTGAGTTAGGGTTCTTGCCTGGAGAATCCCAGGGATGGAGGAGCCTGGTGGGCTGCCTTCTATGGGGTTGCACAGAGTCGGACACAACTGAAGCAACTTAGCAGCAGCAGCAGCAGGGTACTGTATATGTGTTAGTTGCTTAGTTGTGTCCGACTGCAACCCCATGGACTGTAACCCACCAAGGTCCTCTGTTCACGGGCGTCTCCAGGCAAGAATACTGGAGTGGGTTGCCATTTCCTTCTCCAAGGATACTGTAGTATACTGTAGAGTATACAAACAAACAATAAGAGATGGCATTTATCATCAGGAGTCTATAATTAGATAGTAAATATCATATGCATGAGAGCTAAATAACCAGATAGGGCAGTATTTGGTTCTGTGCTAGACCTCGAGGTTTGCCAAGCCAACTCTGAGTCACTTTCTATTCTTACCCAATCTTCTTTCCCACAACTTCTGAAAATGACGTGTTTGCACAAGAGACAATACTCATGTATAATTCTTATAAAGTTTTTCCATTTGTTTGTATATAGATAAATACAACAACATCAAGAACAAAGCAATTATCCTAATAGACATACCAAAAAACCAAACTTGGGTTCATATTTCTCCATATTTGTGGCAAATCCCATGTAGACTTGCTTCATAAACAGACCTCAGTTAGAGGCTGTGTTCTTTCACAGGACCAAAAAGTCATCATTATAGTTTTTACGCAAAGTTAGATATAGAAGGAGTCAAGAGAATCAACGACGCAACTTGAAGAAATGCCAAAATGGGGAATTTGATTTATAATTTAGTTATGCGGTTGTTCCTCCATTGAATCATGTTTGCTACATCTGAGAAAACACCATTAGTCTGTTCTAACATTTCCTGAGGCAATTGCACTAAAAGGGAATCTCTAACGCCTAAGGTCCTTTACCCCTATTCCCAATGGGATCCAGCAATTTGCTTTAGAGAACACCTTATGGATCATCGGTTGTAGGAAGACACAGATCTGGGCTTGAATTAAGACTTTACCTCTACTGGCTGCCCTCTTTAGCAATTTGTTCGACTTCTGTGAGCCTCAATTTTGCTGTCTATCAGACGGACGTAATGATAGTTATTGAATTGTTTTGGAGGGTTACAGATTAGAGGGAAGGAATGACACACCCATTCACTCTGAGAGTTAGTTCAGTCTCTGATTTGAAAAGCCATTAAGTAGAAATGAGGTGGCCACATAGAGAGAGCAGACATGTATGCACAGAACAGACACAGCTGCCTGAAATACTATCCATACAAAGGAGGACCTCCCTGACTGCCTTGAGAATCTCAGGCTGTTCTACCACCTTTACAGACTTGGGCTCATAGCGGCCTTCGTGAAGAAACTACACAGTAGTCAATGCACTACCATTTAAGTGAATATTGATATTTTCTAACACTTCATGGCCATTCAATAAATAGTGACATATTCTTTATTACCAAATGATGAGTTTTTGGCTTGTACTTTCAGCAATATAAAATGAATATCAAAAATACAGAACATCTACTTTCCCAGGGCTCCATGAACTTGGAGGGGCCTGTGCTAGAGTACAAGTCACAGAATTTGCTGTTGCTCCTTTGGTTTTGCTCTCTCCCCCAGTTTGACCTCCCTTCTTCCCATCTGGGAGCCCCTGCTGGATCCCTGCAGTGGGTTTATAACACAGACACCACCCTCCCAGCTCCCACAGGCTACCTTTCCTACTTCCTATCCTACTACTGCTACTGGGAGAAGGAAGTGACACCTCCTACTGGGCTTGAGGCTGTTAACTCTCCCAAGCCAGCCCTGTCCCAAGGCGTGAACCACATCAAAGCCACCTCTTGCCAAAGTCAGAGCAGGCTCAAGTGGTCATGACATCACCCTTACCACGCAAGTCTTTCTACTAAAGAGAACAGCTCTCCCCAGGCCCTTGCTTGTGATTCTGCAGGTGATTAACCCACGTCCCCCTGAGTCGTGCTCTGCACAAAACCCACTCAGTTCCATACAAGGGCCCCACTTCCTCCATACTCTGCAACCTGGTCACAAGAGTGTCACTACCTCATGTTCACTAATAGCTTAAACATTTTCATCAGTTCAGTTCAGGCGTGTGTAACTTTTTGCCACCCCATGGACTGCAGCACGACATTTTCATAGAAAAGTGAAAAGCCTCTTTTACTGGTTTCCCCGTGACTCTTTCCACTGGTATCTGGCATACTCCCCAAGAAGAACAAGGGCATGTGAAAGACAAAGATGAGCAACACGCAGGCAGAACCGCCTCCCCCACACCATAGCTCATAGATTTTGTTTCCCAACCTTGTCTTAGACTTAATGATTCACTCATTCTCAGGAGGCTTCTTGGACTTTTTACAAACAGTCCCCAGAGAAGCACATGATAAGACGTCAGATATGCTGGAATCACGGAGTGTGTGTAGCTTGGGTTCAAGCTGAAGCCCTTGCTGTGGTCATAAGCTAAAGATTTATAACTTAGAGGTTCTTGATAAATTACTTTAATATGAAACACAGTGTTTGGAAATGGAAGAGTATTTTATATTCTTGAACTCTATTTGCTTCTCCTCCCCGCATCTAGAAAGTATACACACACAATTTTATACACCTATATTTAACCCTTTTTTATTCTCTTCACCTTCACCAGAGTTAAAATACATGACATTCATCTAAGTCTTTTGGGTCAGCAGTTCCATTATTCTATAAATGTGCTCAAGTTAAATATTTCCAGCCAGCAGAATTTTTGCTTGCATTTCCCCATGAAAAAAAGCTTTCTGTTGATCAGTGAGCAAAACAAACTGGAGGCACTTACTTGTGTGCATAATGTAATCCATCAAGAAAAGTCACCAATACACAGCAATTTAAATGATAAAATTAACCTCAAGAATAATTTTTGACAATACATTAAATTACTCTTTATATTACCATGGAAGTTTCATACTTGCAAAGGCCATTGGCAAGACTTAAGAAATTACATCAGAATCTTGCAATGGTGAAAAACTATGTTCCAATTTTTTTCAGTCTAATAAAAAAAAATTCATTTCTAAATTAGTAATTTAAAGCATAAGTAATGTTATAATGTATGTCCCTGATCACAAAGCAAAAAGAAAAGTATTCCTAAAGGTATTTAAGAGCACAATTTTAGCTGATTCTTAAGAGTGGTTTCATTAATCATACTTCACCCAGGTAATTTATTTTTCATGCTACTCCAGTAAATTCTCCAGTTGTCTTTAATCTTTCCCATCACTCTGTCAGTGGCTCCAACTAGTTTCTTTTTTATCTGCGAGGCTGTTTCGGTACTCCTCCTTTCAGACACACAGCAGCACACCAACTGAGTGATCCCAACAGCTGAGAGAACTACCTGGCATGCGTGAGGTAAAAGCAGAAATAACTTTCCGAAACAATGGAGAAATTCACTTTTGAGGAGCTTTAACATGCTTAAGTACTACACTTGGAGAAGATTTTTAAAAGTCTAGGTATATGGCTTGTGTATGAGAGAGAAATTCCAAATAAGTGACCACCTAGAGGCATAACACACATTCTGTTTGAGTTTTAACAACAGTTGCCCATTTGACTCACTCCCAGTGAGATTTGCCATGAATTTTAATGAATCTTTTCAACTCACATGCCACAGTTTTTATTTTCACACATAGCTAATAGCCCCTGAATAAGACAGTTAAATTTTTGACCTTAAGTCATTTTTTGAAGTAACTCTATCTTTCATGTTTGTTAGAGTCCATTTGACTGTCAAGACATAATTTAAGTAAAAACCAATATCATGTACAAATTTTAACTTTTTATAGATCAGTATATACTAAAGAAAAAAATCAAAGATACTTTGGATATCACATAACAAGATACTTTATTGTGAGATAGTGATATTGAGAAATAAGGAAAAATGATTCTCTGAGAGAGAGGAAAGCTATGAAAACAGCCTTCATAGTTGCTAAACAGAATTGTCAAAAGAAGCAAAAGGTCTTCAGTTTATTACAGGCTTGTACCAGTGACCTAAAGTCAACAGCAAATCTTTGTTGAAACTCTAGGTGTTTTGGTTTCAGAAATGAAATAACACACCTTTCCTTGATATCTGGTCTCTGGAATATGGAAAATGCCAAGGTTCCTTGGTCCATGTTTCAGGCACCACTTTGCTTAATCCACAAGGAATTTTGCAAGTCTCACCAAGACTTGCAGTCCTCTAGACCTCTGTAAAGACCTCGTAGACAGGTATGAATGTTCTACAGTATTGTTTCAAATATCTAATTACAAAGAAGGACCTGTCCTATCTCCAACATTTAACCCAGAAATGGACGAATTCAGGCACAGCTTCCAAAGCATGGGGGGTCTGGTGGTCCAGTGGCTAAGAGTCCACCTACCAACGCAGGGATCATGGGTTCAATCCCTGGTCTGGGAAGATTCCACATGCCATGGGCCAATTAAGCCTGGGCACCTAGAACCTGTGCTCTGCAACAAGAGAGGTCACTGCAATGAAAAGCCTGTGCACTGGAACAAAGAGTAGCTGCAACTAAAGAGAAAAGACCTTGTGCAGCAACAAGACCCAGCACAGCCAAAAACAAATAAATAAATTAATTTTTTAAAAAAAGGAATCCTTTGTCTTGTTCTGCACTATTTCCTCTGACCAGTGTCTGACCTGCCATTCAACTGCACCATGTCAGGGCACCTGGAGAACCATGAATTTTCCATGAATGACCCACTTTGACTTTCTCCCCTGGTCCTGAGCACCATGCTCCATACCACTTAGCCACCAGATCTTAGGAGCACTAACACATGGAGCCTCAACTGTGCTGCTCTCTGCAATAAGTGTCTGTTCTCAAGTTAACTGGAAAAGTTGTGTAGGCAGAGACACTTTATCAAAGTCATTCCCTAGTAAGACAAATGCTTCCTTTGAGTGGTGCACTCTCTCAAGAAAGGAAAAGACACTTAATCAGAATAGTAATCGAGGAAGGAAGCAGTGGCCTGACCACTGGGGCCTTGTATGGAGTTTATCAGAAAACCCATTCATCATCTTCACATCGCAAATGACCTTGGATTTAGACTTCTGACTTAATTCCCAAATGAAGACACCCTATAGTCACTGTACTGTGGGTTTAAAAGATGAATTTGTTAAATATATTCATTTAAATGTGCCAAAAGCTTTCTATAACCCTCTTTGGATGTTTATTTTAATATACGGAGAAGAAAAAAAATAACTGGTATTTACTACATGCCAAGGACCATTCTAGGCACTTTAGTTCAGTTCAGTTGCTCAGTGGTGTCCAGACTCTTTGCGACCCCATGAATTGCAGCACGCCAGGCCTCCCTGTCCATCACCAACTCCCGGAGTTTACCCAAACTTATGTGCATCGAGTTGGTGATGCCATCCAGCCATCTCATCCTCTGTCGTTCCCTTCTCCTCCTGCCCTCAATTCCTCCCAGCATCACAGTCTTTTCCAATGAGTCAGCTCTTTGCATCAGGTGGCCAAAGTATTGGAGTTTCAGTTTCAGCATCATTCCTTCCAAATAAATCCCAGGGCTGATCTCCTTCAGAATGGACTGGTTGGATGTCCTTGCAGTCTGAGGGACTCTCAAGGGTCTTCTCCAACACCACAGTTCAAAAGCATCAATTCCTTGGTGCTCAGCTTTCTTCCCAGTCCAACTCTCACATCCATACATGACCACTGGAAAAACCATTGCCAACAAAGGTCTGTCTAGTCAAGGCTAAGTAATATCTCTGCTTTTGAATATGCTATCTAGGTTGATCATAACTTTCCTTCCAAGGAGTAAGCGTCTTTTAATTTCATGGCTGCAGTCACCATCTGCAGTGATTCTGGAGCCCCCAAAAAATAAAGTCTGACACTGTTTCCACTGTTTCTCCATCTATTTCCCATGAAGTGATGGGACCAGATGTCATGATCTTAGTTTACTGAATGTTGAGCTTTAAGCCAACTTTTTCACTCTCCTCTTTCACTTTCATCAAGAGGCTTTTTAGTTCCTCTTCACTTTTTGCCATAAGGGTGGTATCATCTGCATATCTGAGGTTATTGATATTTCTCCCGGCAGTCTTGATTCCAGCTTGTGCTTCTTCCAGCCCAGCGTTTCTCATGATGTATTTCTAGGCACTTAGCATGTGTTAAATCACTTAATCTTCATAGCCATCCTGATGTAGGGACTATTATTAGCCCTGTCTCACAGATGAGTAAACTGAAGCATAGAGAGGTTAGGAATTCACCCAAAATCATGCATCTAGCAGGAAGTGGAACCCTGTTTCTAACCTAAGCTGTCTAGATCCCTGCTCCAAACCACTGTACTCTACTGCCTCCCATAGACGTGGCTCAAAAGACCCTGACAACTACCTGTCCTCTGATGCTTTGTCCTGGCCCCAAGGCAGAGTATTTTCATGGTCCAGACATTTTCTCTTGCTTGATATGGCTATAGCTCATGTGATGTTAATGATCCCACTTGAATCACACTGGGCCCTGGGTAAGCCAGTCTCTAAGCATCATCTGGACAAGCAAGACGGCCAACACACATAGCAGTCACACCTTGACCCTGTGGTTCCTCCTCTCCCTGAGTTCCCCACTGACCAAATTCATCACCTGTGGCACTTATTCTTCATTAGCTTGTTTTCTCCTCAGACCCATAGAAGTTATAGAGTCTCAGTAGCATTAGTCCAATTGCTTTATTTAGGAAGATTTGTTGTTTAGTCGCTCAGTTGTGTCCGACTCTTTGTAACCCCATGGACTACAGCCTGCTAGGCTTCTCTGTCAATGGGATTTCCCAGGCAAGAGTACTGCAGTGGGTTGCCATTTCCTTCTCCTGGGGATCTGCCTAACTCAGGAATCAAACCTGAGTCTCCTGCTTGGCAGGTGGATTTTCTACCACTGAGCCCACTGAGCCACCTGGGAAGCCCAAGTAGCACCTTAATTTTCCAGAATAACTAGGAATACTTTAAAGGGTACATGTACCTACATGGGTCAAGTATTTTGGACTTTTCTTGTCCTAGAAAATAAATATTCTGAGCATGAAAAGTTATCCATTTGTCAGTTGTTTAACACCTGAAGGTTTATTATATGTAACATATTTGAGACACTGGATTTAAAGTATACTGTCTGTAGGGCAAACATTTGAAAAATGGTTTCCTTAACTGAGAAGATACATTATAGTAAATATGCAGGAATTTTAAAATATGCTGATGGATGTTATTGACCAATACTAAAATACCTCTGGTTTATTATATATGTTAAGCAAAAATACACTAAACCTAAACATATTCTGCTTTTTACTTCTTCTTTCCCAGGGTGTGAAAACTATAACATATTCTTTAGAAAATTCCCCAAACATAGGCTGACACTTGGTCTCCTTTTCCCTCATTTCCTCAAGGCAAAAGTAATTACTAACAGAACTTTAAGAAATCTTGTGTGTGTTGGGAACTTAGCCTTTCTTTTCGAAAACAGCTTATTCAAAGGCCATTCCCTCTGAGAAAAGCTATTGGTTCTCTTGATAATGAGCAATTCCAAATCTCTTCTTTTATCTGGACTATGACATTGTCATTGAATACGGTTTGGGACCACCATGTAAGCAAGTCATTTTAAACAGTTTTTAACATATCCTCTGACTGATGAGGAGTCAAACTTCATATATCAAGCAGTAGTAAAACTACAGCTATTTCCAGTTGACATGTGTATCAAGAGATTTTTCTATGTTCATACCCTTTGACCAAGTAATTCCACTTTGGGGACTCTATCCTAGGGAAATAACCTGCAAACAGGGAAAAAAACTTTATGCACAAAGACAGTTACCAACTATCTAAATGTCCCCCAAATACAGGAGTGGCCAATAAACTATCCACTTAAAGGAATATTTTATAGCCCTTGAAATAGAGTTATGAAAATTTTATAACATGGAATATTTTTCTCATGTTAAATGGAAAGTTAAGATGAAAATTACATGTAGAAGTTAACCATTGTTATGTGGAAATCAAGAGCACTGCAGAGCAACAACAAAAACAACAACAAAAGGTGGGGGGAAGGAAACATAATGCACTAACTCCCAAAGTAAGTAATTTTGACCACTTAAGTAGTCTTAAAAGAAATAAGAGCATTCGAAGCCCCAGTCAAGGGACTCTAGAAAAAGCTTTGGTGTTTTACATTCTTTTATATAAAGTGGGACTCAATAAATACTTGCTAAATTAAGGAATAACAAAAGCATAGGTGTTCACTACTGCCTAACAAGTTGCAGCATATGAAATTGCTGATATCTAACCATTTTGACCAATCAAAACAGCAATTTCATATGGTTCAACCATGTAGAGTCAATGAGCCTTGATCACCACATGTTGCAAAAGATCAGGATGAAATAATCTGAACATCCCACCAGTCATTCTCTCCTTCCCTCCCTCTCTCACCTCCCTTCTACCCCACAGTGGTCAAATAACCATCTTGAAGAAAATCCAACTGGATATTTGACACAATATTGCAAAAGAAATAAAAATTTCAGAAAGACTTGTTGCGGACTTTTTCCCATGTTGCTGTCATCATGTGGATATACTATAGGGTTTAAGCAGAAGGAACACATAATGCTTAAACTTTCTTGGCCATCATGGGATAACAGACACTAGATAGCATCTTCTTTTCCTTCATCTGGACAACTAAAGAGAAAATTAGCAGATTTAAAATTTAGAGAGATTTTGTAATAGAAATAATCAGTGAGATCCCTCACTGTGGTCTTCTAATTTATTTCCTTTCATATACATCGAGTGGGAAATGTTGAATGGACACTCCCTATTTTGCAAAGAAAGCACTTTTATTTCTACTCCTTTCCCCCTTCACAATCCCCTTTGCCACTTCTAGGTAATCAACAAACAACATAGGTAACCTGACTGGGGCAAGGTGGTAGGGTGGGGGTGCTAAGGAGGCTTGGAACAGATTCAAAACAGTCAAGCAATATTTCCAATATTATAGACAGCTCTTATGCAGCATTCTGACTTCTATTTTAAGCAAATAGTCTAATTTTTCTTTTATGTTTTACCGTTTCTAGTTCCTTGACTGCAAAAAATAAACATATAACTGTGTCTAATAACATTTGTAAAATTCTCACTTCTACCTCAGCCCTTTTCAGAGTTATAGTTGTTAAAATTCTTATCAAAAAAAAAAAGAGGGAACTTGTAGGAAGGGAGCTAGGAAAATTATTCTTGAGAACTGCTGGAGAAAAACAATTGGTCTAAGTTACCCACAGTCTTATGATAAGTTTCTACCACCAAAAAACAGAATAACAAATATGTGAGATGATTAAAGAAAGCAGTTGATTTTAACCCATGGTGTGGTCTCAGCAATGTTAACAGTATATATTCTGTCCTGATTATTACTGAGTTGGCAAAGGTTGATTGGCAAGTTGTTCTGATCAGATAACATTTTGTTAGGAGAGCATAGAAAAAAAAAAACTTTGACAATTCACTTCCAGGGAAAGGAAGAAAAGTATAAATTCTGTAGATATAAATATGCACCTCCTCTCAGTGCCTGTGTAAGCAAGACAAAATCAAATCCTTCTTGTGACAATAAATGATTCTAACTTTTATCAGCAATTAATGTACATTTTTATGTTCCTCTCATCCAAAGACAAATGGGAACTTTAATACAGTTTAACCATATAAGGAGTCAAACTGAGCTTCAAATCTACCCAGGAACTTACTTCATTCTTTTGTTATTCCAATGACTTTGTTTGGACTTAAGACTCAAGACAAAATGAAAAGTATACAAAAGACACTAAGATTATAACAATCACCTGAAGATTTGTCACTATAAAGTCACCCCGTGTTCCAACTCAAAATAACTTTATAATTCCTTTTGTAGCAAACAAACTTTCTAAATCTTGCCCAATGTTTTCATAAGAACCTTATTCAAACCTAGTATGAAGCATTTCCTCAATTAGCAATTGGGGGTCTAAATTTTTATTATTAATTTGGTAATAGCAAATGTATGACTTGCAGCTGCCCTGGTGGCTCAGTGGTAAAGAATCCTCCTGGCAACGCAGGAGACATGGGTTCAATCCCTGATCTGGGAAGACTCCACAGGCTGCAGAGCAACTAAGCCCATGAGCCACAGCTATTGAAACTGTGCTCTAGAAACTGGGAGTTGCAACTACTGAACCCACAAGTCCTATTGCCTGTGCTCCACAACAAGAGAAGCCACCGCAATGAGAAGCCTGTGCACTGCAGCTAGAGGTAGCCTCCGCTCACTGCAACGAGAAAAGCCCACGCAGCAACGAAGACCAAGCACAGCCAAAAAGAAATAAAAATGTTTTTAATGTATGGCATAAAACCACAGGGAAGTTGTTAGGTAAAGCACTGGAATAGAAGACAGAATTCCTCAGAGTTAGTCTTTGATTTATAACAATAAACATATATCCTCCCTAAATGCATAAAATGAGAACATTTTGTTGGATGGTTACTCAGTTTGCTTCTGCTTTTTTGGACATGATCCATTTGGACTTCAGTTTCTTAATCAATACAATGACATGATAACAAAATCAAATAAATTCTGAGTTGACTTCCAGTAATATTAACCTGAAAGTGAAAGTGTTGCTCTCTCAGTTGTGTCCAACTCTTTGTGATCCCACAGACTGTAGCACACCAGGCTCCTCTCTCCATGGCATTTCCCAGGCAAGAATACTGGAGTGGGTAGCCATTCCCTTCTCCAGGGGATCCTCCCAACCCAGGGACAGAACCTGGGTCTCCTGCACTGTAGGCAGATTCTTTACTGTCTAAGCCACAAATGAATATTAACCTAACTACATTTTAACTCATGGCCTTTATGGATGCATGGAAAAACACAAGTTCTGAAAGATATGATACAATTTCAGAGCTAAAGAATAGAATCAGAAGTCATCTTCTATGTGGTATATATACAATGAATATTACTTAGCCATAGAAAAGAAAGAAATAATGCCATTTGCAGCAACATGGGTGGACCTACGGGTTATTAGGTCAAGTAAATAAGTGAAGTAAGTCAGACGGAGAAAAACAAGTATAATATCACTTTTTTGTGGAATCTAAAAATAATGATACAAATAAACTTATTTATAAACAGAAATAGACTCACATCAGACATAGAAAACAAACAAGGTTACCAAAGGGGAACAGGGGAATGGATAAAATAGGAGTTTGGGATTAATATGTACACACTACTATACGTAAAATAGATAACCAACAAAGACCTACTATACAGGGAACTATACTCAATATTTTGTAATGACCTAAATGGGAAAATAATTTCAAAAAGAATATACATATAACTGACCACTGGCTATACACTTGAAACTAACACAACATTATAAATCAGCTATACTTCAATTAAATAAAAGAAAAATCATCTTCTGCAATTAAAACTAAAATAAGATAAACAGGAATGACTTATCTAGTAACTCATGCTATGAGATGATTTTTATGTGGTGCTCACTTGGTTATCAGTAATACAAATAATGGAAGGAAAGATGTTATCTCTATCTTACAAATCAGCAGAAGCTTGAACTAGCTTGTGGTTTGAAAAATTCCAGAATTATTACTATCCAGGGAAAAGGATGCCCTAATTCTGAAAGTCAGTGACAGATATACAGAAAGGTATATTTGGATTCCAATAACATTTATGGAATACTGCTATGCCATCCATTGTGACTGGATCTTTCATGTGTTAACTCATTTAGCCTTCACAAAAACCAGTAAGATAATATCCCGATATTACAGATGAGCTGCCTAGAATTTAACCCTCTTGTTCTCTGACCTCAAATCCCAATGCATTCTATTATGTTTATTCTTCAGTGAATGGGGAGGGGGAAAGAAACATTTTCTCTAGTTACCCCATCATAAATAAACTAATGTTTATTTCTACTGGACTCTTAAATTTGACTACCACCACTATATTTTGTCAGAGTTGATCAAATGATGAATGGGATGTGTTGCATTCAGAAACAATTCGATATGTGACTCTGCTAACAGCATTTGCTAGAGAAACTATGCCTCAAAGTTCCTTTGACTTCATCATTGGAATCCCTGAGCAACACAAGATAAGTCTGGCCAAAAGAGAGAAAACTCATCATGCTTGTAACATCTTGCCTTTATTGCAGAACAAATAAGATAAATTAGACTTGCACAAATATTTGATACAACCTATAGACCTCTTTTTCACAACTTTCTCAGACTTCTAGACATCAAGTGAAGAACCACCAGGGCTAGCAAACCTTCTGTTTTAATATATTGGTGTTCTCTTCAAAAGCCATCATTCTGGTTTATAAGTCAGTCTTCTGCATTTAACTGTCACATGTTCTTTTAAAGTATATGCTGATGGTTTGACTTTAATAGGCTCTCTATGGATGATTCTAAATGGGCAATAATGGTGATTAAATGTTCTGGTATCTCCATATCAAGACTCAGCAGTTCCACTCTCAGGTATTCACTCCAAGTGATAAGTGGAATCACTGAGAATAATAGAAAACTATCTAGTTGTGCAACAATGAGGAATTATTTAAAATATGATACATTGTTCAACAAATAGACTATTATATGCTTCAACAAATAGACTATTATATGCTAGATGACAAATGTTAAGTAATGAATAAGACATATTATTACTATGCTCATGGAGTTGGAAAGATGTCATGTTCCAGGTACTATTGCTATATAAAAAAAATAATCCAAAATTTTGTAGCCAAAACCAGAAACTGCATTTTTAACGCTTACAGATTCCGTGAGTGAGGAATCTGGACAGGGCATGCAGGAATGGTTTATCTCTTCCCCACAGTGTCTGGGATCTCAGCTGGGAAAGCTGGAGGTGACTTGATAACAGGAGGGTGGAATCGCCCACAGTCTCCTTCACTGACACGTCTGGGCTAGGATGAATCAAAGGCTAGGCCTGTTGACCAGAGCACTTACATGTGGTTCCCTGTGTGACTTGGCTTCCTCCCAGCATGGGGGCCTCAGAGTAATCAGACTTCTTCCTTGTTACCTAGGACTCCAAGCTTGAGTATTCCAGCAAGTGCATCCCTTCTCATGACCAAGCCATTCAAGTCCCACTGTAATCTGTGTGTTGGAGCAGTCATGTGCATGTGCTGAGTTGCTCAGTCATGTCCAGCTGTTTGTGACCCCATGGACTGTAGCCCACCAGACCCCTCTGTCTATGGAGTTCTCCAAGCAAGAATACTGGAGTGGGTAGCCATGCCCTTCAGGGAATCTTCCCAACCCAGGGATGAAACCCAGGTCTTCTGCATTGCAGGCAGATCCTTTACCATCCAAGCCACCAGGGAAGCTCTGAAGCAGTCATAGACCCACCCAAACTCAAGGAAAGAGGAACTAGACTCTCCTCTGGATGTGGGGAGTAGCAAGATACATTGTGGAAGAATATGTGGGATGGAAGGTACTGTCATCTTTGGAAAATCCCATTTGCGGCAACGTAGTAGTGATAGTTGGAAATGGCAACCCACTCCAGGGTTCTTGCCTGGAGAATCCCAGGGATGGGAGAGCCTGGTGGGCTGCTGTCTTTGGAGTCACACAGAGTCAGACACGACTGAAGTGACTTAGCAGCAGTAGCAGTAGTGATAGTAGTGTTAAGAATGCTATTATTGACTGCTACATGTATTGACATTTAATCTTCTGAACAGCCCTAGAAGGTAATATTTTCATTGTTTTCTTCCAAATAAAGATATCACTAAGAAATTATATTTATTCACCTAAGTGACATTCATAGAAGAATCTGGATTTGTACCCGAACATCTGGTTCCAGGTCCCCACTTGGAATACTTGTTACCAGCCATAATAATTCTGAGAAATAATATTAAAGGCTATCCTACTTGCTGTTTCTCTTATTTCTAAAGTGATTTTAGGTCAAGGTGGTTTGTTGTGTTTTTTTTTTTTTTGCTGTAATAGATTAGTTTTTTTTATATATATATAATTTATTTTTTTTACTTTACAATTCTGTATTGGTTTTGGCATACATTGACATGAATCCACCACAGGTGTACATGCGTTCCCAAACATGAACCCCCCTCCCACCCCGCTCCCTACAACAAGGTTTTTTTAAGCTTTGTCTTAAACTTCCTAAGACCACACTGAGATTTCTATAAAGAAAGTACTAGTAAGGAAAGTGGCTTTGAAGACCACTTTCAATATTTTTCAAGCCAATTCTCTTGGGCATGGTTTCCTCTACTACAACTTGAGAGTACCACTTGCCCTCTTCAGCTCTCAGGGTAGCTATGAGGATTATGGAACACAACGAATATGAGACAATTTACACTGAACTGGAGAGGACTGTCTGGAGGTAACAGATATTGCCATGTTCTGGAAACAAAATTCTTCTCTCCCCTCTTTCCAAAAGTCTAGAAATCCAAGCTGGTTTACCCATTTTTTTCCATCAGTGTATCAAGAATGCATCACTATCCAAGATGCCATGCATGCAGTCTGTCCTGCCAACATTTTAAAGTCTGCAGAACAAATATAAATGGATACGTGGAGGGATATGTGGAGAGGATTGCTGGCCTTGGTCCTGTATAAATACGAACGCATTCTATTCATGATGATTTATATATAACCAAGACATCCCACACATTTCCTTATAAGAAGGGTTAATTGTGGGCTATTAAAGATACACAAATGATCAAGTAGCCTGCATTGCTCTACTATAAGGGTGCAGTGAGCTCCACAAAGTTACTTTTGGCAATGTTGATTTAACACCTCATAAAAAATCCAGCTCTTTAGAAAAGCACTCTGCTCTTCAGGCTGGGAACATAGTGAGAAGAGTTTAAAATAGGTCAATTAGCTAAGTTTAAAAAAAAAAAAAAATCTAAAATCTTGTCCAGAGCATGATAAAACAGACTTCAAATGTTCAAATAGAATTGTGAGTACTGTGTCAATGTACCAAGAAGACTAGTGACTTTTCTAAGCAAACTACATTTTAGTTCCATGTTCTTTAAAAGTTCTACAGAAAAATAGGGTGATGTTTTCAATTGCTGGGTTTCCTTAAATAAATATTTTTAAATATACCTACCCTGAAAGTAGAATAGTAATTTTAGGATTAATATCTTTGTTCTATTGGCAGTAATATATTTTCAAAATAGTCTTTCATTATTAATTATATAAGAAAACACTAAAATATCACGTATCTCCAGAGAGCCTCTGGAATATGAGGTTAAGAAGTTATACCTTCCACTTCGGATTACATATTTTGGCAAAAAAGAAAACTGAGTGTTTCATTATATTAATAACCAAATAAAACTTATGCTGAACACAATTGGTAGTTGAAAATTTTCCCAAAATTTCCTTGAGTACATTTCCAAGGACCATATGAACAGAATGATAGCTGAAATGTTTGTTCCATTTAATCTTTTATGTTTCTTTAGAAATATGAATGATAACAAATATATCAAAGTAACAGAATAGTTTACATTAGAAACCTGATTTTCTTTAAAGAATCGTATTTGTATTTCCCCAATTCTTAGAATTGATGATGAAGTCTCATCTCAGTTCCCATAGCCATAAGAACCTGCTCCTCCTGCCACAGAACATCTCTTCCGGTAACTTGGAGACCAAAGTAAAAGCAAAGATCTGGTGGGAGGGATGATGTCAGAAGGAGCCCTAGATAGTGTGGCCAGCAGAGTATGAACTCATGGAAACTGGAAGGTCATGGTTGCCCAGAGATGACTCTTTAATACTATCACAAATGCCCTCAGTTGCTTTCTCTCTCTCTCCCAACTCTTGCATATTTTCTTGCCCTCTGTGAACAGAAAGAGCTCTAGTCACAATTCTATGAGTCATTTACTCCATATGTTAGGGTGGTGGGTATGTTAGTGTAGGGTATGTTAATATCCCTGACTCTTAGATGCTTTGTTTTTAAAAATAGAAACCTAGTTCTTCCCACCACTGACTTCCATAGCCATGCTAGGGAGCTCCAAATCCAAGCACTACTTAAGTGAGAGCTTTTAAATGATGCTTTGTCAAAATGCCCCTACCCCAAAAATATACATTCATGTCATAGAGAGTAAAGTATTAAACATTAAAGACTCTTTATTGGAATAAAAAGAATCAAAGGAATAAAATTAGAATAAAGAATACTGATGGCCAAGCCATAAGGATGACCACTCCTTGGTTCCCCTAAAAACCATACGAACTAGTAACTTGTTTCCTTCTGTCCCCTCTCTGGAACTGGAGGGTCCCTGATAGGGGAATGAACTCTTATCTACCTTTGTACTCCTAGCCTAATGCCTAACATACAGTAGATGCTCAGTAATTTTGGATAAAAATTCTCAATTATTCCCATAGAATTGGAAAACAGACTGATTCCAAAAGGTTTTTGGAAATAGAATCAACAGGATTTGGCAAACCCTTGGATATGGGGAATGAGGGATAGGGAAAAGCTAATGATAAGTCAGATTTCCAACTTGGTAAGGCGTAAGTTCAAGAGTAGTCTGGAGGCAGGGACATAGTTTGGACAAATTGAATCTGAAATAATGGTAGGCCAGTCAGAAGAAAAATAAATAACAAGGAGATGGAAAAATGCCTTGGAAGAGAATTCAGGATGACATAGATTAGATTTTGGCATCTTGCAGACACAAGTCACTGTTTGGTACCTGGGTGAAAAGAAGATCAACCAGAGTAAGAACAGAGGATGGGGAGAAGAGAGGGCTCAGGACAAGAACGTAAAGCAATGCCTGTGTATGACCCAGTCTGAGGAAGTGAAACAGACAGGAGAGGTAAAAGAAACTTACCTCAATGTCACAGCATAATGAATATAAAAGCTGTGTTGAGAAGTGACAGCAAGTATTCTGGAGAGGGCAGGTGGAATAAAAGGACCTAGAGAAGATGGAGTAACCTTACAAAAGAGGAGTGATACTGTTCAAGGGACTTATTTCAGTAGAATAGAGCAGGAAACACATTGCAGTGGATTAAGGAGTAAGAGTGGCTGTCAGAACTCAAGCTTAAAAGCAAGGACATTTGGATATGAACAGACTGTTGGAAAACTAGGGCCAATGGGAGGGTTCTTTTTTCCATCAGGGAGATTGGACTTGTTTGTGAGGCTGACAGGAGGAAAGCAGCAGAGGGTCATGTCTTTGATTTTTGAATGTCTAGTTCTATTCCATGCAGTAATTCAAGTGATGTTTTATAGGATGGACAGTAGAGATATCTTTCAATTTGGAAAGCTTTTTCAAAAACACCCAAAGATATTTGCAAAGAAACATTCAAGTGCACATTTTCTTAATTTAACATGTCACAGGTGTGGAAAGAATGAAAATTTCATGGACTAATTTTAGCTAATTGGTGGACTTGGTAGTTCAGCAATAGAATCAAAGACCATTAGGTAGCTCCCACTCACCAGTGAACAAAGATTAGTCCTTGGATAGCTCTCATCTATCTGAGAGCTGACTAGCAAGCTAATGCATTCCCTGTCTAAGCAATGCTCAAGTGGAGTGCAGTGGTGGATATAAAAGCTCTGGAGCAAGCCTGTCATCTGCCCCTGGAGTAAATGGATGATGGTCTGTATGCCTCAGTTTCCCTATGGATAAAATAGGGCTACTGAGACTATTTCATACAGCTATTGTGAAGAATATATAGGTTAATACAGGTGGAAAAGCTTAGAATACCAGATAGGCAGGAAATGCTCAACAAAAATTCACTATTCTTTTCCATACATTCTATGCTGTGTTGTGCTAAGTTGCTCCAGTCATGTCTAACTCTTGGTGACCCCATGGACTGTAGCCCAGCAGGCTCCTCTGTCCATGGGATTTTCCAGACAAGAATGCTGAAGTGGGCTGCCATTTCCTCCTCCAGGGGATTTTCCCAACCCAGGATCTTATGTCTCCTGCATTGGCAGGTGGGTTCTTTACCACTAGTGTCATCCGGGAAGCTCATATATTTCAATACTCACATGGAAATTTGATTTTTATGAAGGTAGTCTCAGGTTCCACTCTCTCATGTGTGGTCACCTTAACGAGGCTGTTCAGGGATAGAAATGATGCTACTGAATTGTCATCACAGTACATGGAGTTTCAATTATTTTTCCAGGAATGATAGAGGATTTTCCCTGACCACCACTCTCTCTACAGTAGTCTTCCTTCTGAACCATGGCAATTATTGGCAAATCAAGAAGCTAGGCAGTGTTAGAGATACAGCCTGTGGCTAGGGAATTGTTTTTCACCTTCAAAGCAACGTGGCCCAGATGGGAATGGAACCTTGGCCTCATTACTGCCATGTTTCCAACCAGCCCAGCTAACCAAGCCAGGCATGCAGTGTCTTGCAGATTTTGAGCTCTCTGAAAAATGTCAACTTGTCACATCACCAAGAAAAAGTGTTAAGAACTAAAGAACTTAACCATTACTTCCATTCGCCCAGGCTAAAATTAGACCAACCAGGTCCTGAGAAATCTAGTCTGGACCTAGGACTAGACTTCATCCAGGCTTTGTGCCAACACATGGTTGGCATTCAATACTTGCCATCTGGGTAGACCTATCACTGAGGCTAAATTCCTAAGCAGCCATAATAAAGAGAGTAACCTGCCTGAAGATCAAAATAACAGTAAGTAGAAGGTATGTCAGTATTTTATATGACTTTGCCTGGCCAGTTAAGAACCAGGTGTTCAAAGTTTTAACTATGACTATATATTCAGTTCAGCACAGATTTTTATATGCACTTCCCTGAAGGTAAAGTACTTAGCCTTCTAAGTCAACTTTACAGCCTCTTTCTGCTTTCACCTTAATGGATAACATCCGTCCACAAATTTGTAACATCAGTGGATGCTAGTAATGACTGGGGAGAATTCTATTCCTATTCAAAGGTTAAGACATTTTCAACTTCATTTCAGAGTGTGGCTTCATCTAAAAGTTAATCAACCTCAACCTCAGAGATTTAACAAAAACATAGAAGAATCGCTCTGAGACCAACCTGTGTTCCACCTAAGACTCTAAGGGAAAGTGAAGAGGTTGATCTCTTTATTGGATCCAGCATGCAGAGGCAGCTACTCAACCTACTCGCTGGCGTGAACCTCCACCAGCCACACGAGGGAGGAAAATCTCTCAGGCAGCCTCCCATATGGCTTGTGAAGGAATAAAGACTGTCACCCTGAATGTTTTGGTCTTCAAAATACCTGTAGCTCAATCCTTGCAGTAAATACCAAAATTAAGAGCTGGATTTTCTTAGCATTTCATTTCAGGCTCTTTGTCCTGCTTGTCTCCTGAATTAAGATGATGGAGAATCATTTCTAAGGATTTCACTAAAATTCTATAGACCCAGGGTTTTAATTCTTTAAATTATTGTTTAGTTTTTGATCACACCACGTGGCATTTGGCATCTTAGTTCCCCAACCAGAGATCGAACCCACATCCCCTACATTGGAAGAGGATTCTTAACCAATGAATCACCAGGGAAGTCCCAGACTCAAGTCTCTTAACCAATCAAGTCCTTCTTTATTTGTCCCCATCTATAAAATACCTTATTGACAGCACTTGGAGGAATAGGTTATAATTAAATAAAAGAAGAACATATTTCTCTCTTGGATCTTAGGTAGAAAATAATTACATGTGTATGTGTTTGTGTGTGTCTGTGCAGTCTCATTTTTAGAACGTGAGTGAGAAAGCAGAGGATGAGATGGTTAGACAGCATCACCAATACAATGGACATGAATTTGAGCAAACTCTGGGAGATGGCGAAGGACAGGGAATCCTGGTGTGCTGCAGTCCATGGGGTCACAAAGAGTGGGACATGACTGAACACATTTTTAGAACATGAATGGAAAAGCATTGCATAGCCTCATCAAAATACTTCAGGTGTTTAACAAACTTGGAATCAACTAGCTACGACTAAGCAGCGAGATGTTAGGGATAATAGATAATCACCTTCCTCTTGGGCTGTAGAAACACATGGAATGTAGCTATCAACCACAGATCTGAATGATATTCAACTAAACTATCTGACAGGGACACTGAATTTTATCTTGAGTTATATTCTCAAGTATGTATGTTTTTATTGGAAAACATGATCTGAAACTTAGACATTTCCCAAAAAAGAGTTCAGCCTTAATTTTCCAACAAATTTGCACTATCCTTTACAATTTCTTTTGCGCTTCCTAGTGGTAAAGAACCCACCTTCCAAAGCAGGAGTCACCCAGGATCCATCCCTGGGTCAGGAAGATCCCTTGGAGGAGGGCGTGGCAACACACTCCAGTATTCTTGCCTGGAGAATCCCATGGACAGAGGAGGCTGGTGGGCTACAGTCCATGGGGTCGCAAAAGGTGAGACATGACTGAAGCAACTTAGCACACAGTTTCTTTTATTCAGAAGACCATCTTCTTTTTCTTTGTTTTTATCCTAATGCCTAACAAATACTTTCCCATCCTTGCTGATTTTGCCCAATTTTATACCTTTATAGTCCCCAGCCCCATTCATTCTTCAAGCACTGCTTACCCGCTGTGTGCCAGGCCTTGTGCTGGAGCTGGGAAAAGAAATATTCCCTGCCATGGTCTCTGCCTTCACAAAACTCATTTCCTTCCTCTCGGACAATGTGTTACCCCCATTATTTATAACCTGGGTTACTCTGCTGACTTTATGTCTTTGGAAGCTCCCATGGCCTCTCCATTGGGTACCTGTTTCGGAACTTCTTTCTCCCTGCCAAAAATTCTTTGACCCTCACACAATTTTAGGGCAGGGATCCTATGTTGTATTCTATCACATCTTCCTCTTATAAGACCCATTTCTCTCCAAAGTGTGAGCTTCAAGCAATAGCTTCTTTTACTGCTGCTGCTGCTGCTGCTAAGTCACTTCAGTGGTGTCCGACTCTGTGTGACCCCTACATGGCAGCCCACTAGGTTCCCCCATCCCTGGGATTCTCCAGGCAAGAATGCTGAAGTGGGTTGCCATTTACTAGTCCTTTGCATTTCTTGGTCATCTTACAAAGGCCAACCTTCTACGTACTTTCTAGAATACTCGAGCTTTCATTCTGCACACTCATGCTTTGTCTGAATGTCTCTACATAAAACTTTTGCTCCTCTCCCCCGCTCCCCATGCCCTCTGCAATCCTTTCAACTTCACTGCTTCTGGATATAAGAAACTGATCCAAGAAAACTTAAACTTTGAGATGGGTAGTTTATCTATTCACATCAAAAAATATGAGGTTCAGAGAGGGAAAAATGATTATAGCTTCAAAGGTTTTCAAAGAATATTTCACAAAAATTACCAACTTGAGAATTCTCAAGCCTGAAGGCCTAGTTAGTTCATACATTTAATATCATAAGCCTGCATCCAATCAATCAAAAACAAATCATGCTGCAGAGAACTTTTGGAACTTTCAGTGCTTTCATTATTTGAGTGACTGGGCTCCAAGGCTAAGAGGCATTAAGTCTGATTCAGTGCCAAGTGGCATCACTACCAAGTCAAGGCACATACACCTTCTCTTCTAGGAGCTCTCCCATTAGCCCTACACTGGGAGCATCTGAATCAGATCCAAGTTGCTCTGAATCCCAGAAGTACCCTCTCTCTCAATCTCTATCCTTCAGGAATATAAGGTATCATTTGGTCCTTCCTGCTAAACTAACAATCCTCTCCTTCTCCATCATTCCCTCCATCCCACCATGCCCTTGATCCCTAACCCCTCCTACCTCTTCACTTCCAAGCCTTCTTGGAGATAGTGATTTTGACTAACACCAGCTAATACCTACTGAAACTAAGGAATTCAAACTATATACAGGATAGCATTACAAGTGTACTAAACTCATTGTAGTGAACTGATTATCAGTTCAAAATGTTAACACTGGAAGATGTATTTAAGTGTGTTTATCTAAAATGTACACATATATTGATGATCTCCACATAATTCCCACTGTTTCTGCATCATTTATGGGAGCCACAAAAGGTATACCTACTCCATACCATTCATTCTTCATCCTGACCATCCAAACTCACTAGAAACCATCTGAGCCAAAATGCCAAAATTCCACATAAAGCCCTTACTGAAAGACCCTATTTAAGGCCATACAAATTACACCAAAAGTTTGCTAGACCAGTAAATTCAACATAATTCAGTAAATTACAGCATTATCAGTGAATTTCAGCATAACACTAAGCCCACAGTATACCTGTAATACATATTTTAATTATAAAACCTCCAGATTTGTACATCAAAGAATTAAGTGGCTCCATTAAGTAAAAATTAGACATTTAGGAGTTTGATAGGTGATTTTTCTTAAGGAAATCAGGACCCACTGAAACTGGCATTTCATTAATTATTAAACCCCTATTTACTTTTCAGGATCTTCCAATGATTCTAAGACTAGAAAACAAAGAGCATATAACCAATGAATGCTTGGGCATTTAATAGTTGTTGGACTTCAACTTTCCTTAAAAATTCTCTAATTGTTAATACCATTATGAAATTTATTACTAGTGGTAGAAACGACCCCCATAAATTACTTGAGGTTTGGCTAATTGAAATATATGATAGGGGTATCATATCTGTAACATACTTGGTTCAAGAAAAGTAGCTGTGTTTTGTATCAAACTGGATTTGGCAGTGCATATAGGGTTTACAAATCTCTGGTGTCAGACTTGAGCTAAAGCGCCATTTGTTTTGGGAAGATTTGAAGAACATGAGTGAGTAGCAAAGAGTGGGTCCAGATGTTCTGCTTAAACCCAGGTGTGGCTCAGTTGGCCTGTTTTGTGATGAGGGATTTTTCCAGAGCACAGGAAGCAACACCTGTATGAGATTACACACAGATTTAAACTCTACCAAGTTGACTGCCTTCTGTCTGGTCTCTTCCTAATTGCAGTGACTTAGATCTCAGGTGGAACTGGCCAAATGTACAGACTGTTTGCTACTGCTTGATTAAAAAATTGAAAAAGAACTCAGTGGTAGTTTGATCTTAAATAAGGAAGATCAACTACCAATATAATGAAATCAAAGTTGAGAGTACGGAAAAGATTAAAGCTCACCAAATGAATAATTAACACAGAACTTTTTATTGCTATTCTCTCCTTTCACTCAAAAAAAAAAAAAAAAAAGGAAGCATATCTCCTATACAAACTCAATACCAAATCAGAGTAATACTGAAAAAAATGTATCGCTAGGCATCCATGATACTGTGTTGATATTCAACAGGTTTGGCTGTAAATTGGTTTGGTGTGTGTAGATGGCTTTTGGCTGCCTTATTAAAGGAAAATTCTTCTAGTAAAAATACACAGCACCCTTTTTTATATAGTAAACAGATGTCAACCTTTCATTGTAAAGTATTTTTGATTCAGTAGATGTCAAATATTACTTTAGCAGACAATTCCTGTCTACAAAGAATACTTAACATTTGTAAGATAAAATAATGACTCAAAAGTTTTAAGTTTTTTTAGATCAGCTAATGAGACACCATTAAAACAAATAGCTTTGAAAATCTAGTCTTAGCACTTTAAGGATGATCTCTATGCAATAAGATTTCTCTGGTGTATGATTTGGCATGATAAAAACTTTGCAGTAAAATGTGTTTATCTGACCAAATCTACCCTCCCATTAGTCTGTCATGCTCTCTTAAACTGCTGATTCCTTTTAGTTACTACAGGCTGGAAGTGCCAAATGACAGAGGCACAGTGCAAATGACCAAATCAAGACACAGCTATTTCCGAGGCCAAAAGTATGTGCCAAGAAATGCAACGGAAATAGTCTTTTTTCATTATGGAACATCTATTAGATGTTTTTTGATCAAGTACAAGTCTATGTATATCTTTCATAAAGAAATCCTAACTCAAAGTTATCTGCTTCATACTAAAAGTATTTCACTCAAGTGGTATGACACAAACCTGGGTGGTTACAAGGACCCCAAAGCATCTTTGTAGCATGGCCCCTGAAAGGGAAACACTCCATAAGTTCTTGTGTCCGTCTAACAGCAAATTGCTCTGCCTATGTCTGCATCCCACTTAACTGATAAAGCAAGTCACGTGGTGTTTTATCCTCTCAATCTCCAAAGTGATCAGCTCCCATGACAAGCAGAGACCTGTCTGCAGCTGGTAATTAGCAGTCCCAGGTCTCAAACCCAGTGAAAATAAAAATATCTTTCCTAATCTCTGACCAGGCAAATCTTTAATCACTCCACATCTTAAAAATTAAAAGTGAAATATTTTTAAACATTTGCTACATCATTACAATTGTTGAATATAATATTTTCTCAAGGCAGCTTATTTAGAGAACATGATTACAATGGACTCAATGATGATCTCCCCAAAAGATAGGTTCATGTGCTAACACTTGAAAGATACTTTGCAGAACCTTGAGATGAGATTAGGGGTTCCCTCATAGCTCAGCTGGTAAAGAATCCACCTGCAATGCAGGAGACCCTGGTTCGATTCCTAGGTCAGGAAGATCTGCTGGAGAAGCTATATCCTGGATGATCTTGGATCATCCAAGTGGGCACTAAATCTGAAATGAAGCAGGACCCTATAGTCCTTGCCCCCTGCCACGTCCTCCACCTGCCTTTTGTCCTTAAAAAAACTGTAGGCAAAGAGTAAGTTTAATCAGAGAAATGGGAAATGCAGAAACAAAGGAAATCAGTCAAATGAGATCAAATAATAATGATGTAGTCATTAAGCACAGACAAGGACCTTTAGTTCTTTCTCAAGGGCTATAGATATTGTTCTAAGACACATCCTGTGAGCGCTCTTAGTAAACACCAGGTGGAAGAATTTAACTACATGATGACCAGACTGTACCCATGACATAAGATGCACAATTCTAAGAATTAGACTCAAACAAATGGACCCTGGAACTGAAGATTAACTGTACCTAAAGCAACCAAGATGACGCTGGTCAGACCACCAATGACCGATTTGAATGAAGATGACTGTCAGAGCTGACTGTGCTGTTTCTGCATGAGCTGCCCCCACCGCCAACACCTTCACTTCTGTCTATAAAAGCTCCTGTCGCCACTGATTGCCAGTGGGGGGTTGGGAGCAGTCAGCCTTTAGACAGATGTCTGCCTCCCCTACCCCCACCCTCCAGCTGTTGCCAGCATCTGAAATAAAGCAATTTTCCTTTCCACCGACCTGGGTTGTTTACTGGCTTTTGAGCAGCGAGCAGCCAAATCTCACTAGATACCTTTCGGTAACAAACCCAGTGACAAATGGAGACAGAAGAAGAAAAGGCACACACCCAGAGAGGAGAAGGTCCTGTGAAAACAAAGGCAAAAACTGGCATGCTGTAGCCTCAAGCCAAAGAATGCTTGGAGCCACTGGAAGAGGCCAGGAAGAAGTCTCTCTAGGGTCCTTGGATTCCTGTTTTCTGGCCTCCATAACAGTGAGAGAGTAAATTTCTATTATCAGTCACCCAGCTTGTGGCAATTTGTTACAGCAGCCACAGGAAACCAAGACGATGATAATATAGTATGTTAGAGTTTTAAAATGTGAACTAAATTAAATGTTTTGAGTATTAAGTTTTCTCAACCAGGAACATGTTTAGGCTTCCTTTGGAAAAGGTTCTAGATGAACCCCAAGGGGAACAGATGCTTCTCTCACTGTGCTGGGAAGATCAACTCCCACGGAGGGAGCTAGGACTTGTGAAAACTCCAGAGTCACGAACAACCTGGAGCCTGAAGTCCCAAAGCTTTACTGGAGAGATGCGGGAGAATGTGAGGTGGTGAGCAGGGCTGATCCATCTCCAGCCCTGGAAAACCACGCAAAACTGAGTCTGACTATGATGGGCTGCTGCTGCTGCTGCTAAGTCGCTTCAGTCGTGTCCGACTCTGTGCAACCCCATAGATGGCAGCATATTTGGTTACACACACAGATGGCACACTCTCATAAAGTGTAAAGCACCATTAAATTATAAGTCTTGCTCCTAATCACAAGGTAGCTGCGACTGGAGGGCACAGAGTCACTGACTAGATGTAAACTGCTCTGGAGAATTCTTTGAGAGTCCCTTCAAACATTCACTGGGCATGACACACAGGAGTGATGTTTAGTGACCATTCCCAACGTGGCATCAAGAAAAGCAACAAACAAAACAAGGAAGTATTCCACAGGAAATAAAATTAGCTATATTCTTTAACACATCCGTGAAGCTGTGAGGATCAAGACATTCTGCCACTTTTTCAACAATAATTTTTGCAGGTTGTCTTTTTGTTAAATAATTTATTTTTTGACCGTGCTGGGGTCTTTGTTGCTGCACATGAGCTTCCTCTAGTGGCAAGCAGGAACTACTCTCTCGTTGCTGTGTGCAAGCTTCTCTCTGCAGTGGCTTCCCTAGTTGCAGAGCACACCCTCTAGGCTCATGGGTTTCAGTAGTTGCAACTCAAGTGTTCAAGAGCTGTGGCACATGGG
The DNA here is from genome assembly GCF_014754425.2 of Oryx dammah. Classification (NCBI taxonomy): domain Eukaryota; kingdom Metazoa; phylum Chordata; class Mammalia; order Artiodactyla; family Bovidae; genus Oryx; species Oryx dammah. The sequence continues at coordinate 46,521,689 of NW_024070203.1, read as the reverse complement.
CTTAGCTGCTTGCAGCATGTGGAATCTTCGCGGACCAGGGGTCAAACCTGTGTCCCCTGCATTGGCAGGTGGATTCTTAACCACTGCACCACCAGGGAGGTCCAGGTTATCTTCTTTGAAGCTCCCTTATGATATATTATGGGCTTCCCTGGTAGCTCAGCTGGTAAAGAATCTGCCTGCAACGCAGGAGACTCCGGTTCGATTCCTGTGTTGGGAAGATCTGCTGTAGAAGGGATAGGCTATCCACTCCAGTATTCTGGCCTGGAGAATTCCATGGACTATATAGTCCATGGGGTCACAGAATCAGACATGACTGAGCAACTTTCAGTTTCTTATGATCTATTAACACTTCTGCTCAATAGCAGCCCTGCAGGCTTTCATGAAAATCAGACAATCGTGGAATCAACTTGTGGGAAGCCCAGGTTCTTTTCTGCCCCTGTGCCAATCTTGGTATCTTGCCCACTGTGGGGTTGAATGAGAGCTCACTCCAGGCCACGTGGTCACAGTACCCAGTCTTGTTCAACCACTATCAGATCATAAGTGGGGGAAGGGGAACTCCTACAACTTAAGGAGCTAAGGGAACCTGATATAAGACCCTCCATCGCAACCCTCATCTCCCCAGAACAAGCCATCCACCTCTGCTGAATGATCTTGTGGCCCTGCAGAACCCCACCCTGGTCCCCATCCTTCATGAAAACTCACACTATTTCCTCCCCTCCTTCTAATTACCTTCCTACACGAGTGGAGCACACATTCCTCATTACCGACCCAGCTAACTTCTCCAAGACCAGCTCAAGTTCTGCTCCAACTACTCAAACTTCAACCTTTCACCCTGTCCAAAAGCACTCACTTCACGACAGGAACCATCTTACACCCCCACCTCCATCCTTCTCCCAAAGAGGAGAGTGAGATTGAACAGAAGCAGAGACTGGAATAGAATTGGTTCCCATGCTTAAGGAATAGAATTTCTAGAACAGTGATATAGTAAGACTCTATGGCAGTACACATTACCTTTTTTCACCTATTGCCTTTTTCAGTCTTTCCCTTAGGTTTATCTTTTTCCTCATCTGCATATACTTAGACTGTACCAAATAGTAGTTACACCCCCAGGTTCTGAATATTGATCTCTTGAGTCCTAACCAAGGGCAAGTTCCTCGCTTTCTTCACTTGAATCATTGAAAAAATGATACTTCCAAGGGGAGTTTTATGAGGACTAAATGAGAAACCTCTCTGAGGCTTAGTAGCAACACAATGCCTGGCATAAGGTAAGACCTCAATAAATATTAGCTCTTGGTATAGGATCTAAAGTACTGAATTAGGGTAAAAGCTAAATAGGTCATTCAGCATGCCTTAAGGGTAGACCTTGGGTTTCAGATTTAAAAACAAAACAAAACCAAAAAAATCAGTGTTTGCGATTCACCCAGAGTCTGTCTCAGCTATTCCAGCTAGAATTTGAACAAAAGAGTTTGGAACCAAAGCCTTATGACAGTAAACAGCTTTTAGCCTGGAATGCACCCCCACCCCCTTCCTTGGGAATCTATAGTAACAGGACGCAGCTGATAAAAAGACTACAGGTTCTAACCATTTCTTTTTCTTTATCCACCCTCCTCCCCAAGCCTTTTTCCTCTCTCCCTCTCCAACTCCCTATCTCTATTGTCTTTCTATTCATCTCTTTATCTCTGTTTCTTCCTCAAATAAGACTGACTATAGAGATGGCATGTGTGTGTGTTAAGTCACATCTGTGTGTCCGACTCTTTGCAACCCCATGGACTGTAGCCCACCAGGCTCCTCTGTCTGGGGGAATTCTCCAGGCAAGAATACTGGAGTGGATTGCCATGTCCTTCTCCAGGGGATCTTCCTGATCCAGACATCGAACCCACGTTTCTTATATCTCCTGCATTACGAGGTGGGTTCTTTACCACTAGCACCACCTGGGAAGCCCCGCTGGACTATAAAATCCTTGGGGGCAGGACTCAAGTCTTAACAAGTCAGCTAAAGCCCCCCTAGTCCCCAGCACTGTACTGAGTGTCAAGCAGCAGTACAATAAATACTTGGTTCAATTTTTTTATTCTTAGTAAAGGATATTTGTTTTCTTTATACAATAACCCTTATAAAAGGACAGCAAAGGAAGTCAGGACATCTCTAAAACAGAGAAGCACAATTGCCTTTTTCAGTCTTTCCCTTAGGTTTATCTTGTGGTATATGAAACCACAACCCAAGTTTTGTAGGAAGTTCTAATGCCAAACCTTCAAGACGTGAAAAAATATACTACTGCCTAGCTGTGAAATGTGTAAAAGTCTTTCATCTGATAAAGTATAATATCCAAATTAATAACTGGATGTTTTTGTCAAGTTGTTGGCAAACAATCCTCCCCATAATGTTGGTTACATATTTAAAATCCCCATGTATGCTAAGTCACTTCAGTTGTGTCCAACTCTGTAAGCCCACGGACTATACCCCAGCAGGCTCCTCTGTCCCTGGGATTCACCAGGCAAGAATACTGGAGTGGGTTGCCACACCCTTCTCCAGGAAATCTTCCTGACCCAGGGATCAAACCTGCGACTCTTATGTCTCCTGCCTTGGCAGGTAGGTTCTTTACCACTAGCGCCACTTAATGAAGCATATTATATGCCTTATTTCTCCACCTTTCAGAATCAACTGAAGTACAGAAAAAAAAATTCCAATATAAATTCTTTTTCATAACAGACACAACAGCAGCTTTAGCTGATGCCACTTCCACAACTTACACAGTGAAATTCAGTCCTCATCCTTAACCAAGTAGTTAAACCTCAGGCTGAACACATCATCTGATGAGAAATTCAGTTTTCTCTGAAGTCCCCCAAATATAATCAGATTGTATGGATAGGGTGAAATAAGAGTTTCTTCTCTTAGCACTCTCATTTTCTTTTGGTCTTTTTTCTGATCATACCAATAATAAAATTCAAAAGTGGTCAAACATTTGAAAGTCAATGAGAGAGCTGAAGTAGGAGAGATGCCTTGCAGACAGCCATGAGCAGGGTCTGTTACTGGGTGTTTATAAGCATTGTCAAGTTCCCATTGTTTCTAAGAGAAAATGGTGATGCAAAAATTATGCCCCTGCTCTAGGGGAATGAAAATCACATAAACTGTCTCCTGTAAATCATATTTTGCTCGTCTAAGTAGATCAGACGAGAGAGAAGGAGAGGGGCTCTCCATGGCAAGGAGCTTTGATCATTTTGATCAAATACAGACCACCGATCAGCCTTCCAAGTGCCACCATGCGTCATACACATTTTCAATATTGTGTCATAATAGCTACCAGTCATTGTAGTTGAGATTAAAAAAAAAAAAAGGATTGTAATTAAACATATGATTGGATCCAGACATTTTAATCATGCCCTATATCTATTTTGCAAAGCAAGACTGTTGTCTTTTCGGCAGTCCCCAGGAATCGCCCAAGGATGACAATTTGCATGCTAACTGAATTCATGTACCGTGCGGATTGCACCAGGACATCTGTTGCTCATTGTTTGGGTCCCTCTGCTTTTCAGACTCAAATATGAAAATGCAGAAAGTAAAAGGCAAATTATGGAGCCCCGGGCAAGAGTACAGATCAACTGTTTGATTTTTCCTTCCCTCCTGCCATCCTTCTAGAGGAGACTATTACAGAAACTAAAACCATCCCCCACTTCGCCATCCTCCTGGCCTTATAATAAAATCAGTGCCCATAAAACGATGTTGTCCCCCAGCTGCTTCTTGTCTTAGTCTTACTCACAATGGCCAGAAAGGGAACCCAGTCCCAAATCCAAACACAAGATGCCAAGAACCGGAAAGTGCTGTCCTGACTTGGGAATGAGGACAGAAGACAAGGTTTGAAATGTCCTCAGTTGCTTAGAGAAATTGATCAGCTGGCTTGGCAAACAGTCTCCCCAACCCAGTGAAGATGGCAAGGGGAAGGACTGACAGGTGAATGGGATGAACTGTGTCAAGTAAACACTTAAGGGATCATTCAAGACATGGCTTCTTCAAAGGGCCTGTGTTAACAAAGCTTGCAGAGGACGACTCACTCAGGAATTCCTTCCCCTCCCCTCACTGTATTCAGGGCAAAGGCTGAGACAGAGCTGAGATTCAGGAAGCATTTCTTATCAGCTATCACTTTTCTCCAATCCTCAAAATAGCTGTCTTTTGGAAATCAAGAACCTACAGTTCAGGGCTTTCCTGGTAGCTTAGTGGTAAAGAATCTGCCTGCAAATGCAGGCGACATGGGTTCAATCCCTGGTCCGGGAGGATCCCACTGCGGGGGCCACTGAGCCAGAGCGACGCAACCACCAAGCACACACGCTACAACTTCTGAAGCCCGAATGCTCTAGAGCCTGTGTTCTGCAACAATGAGAAGCCTGAGCACCTGCAACTAGAGAGTAGCCTCTGCTCCCTGAAACTAAAGAAAGGCCTGAGAAGCAATGAAGACCCAGTGCAGCCAAAATAAATTATTTTAAAAAAGAGAGAAGAAGAAGAACCAACAGTTCAGAGAGATTAAAACTTTGCTAAGGTCACCCAGTTGTGAAGTCACAGACCAGGGTTGATTGAAATCCAGGTCTTTTCCCTCTGAGCTCCTGACCTTTTTCCTCATGTACATGTTTCCCCATTTCTGAGGCTACACTCACCAACCCCTTACTCCATTCTCCACACAGCTCAAAATGTACAACTTGGACAAAACCTGTCCCTTTTTCCTTTGGGGGAGGTTCTTAGCTTTTGCCTCAACAGAAGGCAGGCAAAATACTTGTTTCATTGTTTAAATCAGTCCAGGTGGAGAACTTACCTTTCCCAGTAACTTCAGGTTGTCTGGAGGCCAGAATGGAACGTTTTGACCACAGAAGCAGCCGTGTGGGCCAAAATCACCGAGAAAACACAAGAAACGCTCTGTCACTCTACTGCTCCACCGCTCAGCTCCCCATTTAAATCAAAGTTCAAGTACTAGTTTGTGAGCTTGGACTGTAATGTCAAGGGCACGTACATTGATTTGCTCTGCAGCTGTAAAGCAACTCCATGAGATAAGTGGGAACACCTGAGCCTAGTAAGCATGGCTCAGCGAGAGGAGGATTGAGGGAGACTGCTCAGCTGTTGGTAACGAGACGAGATTCCACTTGATTTTAACTATAGGCCATTCCCCACCCCCACGACATATTCCATTGTCCTAGTGCCTAATTTTTCTTATCCTTCCCATCAAAACCCCACCTTTCATCCTACAGACTTAGCCCAGAGCCCTAATCCACTTACCATCCTCTCTTCCAACACCTAAGCTGATGTTGTTCAGTCGCTAAGTCGTGTCCAACTCTTTTGTGACCCCATGGACTATAGCCCACCAGGCCCCTCTGTCCATGGGATTCTCCAGGCAAGAATACTGGAGTGGGGTGTCATTTCCTTCTCCAGGGGATCTTCCTGAGCCAGGGATCTAACCTCTGTCTCCTTCATTGGTGGGCAGGTTCTTTACCCCTGAGTCACTGGAGAAGCCCAACATCTAAGCTCCCTCCTTCCAAATCCCACATTCAATTCCTTGGTCCCCGCACAGCAGTGGTTCTTACACTTTTGTTTGAAAATCACCTGAAAGAGCTTATTTCATTTCCTGTATCCATCCCAACATATTCAAACTCAGTAGGTCAGTGTGGGGCCTGAGACTCTGCATATCAGACAAGCCTACAGGTCATGCCAGTGCAGCTGGTCTGTCAGCCTCTCTTTGAGAACATCTGCCAGCCTGACTCTGGTCCCTACACAATGTCTCTGTGGCTGGAGGCTGCCTCCTCACTGGCAGGAGAAGAGCCGAGACATTTGGACCTTCTCAACCTGGCCACCACGCTGACCAGGACAACCAAGAAGATGTGTTCTGATGCCCTCTGCTCTGGCTCAGCCTCAGTGTCAAGCCTCCACTCTCACTGGCTCCCTCCTTACTCTAGAGCAGTGGTCCCCAGCCTTTTTGGCACCAGGGACAGATTACATCAGAAAAAATTTTTCCATGGACCAGGAGTGTGGGGGGAGGGTTGGGATCATTCAAGCCCGTTATATTTATTGTGCACTTTATTTCTAACCTAATGCCACTGCTGATCTCACAGGAGGTGCCTATCTGTGGCTTAGAGGTTGGGAACCCCTTATCTAGAGAGGAGTACTCTCAGGTGGTGGGGTGTGCTAAAAGCTCCCAGGGTTTTAGAATCAGGGTTCTGCTACTGAATGTGGCCTTGAGCAAGTGATGTGACCTCTCTACACCTCTGATTTAACATCTGCAGAGTTGGCATCAAAATATTTACCTTATAAGATTTCATAAAGACTAAAAACAAACAATATTGCAAATCAACTATACTGCTGCTGCTAAGTTGCTTCAGTTGTGTCTGACTCTGTGACCCCATGGACTGTAGCCCTCCAGGCTCCTCTGTCCTTGGGATTCTCCAGGCAAGAATACTGGAGTGGGTTGCCATTTCCTTCTCCAGAGGATTTTCCTGACCCAGAGATCCAACCCGGGTCTTCCTCATTGCAAGCAGATTCTTTTATCATCTGAGCCTACTATAATCCAATATAAAGTAAATTTTTTTAAAAACTAAGACAACATTGTAAATCAACTATACCCCAATATAAGATAAAAAAAAGTTTAAGATATAGTAAAGATCAAAATGTTACCAACCTGGATTCCTGGGCTCTTTACTCAATAGAAATTGATGAAACAGATGAAAAATTCCAGCAAAGCCTTATTGGTATTACTGAGTCCAGGCTTGTACTATGTACCAGACCAGTAAATAGACAAAATTTGGGGGGCAAGAAACAGTGACTTTATTCAGAAAACCAGCTGACTGAGAAAGTAAACTCATGACCCAAAGACCCATTTTGCTTCTTTTATACTAAAAGTGAAAGTGAAAGTCACTCAGTCATGTCCAACTCTTTTCAACCCCATGATACAGTCCATAGAATTCTCCAGGCCAGAATACTGGAGTGGGTAGCCGTTCCCTTCTCCAGGGGATCTTCCCAAGCCAGGGATCGAACCCAGGTCTCTCATATTGCAGGTGGATTATTTACCAGCTGAGCCACCAGGAAGTGTGTTAGTTGTTTAGTCATGTCTGAGTCTTTGAGACCCCATGGACAGTAGCCCACCAGGCTCCTCTGTCCATGGGATTCTCCAGGCAAGAATATTGGAGTGGATTGCCATTCCCTTCTCCAGAGGATCTTCCTGACCAGGGATCAAACCTGGGTCTCCCATGTTGCAGGCGTATTCTTACTAAAAGGGGAGGGAGTAAAGTCAAACATTTCCTGGTTTCTGTCCACCTCCAGAGAGGATGTGTTAATTTCTATCTGTCTGTAGTCATTCATAGGTGGGCCTGGTCAAGATGCTCCCTGTGAGCTACACAAAAGTATTTTAACTTAATGCTCATTACCTGGGAAGCAAGGTTCCCAGAGATGGGCCATTATGTATAATTTAAGCTTATAAGCAATACCCCTTTAGTGATTAACCTGTAATAGAACACAAAGGTTCTGCCCTGTTACATTAGGATTCCAGCTACAACAAGAGGGAGGAAGAACAAGTAACTGAAAATGAAAATCTCAGTTTCTGAAAATGCCTTGAGCAAGGCAGTTATGAGTCTGCTGCCATCTTCCACTGTCTTGGCAGTTTCATCTTGGCCTTGAGTGGCGGCTGCAGCATTTGGAGTCAGACACTGAACCATACACACCCCAAGAGAAGGAAAGAGAGAGGAGAACATGAAAAATGTGAAGTTAAAATAAGTGGACAACATTTAGAAACCAAAAAAGCATTAAATTAGACAAAATGGTAAAAACCACAAGAAAGACAGAGAAAGCAGGGAATAATGAATAGTTCATAAACTATACAAACCCAAAATTAAAATATTAAAAGAATTAAAAAGCATACTACAAGCATATAAATATTTACAAAATTTAAGAGATTAAGGGATTTTGGAAAAACACAAGATGAAAAGTCACAAAGAACTCTGGGGTTCAAGGCTCTTTTTTAGGGGCTAAGGTAGGGCACCCTTGCTCGCTCTCTAAGGGTGGGGTGCAAACTGGTCCCTTAAATGGAGTGAGAGCAGGGGCGGATCGGTGGGTCAGGCTAGTAGGGTGGCTTAGGTGGTCGGCCCACCCCTAGCAGGTGCTGTCTACAAGATTCATGCATGCCCCTGCTTTTTCTCCTGGTACCTCCAAGTGGCAATTGGGTTTTGGCCTTTTTGTATCTTACAATTGGCCCTCATTGCACATGCACGTGGTTATCTTTAATTCCTTATAGTTTCTTTGCATTCTCTTGCTCAAGGAGATATTTGTCCAGGTGCAACCACTGCAGTGGGCTTCTCAGGTGGCTCAGCGGTATATAATCTGCCTGAAATGCAGATATGGAGACCTGGGTTTGATCCCTAGGACAGGAAAATCCCCTAGAGAAAGAAATGGCAACCCACTCCAGTATTCTTGCCTGGGAAATCCCATGGACAGAGGAGCCTGGTGGGCTACAGTTTATGGGGTCACAAAAGAGTCAAGACATGACTGAGTGACTAACACAACAATGAGCACTGCAGTGAAGGGTCCCAGGACCCAGTTTTGTCTCAAAGAGAAAGAGCATAGTGAAAGTCCTATTAATAGTATTGGGTTGGCCAGAAAGTTTATTTCCATACCATCTTAACAGAAAAACTTGAACGAACTTTTTGGCCAACTCAATACATTGCCTGTATGGATGCCTAATCCATAATCATTCCCTTGCTCCTCTCTCTTTCCTTCTCTTGGGGTGTGTATGGTTCAGTGTCTGACCCCAAATGCTGCAGCGGCCACTCAAAGCCAAGATGAAACTGCCAAGACAGTGGAAGACGGCAGCAGACTCAAAGCTGCCTCGCTCAAGGCATTTTCAGAAACTGAGTGTGTTTTCCCTCCTGATGGCTTTATTATGTGTATATATGGAGCAAGGGGAATCTGAGTCTGCCACACCATTTGTTGGTTATTTCCAAAGGTCACAGGGGCCAGGAACCTCAGCATAAGAAGACCTGGAGAGGTCAGGGATTTGCTCTCTGCCCAGAGGCCTCCTCCCCAAGGACCCATGTGGGAAACTCAGGTTGAAGAGGGTGCCCCACCTTAGCCCCTAAAAAAGAGCCTTGAACCCCAGAGTTCTTTGTGACTTTTCATCTTGTGTTTTTCCAAAATCCCTTAGTCTCTTAAATTTTGTAAATATTTATGTGCTTGTAGTACGCTTTTTAATTCTTTTAATATTTTAATTTTGGGTTTGTACAGTTTATGGAATATTCATTATTCCCTACTTTCTCTTTCTTATGGTTTTTACCATTTTGTCTAATTTAATGCTATTTTGGTTTCTAAATATTGTCCACTTATTTTAACTTTATGTTTTTCATAACCAGTTTTCCTTATAATTATAATTACATATACAGTGAAGGATAATTTCAGAGAAATCACATTTTACAAACAAGCAAAATGAATAATTTTTTAAAACTATACTCTCATTGACCCAAAGATAATGACACATAACATGCAGTTGTATACACTTCCAGACTATTCTCCTGGAAAAACATCCTAAATTTCCTTTTAGTGGGCTACTTTTATCCTTTTTAACAGTGTATATTTTTAAATTTTGTTTTATTATTTTTCTAATTGTCTGGTTTGACTTTTTCACCTTTGACGTTATTTTGTGGTTTACATTATATTTCAACTTTTCTTAACCTGACACATTTTCACTCTTCTATTAGTCTTCTTATACTATTTATATTCAGCTGAGCTTTTAAATAAAGTCTTTGTTACTATTTTGATCACATTTTTCATTTACTTTGCTTCTTACTGTCTAGGAGGTTTTATTTTTTAATTCTTTTCATTCTGCATTTATGAATGACCCCCAGATAGCCTCCAAGCAGAGCTAGTTGAGGACTCACCACAATTCTTTGAGCTCCTCATAACAGAGCTCATACCCTGCTCAATGCCAAATCACCTAAAAGTTACTGGAATCAAGTAATAAAATCCATAGGTTGACTTTTCTCCCAGGATTATACTAATTTTCTCCAAACAGGCATTCTTCTTGGGCCACTGAAACAGTATAGCTTTCTTTCACATGTCTCCTCCAGTCTCATAGAATGTGAGTTCTATGACCCAGCAACTATGGTATAGATCATCATGACATTCAGAAAGAATTGTTTGCCCCATAATTGGATGCTGAGTGAAGGAGGAGAGTCCATTCAGGCTGGACTCTCAGTGTAAAACCTGTCTGGTTTTAACAAGAAGACTGAAGACATTGAAACTTCCAATAGCATTCCTTGAACAGAGCCATTATTACAGGCTCCTCAACCAAGTTTTTGGAACCTTATATCCACTTGTCCCCATCTATTATTACCACCATGACTCACCATTTATTTAAGCAGGGTCCCTGGAGACCCTTCTTAGTGTCTAAGTCTCCTCAAGTCCATCACTTTATTAAAAAAAAAAAACAAAGATAAGTTAACCCACGTGGAAACAAATGTCCCTTGTAGGGTTTAAGACCCACAACAACAGCTGCTTCAGTTTTGTTTTTTAATCATAAATCTGTTTTCCACTGCAAAAGCCTCCAAGAAACAGAGAAGCAGATCATTTTCTTTTGGTAGCTAGATGCCTATTGGATTGGTTCGAGTCCCTGAAAGCAACCTGGTTAATCGAGTCTGATTTCCCTGGTTCGTTGTTTCTTTTATTTTCTACACTGCCTATGTACCCCAGTTGGAGGCCTATTCAAGAAACAATTTCCCTCTTTTAGATGGAATTTTCTCACTGACATCTCCATCCACCTACCCAAAGTCTGGTGTCTTAGCAGTCTTCCCCCACCCTCTGACCTGTAAGGGCTCGGGTTTTTTCACATCCTTCAGAAATATCAGTCTCCACTCCTTCCAATTTGCATGAACTATCCTTAGCCAATTAATGCTATAATTATTTATTGCCTTTATGTTAATTATTTTGTCTACAGGGCCTGAAAACTCTCATATCAAAAAGCACATAACCAATCCATGTCATTTATGCCTTGCTTCCTTTGCAATGTTGTTGTGTCCAACTCTTTTGCAACCCCATGGACTGTAGCCTGCCAGGCTCCTCTGTCCATGGGATTTCCCAGGCAAGAATACTGGAGTGGGTTGCCATTTCTTCCTCTAGGGGATCTTCCCGTCCTAGGGATCAAACCCAGGTCTCCACATCTCCTGCATTTCAGGCAGATTCTTTACCACTGGGCCACCGGGGAAGCCCAAGAGTTTCAAACACTAAGTTAGTAGTTGTTGATGTACTGTCCTTCCTATTCATGGCACTTCTTCTGATGGTCCCCATCTACCTCTGGTTAACTGGGCACACTTCCACATCACATTTAAATATCTTCTCCTCCATACATAGCTCATGCTGCCTTCTCTGAGTTCACATAAGATTCTGTGACATATTGATTTGTTTACAAATTTTGTCTTCAAGGAAATAATCTTGGAAAGTATTCTTGGGAAGGTCAGAGGCTTAATGAACTAGTTATCACACCAAGTCTGTGGGTTCTCAGAAATGCAAATCACTCACTTTTGGTAAAGTTGATAACTTTGTTCTCCTTAGCTACATCTTCCATTTAGACAAAGGGGACATCTGTGTTCACTCACTGAACAAATATGTGCCTAATTTGTGCTACAGATCATTCCAGGTGCTGAGGATGGAGCAAGAAGCAGGGAGACAAAAGCCTGACACAGAAAGTAGCCAAGAGCCTTCACAGGAGAGTCTCCCTGACGAAAACTGTGCCCAGGATTATTAGGTCTTAGATCCATTACTTGATCAGAGAGTTTGTAGAAAGGTGACCAGGAAATAAGCTTTGGGTTGAAAAAGAAAAACACCAAAACTAATTTTAGCCAGAAAAATATACCACACTCTCATTCTGTAACTCTGTCTGCATTTGGTGAAATGATATGGGTCACGTTACAGTTAAAGGAGGAATTGTTGAGGAATTGTTCCCTGGTTCATGGGACCTTTTTCCCTTCTCTTTTCTTTGTGAGCATTTGCCATTGAAGCTTCCTGCTGCGAGACCTTCATGTTATATGGGAAAGTATCAGATGGATGACTTCTAAAGTCAGCACAAAACAACCCCAAGAGTTGAAGAGAGTTTCTGAGCATCAGTTCCCCTAGTGACCTGGAAAAAAGCTTTGTGTGAAAGAGATCACATTCAAAACACAGCAATGCTTTTCAAAGCACCAGACAGGCCTTGAGTGTGATGTCCTCACTAACCTGAAAATTGTGGGAAGTGTCTGCTTTGAAGTACATTGCTGAGCACAGCACATGGCTGCCAAATGTCAGCCCCTCACAGCTCACAGACGGATGCCAAAGGCAGACTTCCACCTATCAAGCCCCATAGCTTCCACAAGCCACACACAGCACTAACTGGAGAAGGCACCTCCTGCTCTCCAGGGAGGAGGAACTTCACTTACCAAATGCAACATGTTCCCATGTGAAAAGGCATCTGAGTGGTGTGCCAGTTAAACCAGACAGCTTACCAAGCCTTTCCTCTAGTTTCTATTTTCATCCTTGTGTTTCTTACAGCATGAATTTCAATATTTTCACTTTACTAGTACTTTCTCTTTTTTTAATATTTTCTCGGCCATGCCACACGGCATTTAGAATCTTTTTTCTCCAATCAAAGATGGAACCCGTGCCACTTGCATCAGAAGCACAGAGTCTTCACCACTGGACCAGCAGGGAAGTTCCTACTAGTACTTCACCCAGTTGTGTATGTAAAGCTGAATATGGTTTGTTTGTTTGTTTGCAATTATAATAATATCCGTAAGAAAAAACAAAAAGACTTTATAAACGAGAAATTGCCCATTGAATGTAAATACTTTGCCTTTTATTTTAGATCATTTCACATAAATTTACTTAAACATACAATAAACAAAATTAGAAAGCTAATTTTTGTATGCTGTCAGTAGAGGGACAGAACACATGGAGAAGAAAACTAATGTAAATGCGACTTGAATTACTTGTGAAAAAGCCAGAAACCTACCACACCACAACCTCAGTTATTTGAAACATTCTATTAAATTAAAATCACGTAAAGGAGTGGAGGGAGGGACAAGGTTGGTAAAGGATTAAAGGATATAAACTACTAAGTATAAAATAAATACATTTAAGGATGTAATATACAACACAAGGAATATAGCCAATACTTTATAATAACTTTTATACTTTACAAGGAGTATGACCTATAAAAATACCAAATTACTGTGTTGTACACCTGAAAGTAATATAATCTTGGAAAGCAACTATACTTAAAAAAAAATACTTCTTTAAAACAAATTCTAACCAGGTACGATGGGCCATTCCTTGTTATCTTTACTACTGTAATTAAACTATCATCAACCACAATCTCCCTGGCATTAGGACAATTATATGGCCTCAGGCGGTCCTAGTGGTAAAGAATCCACCTGCCAGTGCAAGAGATGCAGATTGGATCCCTGGGTCGGGAAGATCCTCTGGCATGGGAAACGGCAACCCACTCCAGTACTCTTGTCTGGGAAATCCCATGGACAGAGGAACCTGGTGGGCTAGAGTCCATGGGGTTGCAGAGAGTCAGATGGCGACTGACTAAGCAGCACGTACCTGTCTTTTTACATAATGAGTAATATCGTTCAAGTAGGCATGCCAGGTACAAATAATCTCATTCTAGAGATGAGAAAATAGAGGCTCAGAAAGTCAAATGATATGTGCACACATGCTAAATCACTTCAGTCACTTAAGTTACTTAAGCTAGGCCTTCTGATACCAAGTCCATTTCTTTTCATTGACTGTGCCATGCCATCTTGCCTAATCTTGTTTTTTAGTAGCTGTCAATCCACAAACTTAAATTTTTATCATGTCACTTGATCCATGTGATGGCCTTGTGTGAAGAGTCTGGGATTTAGTTTTTCCATTTCACTAATGTGCAAACTGAGAGTCAATAGGGTCACAACACAGAGAATCAACCTGTGGTTGCCAAGAGGGAGAGGATTGAGAGTTTGGGATTAGCAGATGCAAACTTATTATATGCAGGATGAATAAACAACATGTCCTACTATGTAGCATGAAAGTGAAAGTGAAATTCACTCAGTGGTGTCCAACTCTTTGTGACCCCAGGGACTGTATAGTCCATGGAATTCTCCAGGCCAGAATACTGGAGTGAGTAGCCTTTCCCTTCTCCAGGCGATCTTCCCAACCCAGGGATCGAACCCAGGTCTCCCGAATTGCAGGCAGATTCTTTACCAACTTAGCCACAGGGCATAGGGAACTATATTCAATATACTGTGATAACCACGATGGAAAAGAATATGAAAAACAATGTGATATATATATATGTATTACTGAATCACTTCACTGTACAGTAAAAATTAACACAACATTGTAAATCAGCTATGCTTCAATAAAGTAAATTTGTTTAACAATGTAGCAAAATAAGGTCACCAATCTCCCCACTAGTAACCGGCAGGGCCAGAACCAGAGCTGAGATAGTTAGAGTCATGCTCAGCGCCCATCTGACTGCTTCTCTGGTTCCTCTTCCTAGCCCTCAAAGGCACCTCCCATTTCCACGTGTAATCACTATGTCTGCAGTGAGCAGCTGTGGGCAGACTCTTTGGGGACAGGGTGGGCCAACAGCACTGTCTCTACCATACAAGGACTTACCTTCCCATGGCAAGTGCAGACATGTGCACAGCTGAACGTATGACAGACCTGGCTATGGAAAACACACGCAAAAAGAGACACAGAGAAGGCAGAGGGGTCTGTCAGTGTGATAAGAAACAAGCATTTAGGGCCACAAAATGTGGTACCGATCTTGACTCTAGTTGACTCTCTAGTTATGGATAAGACACCTACTTAGCCTGTCAAATGGTGGGGTGGGGGGGGGGCGGGGAATGTACAGTGCTTATGGCAAGAGGGTGAGTTTTATGTAAGTGTAAGTTGCTCAGTCATGTGACTCTTTGCAACCCCATTGACGGTAGCCCACCAGGCTCCTCTGTCTATTGAATTCTTCAGGCAAGAATACTGGAGTGGGTTGCCATTCCCTTCTCCAGGGGATCTTCTCGACCCAGGGATCAAACCTTGGTTTCCTGCATTGCAGGCAGATTCTTTACCACTGAGCTACCAAGGAAGCCTCAAGTTTTGTATAACCCATTCTTTTTTTTTAAAGACTTTATCCTTTACAGCTTTAATTTAAATACACTGTATCAAATTATAAAAATAAATTTGAATATACTAAATTTATTTAAGTAAATAAACAAACATTAAAAGTTGGAAGTCACTTTCCAAATGCATGCTTGCAACAAGAACTGCATCCTCATAGCACAAGCACTAACAAAAGCCTCATCTTGCTCAGAGGCCCTGCGCCTCATTCACTGAACAGCTCCTATGTGTCTAGTTGCAGGGTTTCTACACCGCTGTGCATTAGAACATAACTGAGCAGCACGCTATGAGGCCTTCCCAGAATAGACCCCCACCCACGCCCTCCCTCTCCAGTGTGCTGCTGGAGGACCAGATTCTGCTCCTTGTCCGTAGAAAAACTTCAGTCAAAGGACCAATTTAATCAGAGAAGTGAGAAAATGCGGAAAGAAAGGACAACAGTCAAGCAAGCAAAATAATAATACTCCAACCACTAAACAAAATCAAGGGCATTTAGTTCTTCCTCGAGGGCCATGGCTTACGTTCTCAGCCATGTTCTTGGAGCTGTTTTGTATAGGCTGAGATCCTCAGCAGGTGGAAGAAGTTTATTATATGCTGCCCACAGGTGAGGTAGACCTCAGACAGGATGAAACCAGAAGGTTGTTGATGCTGACTCCAGATTACCTCATCACCAATCAATCAGGAGAATATCCATGAGCTGATCACACCCTGCTGCTTGAACAGTGTAAGACTCCTCAAGCAGAGTGCCGGTGATCAGGTCACTGGTGGGGTTCTGCCCTTGGTTGGCTGGGTGCTGCTGGCTCCACTTCTAAAGTGCAGTGCAAAGAGACATCGTGTATATGCAGCATTTGTTTTGTTGTTTCCCTTTTTAAAAAGATTTTTTTGCTTCTGTTTTTCTTTGCAGTTATTAAATCTGTATGCATGGAATTTTAAACCTCCGTCATACTATATCCCAAAGAATTGATGCTTTTGAACTGTGGTGTTGGAGAGGACTCTTGAGAGCCCCTTGGATAGCAAGGAGATCCTAAAGGAAATCAGTCCTGAATATACATTGGAAGGACTGATGCTGAAGCTGAAACTACAATACTTTAGCCACCTGATGTGAAGAGCTGACTCATTTGAAAAGACCCTGATGCTGGGAAAGACTGAAGGCAGGAAGAGAAGGGGACAACAGAGGATGAGATGCTTGGATGGCATCGCCAACTCAATGGACATGAGTTTGAGTAAACTCCGGGAGTTGGTGAGGGACAGGGAGGCCTGGCGCGCTGCAGTCCGTGGGATCACAAAGAGTGGGACACGACTGAGCGACTGAACTGAACTGAATACTATATCCACCAATGGGCATTATTACCATGTCGTGTAGAAAGTCAGTTGTGTCATGCAACACTTAGAATGCTGTGCTCAGCCTTGTTTTTCCAGAGTTATGTTTTTCAGTCATTTCTTCAAGGGAAACTAAATGATTTAGTTGGGGCAAAGCTTTAATTGTGTCAGTGTGCCTCTGTGCGGCTGAGTTTTGTGGCCATCTGAACCTTGCAGTGAGGTTGCAGGGCCCCTGGGATCCGCCATCTCAGGCCGCCTGGTTTGCTCCATTCACTTTCTGACTTTTTAGACTCCAGAGGGAGACACATTTTTCCAAATTGCATGCGAGGGCAATGCATCGCCTCTTCTCCCTTCTGCTCGCCTGCACATCCGACCATTGGCACCGTCTGGGCCTGGGCCGCGACCATCCAGCTTGGTCCCTGATGTTGGGAAGAGCTGAGGTGAGGCGGTGGGTCGGGCGGCCTGGTTCCGCAGCGCCCCGCCCCCCGCCCCAACTCCACACCCACCGAGAGAGTCCCACGACCTGCCAGAGCTCGTGGTGGCCCCCGGCAGGGCCAGCGTGGGGCTGTCTGTCCTCGTCCCTGTCCTCGGGGGCAGGGTCCCCGGGCTCCGGCCTAGCAGCTGCAGTTGCATTTCTTTCAAAAGAGGCCTCTTTCCACAGGCTGCTGACTCTCCCCATCTGTAATACCCATTACCAGAATGAC
Organism: Oryx dammah; assembly: GCF_014754425.2. NCBI lineage: Eukaryota > Metazoa > Chordata > Mammalia > Artiodactyla > Bovidae > Oryx > Oryx dammah. The sequence goes on along the minus strand of NW_024070203.1, from coordinate 46,504,524 downwards.
CGTGTATTCAGTTTAATCGCTCATTATTTCCATGCTGCAAGGTTTTCTAACGAAGGGAAAAAACAACAGCAAGAACATCCTTATCTATGGAACAGCTAACTCACTCACAGTGTCCTGCTTTTCATACAGAACTCGCCGATTTACAAACCGACCGTGTAAATACTCTCTCCTCTTACACTCGTGTATCATACGTGTACATGATGGGTCCTCCCCCGGGACTCTTTCCTTACCGGTAGCTGTCCTATTTTCTGGGTTGTCTCTAATGGAAGATGAACACGCCCACGGCTCACTCGGCTTCCTGGGCAAACCCACCCACCTTCCGTGCCTCCCCACGGGGCTTGTAGGGGGCTGTCTTGTTCTCGCTTTAAGTCAGGAGTCACAAACGACACTCTTTTTTTCAATTAAGGGAAAAAACCACAGCCCCACTCTGGTGCCTGCATCGCAGTCCCCTTCTATCCTCTGCTGTTGCTAACGACAATATGACTTACTCTACTGTTCAGAAAGCTTTTTTATGTAATTAATGTATGCTTTCTTGTTTACAAATGCCTGATTTAAAAAGAAAAAGAAAAAAAAAAACTCTTCCATACCCCATCCAGGGGGAGACACACAGTCTTGAGGGCATTAGCCTGCTGTGGCCCCTTCCCCTGGCAAAGCAATAAAGCTATTTCTTTCTAATTCACCCAAAACTCTGTCTCTGAGATTTAATCCGGCACCAGTATACAGAGACTGAATTTCGGTGACAGAATCACCACCGTGGTGCTTTAAAAATATTCGAATGCCTAGTCCCCACTCAGATGAATTCTATTGTCCATTTCTTTGTCAACAGAATGAGATGGGCTCAAATCATTTAATATAATAATGATACATAATTTTTGTCTCTATGATTTTCTATAATGAATTAAGTAATTTCAATTTTTTCTGTCAAGAGTCAATAAACAATTATCTAAAGAGAATTTATGATTGAATGTGAAATAAGCTAAAATGTTCTCACAATTTGGGGGGTAAATAAACTGTATGCTAAATTCAATGGATACTTAAACAAATCAGTATATTTTTTTCTTGGAGAAAATAAAAAGTGAAAATGAGAATGAACTTGGTTCACTTTTATACATAATTATTTCTAATTGGCAAAAAAGATACAATAGTCTGAAAGAACTGTACTGCTTATTAGCAATTATCAACATCAGCTACTTTAGTGACATATTTTTAAAATATATAATGGGTAATAAATGTAGTGACTATGTCTCTGAAACATGTTTTTGTGAGGTTATGGTGCTACCTTCTAAACGTGAACATTGAAGTTTGAAACTGACCACTTTGTCACTAAATTACTTTGACAATTTGAATGGTCTGAATTTGTAAATGACATGAAACAGCTACTACAAGAACAAAATTGTCTGATTCTTGTTACTTTGTGGTTGCTCTGTATTTCAGTGACAAAAGCAGTTTCTAGAAGTCACTGAGAATCATGTATGAACACATTAAGGTTTTTTTTCCCCCCATGAAGTACAGATCAAAAGGACTCCCTGAAGCCATGTCTGTCCTTTATTTCTACTAGTATAATTGCTAATCTATTTGGTGGAATACTGGCATTTTACTTTTTTCTAGGCTCATGATTATATTACTTTTTTTTTCTCCTGGCTGTCTAAAGTGCCAGCAGTAGGCTAGACTAGTTCCATGACTTTGGTCAAAATAAAAACTTAAAATTAAGAGCGACATATAGATTTCATGGTATGGTAGAAAGAGACAAAAATAGATTAGAAGCTAGCTCATTTATGCTCAAGCTCAAGCAAGCTTGCATGCAATGAGATAAAAGAAAAAGTAATCTTTAGGGGGAAACCCTTTTTTAAAAAAATCCTTTTAAAAAAAGTAGATTTCTCACTCTGACACCAATTCAATGTACAACGGTCCCCTATCTATGAGGGATCCCCTTCCAAGTGGGTGCCTGAAACTTTAGATAGTACCAAATTCTACATATATTATGTTTTTTTCTGTACATACATACTTATGATAAAGCTTACTTTATAAATTAGGCACAGTAAGAGGTTAACAACAGTAATTAATAATAAATAATAATAGTATACTACAATAGAAGTTATATGAATATAGTCCGTCTCTCTCTTTCTCTGGAGGTATGTGTCTCCCTTTCTCTCTCTCAAAGTATCTTATTCTGCACTGTACTCACCCTTCTTCTTGTGATGATGTAGGGCAATAAAATGCCTATATGATGAGATGAAATGACATGAACAACATAGTCACTGTGGCATGGCATTAGAACTACTGACTCTGTGACTGTTAACTCAGAAGGAGGGTCATCTATTCCAGGGGATCGTGGATCATCAAGCCAGGACAATGGCAATAGGTGGATGTCAGGAGCAGATGGTGTCAGCAGTTGGGGATCCCAGGTAGGACATAGTGGAATGATGTCATCATGCTACTTAGAACAGTACACAGTTTTAAACTTCTGAACTCTTTACTTCTGGCAATTTTTCACTTAGTATTTTTGGGTCACAGTTGACTGCAGGTAACTGAAACCATGGAAAGTGAGACCAGAGCTAAGAGGGGGACTCCTACCATCTGTTTTATCAGAGTTCCATTAGGCACTGCCTACACAGAATAAAAGTACGGTAGGGGATAAGTTTCACCAATAACTATATTCATAGCATTACACATGGGAATGGTCATGGATCTTCTCAAACTCCACACAAATGGTACCCAGTGATAAGCTCTCCTGTTGCTCAAAGCATCTACAGGTAAATCCCCTGGGGAATTTCTTAACACATACAAATTCCTGAGCTCCTCTCTTCAGTGAGGTAATCCCAGTCCTTGCAGGTGGGGCCCCAGGATCTATACTTAATACACCCTTCAGGCAATTCTTATAATGAAAATTTGAGAACCCATGGACCAAAAATGGACCCAAAGTTATGCACATTATCTCCAGTCCTTTAAAGAAAAATGAGGTGCCTGCATCTGACTCTGACCCCAGGAACTAAATTTTGATGCACATCATAAGCTCAATAGGGAATATTCATTTTCCATCTCAGTTAGAAAGTATTATGTTACAGGTAGGGGCGAGGTGGCAAACCATCAGTATAATTGGAGGCTTAAAAGCAGAATCCTTGTACACTTTTCACTTTGTACTCCTTGAGACAGTTGAACTCATTACCTCTAATCACTCAGAGAGGAAGTGCCTTCACCAAAGAGCATGCTAAATGCCTGCAGGTCCCCGGGAGGCCCTCAGCTGAGACATGCCTCATGTAGCAATTGGATAATTAGAGAGTATATGTTCAATTAAATTTGAGGATCTATGAAGTACTGAGAATTATATAGGGTGCTAAAAGGCTCTGCCTTAGAAACCTTTGTTATTACTATGAGAAAAAGAGCTCTTTTGAAGTCTGAAGTCCAGAGTGTAGCTTTAATGCCTCTTCAATGGAGGTAGCATCTTGGATTTGGTCATTGTTGTTTAATCTAGCAATTTTTTATTGAAAGTAGCTTAGTTACAAATAATGTAGGCTTCTTAACATGGGTTCAGTGGTTGAGGGGTGGAGGATTCCTGCTCACCAAATGACCTAAAACATATTTCCTAAATTCTTTTAGCAACAATTCCAACCAGCCCCACCCCCACCCCTACCAGGTTCTACAATGGACACATTTAAAGGTACTAACTCTGGAATGCTGTGGCATTGTATCCAATTTAAGTTTTGTTTCTGATGTTGGAAACAACTCTACTATATCTTGTCATTTAAATCACTGTATAAAAAAGCAGTGCGTAATACTGAGTGAAACAATTATCAGGCAATTAAAATCTGATCAACTAATTAAAATAATAGAGATAGCAAACTTCAGGTCCTAATAATTTTTCTTGAACTTGCAACAAAGAATATCAAACAGGTAGTCCATGTACTTCATATCTTCTTTTTACATCTGAAACAGAGAAATCCAACCTATTTCAATAACTTGTACAAACGTTCTTTATCGACTTCCCAAGAGAATACATAAAGAGACATTCTAGCTGTGACATGATTTTTATAACACTCCAAGTAGTTTTAGGATGAATTATAGGAAATACAAAAGCAAGAAAAGTAATTCATTTGATGATTTGTGTGTGTGTGTGTGTAATTGCTAGGTTTCTAGATGCTGTTTTCTACATGCTTGGCATATTTCAGTAAACAACAAAAAAGGACAAAAATTGCCTCAATTCTACTTGAGAGTAACAAATGATAAACATAATTTGTAAAAAAAAAAGTAAATTGTTTCATTTAGAAGATGGTGATTAGTACTGTGGGGGGAAAATAGAAAAAGTAAGAGGATTTGGGTGTGATCGAGTAAGGAGCAGATTGCAATTTAAATAGGATTATCAGGATAGTCCCAAAGAAAAAGGTGAAGATTTGAGCACAGACTTGAAGAAGGTGATGTCATTACAAAGCAGATATTTATGGTTAAGGATGTTCCACACTGCAAGAAAGCCTAGTGCAAAAACCCGAAGATGGAAGTAAGCCTGGTTGGTACAAGGAATTACAAAGAGGCCAACATAAAAGCGGAGAAGATGAAAGGGAGTGGAGATCAGAGAGTAATGAGGAAGATGTGGCAGATCACGTGGGGCCTTGTAGTCCTGTTGCTGTGACTTGATTTATCCTTTGAGAGAAGTAGTGACCCAGTGAACAGTTTTGAATAGACTTAACAGAAATGTGCATAGAGATGGCCCCATGACCCTAAAGCAGTTCAGCCTAGAGTCAAACAGACCTGGGTTTGGACTTTTCTTCTACCTCTTACCAGTTGTATACCTCCTACTCGATTTTCTCATCTATAGAAAGAGGTAATCCTTGCTTCAGAAAGTTGTTGTATTTACAGAGGTAATGTTTAAGCTGCCTCTCCCAAGGATTGTGTTATTCAAGATGGTAGCCAAAAGGTATTTGCAACCTTTCTCCTTTTAAAAATCACAGCCAAGCAACATAACAAGTCAGAGAAATCTGGACCACAAGATAAAAACCAAAACTAGACAGAGAAATAGTTAATGGCTAAGAGAGAGGAAGCAGAGCAGACCTAAGAATCTGCAGAGGGAAACTGTTCCCACTTTCAGGATAGTGTAGTTCACCCTACTATACCCCTGCCCATGTCTATTTCTAGATATTAAGAAATAGATGCTAAGGCCAAAAACAAGCAAACAAACAAAAACACCCTGATCATTCTTACTGTAGCCATCGCTGTACTTATTAATGGATTTGCCCTATACTTTTTTTGAAAGTATGACAATTACGGCCCTAAATATGCCTGCTCTAATTCTCTTCCACTCACTCTTCCATAGCAATCCAGCCAGATATACCACCCTCATCTTAATCTTCTTAAAACTCAGCCTTGAATACGACATCCCTTGGTCAAATATCTTAAAGTGCCTCTTTCGCCCACAGGAAGGATCCTACACTTCTTAAGCAAGTCCCTTGGTATCTTCCCAGTATGTTCTTATAAGGATTCTATGTCAACCAAACTATTTATTCTTTGAATGTGGCTCAGATGGCAAAGAATTTGCCTGCAGTGCAAGAAACCCAAGTTTGATCCCTGGGTCAGGAAGATTTCCTGGAGAAGGAAATGGCAACCCACTCCAGTATTCTTGCCTGGAGAATTCCATGGAAAGAGAAGCCTGGTGGGCTATAGTCTATGGAGTTGCAAAGTTTCGGACACAACTGAGTGACTAACACTTTCACTTTCATGCCTTCTTTAGTCTTTCTGTTCAGAATTCCCTCAATGACTATTTTCCACTTATCAAAGTCTTCCTGTTCCTTTAAGACCCAAGTTCCAGTTTACATCCTCTACAACCACTTTTTCACCAAACCAGCCTTCAACAGATACACTGTCTTCAGAATTATATAGCATTCTTGTCTGCGTCATCCAAATATACTTAGCACCTTCTACCTTCTATTTTTATTAACCCTTGTATACAACTTTCCTGACTCCCCAGTTTCACTATAAATTCCTGAAAGGTTTCAAATTCTAGGCCTTTCCAGAACTACTCCTGAAGCTACAAGTTTTCCCAAGATCCCCCAAAATCAGAGTTCAAAAGCACAGAAGGCTCAGAAGACTCAGAAAGGAGCAAACAAACAAACAAAAAAAGAAATATTCAGAAAATAGTGACATTAGGAAGTCTAAAACATTTGTCATTATTTAGCTTAGAGAAGATAAAGCTGGGAGAGGCCTAAAAGTCTGTTTCAGGCATGAGGGAATATTAGGTTTATGGATGTTCTCAACTTTAACTAAGATGGGACAAAGGATAAGGGACTAATGAGAAGCAATGCAATTTGAGGATTTAGCAGAGACATTGAGAAGAGCTTTATGACCATGAGGATTCTGAGAAGCTGAAAGGTATGTTATCAAGGTTAAATTTTTTCTTGAATTTCTTAAGTTTTTAAAAATAACAATTGGCTTCAGATCTGATATGTAAGGAGTCTGGAAGTTGTCACTCTTGTCCTTACAAGAAAAAGTCAAACAAACTAAAGATCAACAACTTTTCTTTGACCCATCAGAGAACTAAGAACACAGGGTAAAGGGCTACTCATGCTTTTGAAAGACAGGTAAATTCAGCAAGTCACACCCTAGATCTGTCTACCTGAAGCCATAAACTGGTAGGAAAACATAGATGCTAATTTTGACCAACTAGTGTGGACTAGCATCCGAAGGAGAAGCTCCTGGGGACAACAGTCCTGGGAGCCCCCTCCACATGTCTGTGGGCTTCACCTCCAGAATTCCACTAGGTGCCCACAGTGAAGAGCTGATAAAGGCCACTTGTTGCTTTGGCAGAGGACAAGGGAGAGTAATCACCATGAAATACAAAGCATTCTCCATCTCAAAGGCTTACTCTCAAGGAAGACTTTATCAGAGCGTTAGTCCACTGGGGGAAGGAGCTCTTCTCCCAAGGCCCCTCTAGCCTTCTTGTCCCAGCCAAGGGATTGTTGTTGTTCAGTGACAAGGGATTGTTGTTGTTCAGTGACTAAGTCGAGTCCAATTCTTTGCAACCCCATGAACTGCAGCATACCAGGCTTCTCTGTCCTTCTGTATCACCCCACGTTTGCTCAAACTCACATCCATTGAGTTGGTGATGCCATGCAACCATCTCATCCTCTGCTGCCCTTTCTCCTCCTGCTTTCTATCTTTCCCAGCATCAGGGTCTTTTCCAATGAGTTGGCTCTTTGCATCAGGTGGCCAGAGAATTGGAGCTTTAGCCTCAGCATCAGTCCTTCCAATGAATATTCAGGGTTGATTTCCTTTAGGATTGACTGGTTGGATCTCCTTGCAGTCCAAGGGACTCTCAAGAGTCCTCTCCAGAACCACAGTTCAAAAGCATCAATTCTTCAGTGCTCAGCCTTCTTTATAGTCCAACTCTCACATGACTACTGGAAAAACCATAGCTTTGACTATATGGGGAAGCTAAGAAACACTTTGAAGGTCAGAGTAAAGCAACACAGGCCCACCAAAAGACTGAGCTTTACTCTATGTTATGTAACAGGAACTAATTTAGGGTTGTAGGACAACCACACTTCCAAAAAAGAGATCAGATTTGTGGTCACCAGAGGAAGGGGTTTGGGGGAGGGGGAATTGGAGAAAGAAAGTCAAAAGGCACAAACTTTCAGTTATCAGATTAAAATAAGTACCAGGAATGCAACGTACAACATACTCTAACACTGCTGCTGCTAAGTCACTTCAGTCATGTCTGACTCTGTGCGACCCCATAAACGGCAGCCCACCAGGCTCCCCCATCCCTGGGATTCTCCAGGCAAGAACACTGGAGTGGGCTGCCATTTCCTTCTCCTACTCTAACACTGCTATATATTATATATGAAAGCTGTTGAAAGTAAAATGAGTTCTCAGCACAAGAAAAAAAATTTAACTTTAATTTTTTCTACATCTTTAATTTGTATCTATGAGATGATGAATGTTCACTAAACTTGTGATAATTACTTCATGATGTATGTAAATCAAATCATCATGCCATATACCTTAAACTTATATAGTGCTGGATGTCAACTATAATAAAGAAAAGAAAAAAGGACTTCCCTGGTGGTCCAGTGGTTAAGACTCTGTGCCCTCATTGCAGGGGGCAAGAGTCTGATCCCTGGTCAGAAAACTAAGATCCTGCAGGATTAAAAAATAATAATAATAAAGAAAAATAAAAAGACTGAGATTAAATCATAAGATTAGTCAATGCTTCCCCTACCTCATATCTTACCACTGTATGAGTAGGGCTCCCATGTAATAATAGTGGATTGTAGCTGAAGGAATTTCCAGATGCAGATTTTCTCTGAGGAAGACTACTTAGGGAAGCCCAGAGTCAAGAGAAGAGATTAAAAACCAGGTCACTAGACTATTTTGAAGCCTCTGCCACCTACAGCTTCAACAAACATTAATTATAGCCTAACTCCTCACTAGATTAACAGAAAGTCTCACAGTACAAGCTTATTTTGGGGCTGCACGGGTGGCACAGTGGTAAACAATCTGCCTGCCAGTGCAGCAGAGAGGAGATGTGGGTTTGATCCCTGGGTGGGAAAGACCCCCTGGAGGAGGAAATGGCAACCCACTCTAGTACTCTTGCCTGGGAAATCCCATGGACAAAAGAGCCTGGCAGGCAACAGTCCATAAAGGGCCAGATACGACTTAGGGACTCAACAAAGACAGGCCTGCTTACCTCAGTTCCCTTTATAAAATCAAATTTTATAAACTACAAACACTGTAAATGAAGAATGTTTTTGATGGGCCCATCAGTAAGGTAGACATGGCGGAGGAAAGAATACTTTGAGAAGACTGTGTAAATAGGTCAACAGAATCACTATTTGCAACAGCCCGAAGGTGCAAACAATTCAAACGTCTAATAGATAAATGGGTAAACAAGGTGGGGTGCACCCTGCAGGGGTGTACACTGCCTGTGGCTAGTGTCTGAATTGAGGGCAACCTTGCTGAAGCACATGCATATCCCAGTGATGTCTGCACTAACTCCAGGCAGTTAGTATCAGAGTTATATGATGTTCTCAAGCAGAGAGGACACTGCAGGGAGCTGGAGGCACAGGCCTTTAGAAATTCAGGGATTTCACCTCACACCATATCAAACATAAAAGAGTATACTCACATTCCTGTACCAAATACCACTTTGGTTTGAAAAGCCAAAATGTTTTTTATTTATAAATAACTATAAGAGCATCCCAATGGACAGAGGAGCCTGGTGGGCTACACAGTCCATGGGGTCACAAAGAACAGGACATGACTGAGTGACTAAGAGACACCCAACTATAATTTACTTAATTTATTATACTCAGAAATCATGGTGAGTACTTGGGAAATCTTGAGAAGTGAGAAAAGTCTAACCTATAAATGATTTTCACATGTAATCAAAGTTGTTATGGATTCTAAGTTTAGCCATTTATGAGTGGTATGATATTACATTTTATATACCCTTCATTAAACTTGCTATTAGTTTCAGTTATGCAATTTTCTTATTTTAAACCAATGAATGTATTTTTTCAGTTCCCAACTGTTTCATAGACTCCTAAGTCCATGGTGAGTCTGATGCTGTCCAAGATACCCAATGGATAGACTGGTTCTGCTGGGCAACCCAGGGACTCTCTGGGGCGGGAACACAAAGTCCATGTCTTCATCAGCTTGAGCCACCACACACAGAGAAAAAAACCCTCAGACTGAGTGGTCTGAAATTTACCATCCAGTAATCAGAAATTTACCTTCTCACAGTTCTGGAGGCTGGGAACCCTCCAGATTCTGTCAGCATATTTTGTTCTTGATAAGAGCCTTCTTCTTGCTTTGCAGACAGCTGCCTTCTTACTGTATCCTTACATGTAGGGGAGAGAGCAAGCGCTGGGCTCTCTTCCTCTTCTTCAAAAGACACTAACCCTATTGGACTAGCCCACCTCTATGACCTTAGTTCAGTTCAGTTCAGTCACTCAGTCGTGTCTGACTCTTTGTGATCCCATGGACTGCAGCACATCAGGCTTCCCTGTCCATCACCAACTCTCTGAGCTTGTTCAAACTCTTGTCCATTGAGTCCATGATGCCATCCAACCATCTCATCCTCTGTCATCCCCTTCTTCTCCTGCTCTCAATCTTTCACAGCATCAGGGGCTTTTCCCATGAGTCAGTCTTTGCATCAGGTGGCCAAAGTATTGGAGCTTCATCTTCAGCATCAGTCCTTCCAATGAATATTCAGGACTGATTTCCTTTAGGATAGACTGGTTTGATCTCCTTGCTGTCCAAGGGACTCTATGACCTTAATTACCACCTAAAGGCCCTATCTCCAAAGACAGCTACATGGGCGCTGGGGGTGAGGCTTCAACATTTTGTGTGCTTAGTCGCTCAGTTGTGTCCATCTCTTTGCTACCCCATGGACAGAGGAGACTGGCAGGCTACTGTCCATGGGGGTTCTCCAGGCAAGAACACCGGAGTGGGTTGCCATGTCCTCCTCCAGGGGATCTTCCCAACCGAGGAATCAAACACAGGTCTCCTGCATTGCAGGTGGATTCTTTACCATCTGAGCTACAAGGAAGCCCATGAATACTGAAGTGGGTAGCCTATTCCTTCTCCAGGGGAACTTCCTGACCCAAGAATTGAACCAGGGTCTCCCGCATTGCAGGCGGATTCTTTACCAACTGAGCTACCAGGGAAGACCAACATTTTGGTGGGACTCAATTCAGTCCTTAAGAGTTCAGGTTAATTTTTTGGTTATTAATTTATATTTTGTTCTTTCCCCTTTTTTTCCCCTTTCCTCATGTGAAACAAATAGCCTCTGGATACCTTCTTCTTTGGGCTTCCCTGTGTCTCAGCTGGTAAAGAATCCGCCTGCAATGCAGGAGACCTGGGTTTGATCCCTGGGTTGGGAAGATCCCCTGGAGTAAGGGAAAGGCTACCCACTCCAGTATTCTGGCCTGGAGAATTCCATGGAATTGCAAAGAGTCGGACATGACTGAGCAACTTTCACTTTCACTTTTCACCTTCTTCTTTGTGGCGTTTGTATTGCAGGGCAGAGAAGAAACTGCTTACAGTTCACCACCTCTCCTGGCTTTTGTTTTATAAGGTCTTTGTTTACAAGAACTATTTGAGGTGACTAGGCTAGAAAGAAGGGAGAAAGCAAATGTTTTAATGGAAATAAGAGAGAGATTTTACAGGACAGGGAAGAGAGCGGAGATGATCCCACAGGATAGTGGCAAGGTTTCAGAGTGATGACTATGAAGGTAGAGAAATTGCCCTAGGTCCCCCTTGACCTGATGACAGTGAAGATGGCTACCTTTGAGCAGTGAGTGGGTCTGAACAATTATAACAGCAGTGGTGACAATGAAAGACTGAAGACTTAGAGGTCTTCTTACTTCTCCAGGCACCAGTTACATAGACCTTCCAGATTCTTGGTTAGCCCATGAGAAGGAAGGGAGCCCCAATAATGATAGTTTTCATGTCCTACTAGTAGCAGGGGCTTCCCTGGTAGCTCAGGGGTGTAAAAAACAAAACAAAACAAAAAAACCTGACTTGCCGGCAATGCAGGAGATGCGGATTCAATCCCTGGGCCGGGAAGATCTCCTGGAGAAGGAAATGGCAACCCACTCCAGTATTCTTGCCTGGAGGCCCCATCGGCAAAGGAGCCTGACGGGCTTCAGTCCAGTGGGTCGGAATGCGTTGGATTATATACTAAAGCAACTGAGCACTAATAGCAGGACAGGAAAGAAACTTAGAAAATAGAGGTAATTTCATCTATATAAAACTGAAGTGATATTTTCTTACACACCAAAGTTTGTAGCATAAGCTGCCCTTTTTCTGAAGCTAAAGTATCACCATTTTGTTGCCAATGTGATCCACTCTCACTGTGTGGCATCGTAAGGCAGTGATTACATTTGCATCAACTTAAGAATCGAGCATTTACTCATTATTAAACAAGTATTTGTAAAGCACCTACTATGTGCAGAGCACTGTGTGCTGTGCTGGGGAAACCTTAATGTGCACAATGCCAGCCTGCAAGGCTTCTACCAGGAAACCCAGACATTACATATGAAATTAGAGTAAAATGTGATACAGTTAGTGATGATGGGGGAAGTCCAAGTGTTATGAGTACTTAAGGAGACCTAGCAGAACAGTCACAGAGGGACCCCACAGGAAATGGCTAAGATCAAAAGAACGAAAGAAAAGTAGCCAGGCAATAAGGAAAGGGGAAAAGTAGTCATGAAAAGGGGAAAATATTCTACCTACTAAGTATTGAAGAGCCAGTCATTAAAGCGCTTTTGAGTCATCTAATCTAACTATGTGTTCAGCATGGAAATACTCTCCACAATATACTGGCACACTATGGCCCAAAATTTGCTATAAAAATATGTCCCCTACCTGACTCTCAGGTGTGATATTCACCACTTCATATCTGAGGACTTAAGCTAGAAAAGGCAATGGTGTTTCTTGGAGGCAGCGACCATGGACAACAAATAAGCAAAAGCTGACAGCCTAACAGGAGACTTATTATGTGGACACAAAATTATACTGACACAAAGAACAATAGTAAGTCCCAAAGAAGTAATAATACCCCTTAGAAAATGTTCTCTTAAAAATAATTAAAATGTGGGACTTTTCTGGTGGTTCGGTGGTTAAGAATACACCTTTCCATACGGGGGGATGCAGGTTTAGCTCCCCTGGTTGGGGAGCTAAGATCCCACGTGAACTGCAACCAAAAAAACAAAGTATGAGGAAACAGAAATATTGTTACAATATTGCAACAAATTCAATAAAGACTTTTTAAATGGTCCACTTTTTTTTAAGTTAAAAATTGTAATTAAAATGCAAACATTTGGGTTCCACAGTAGTCTAGAAAGGGCTTCCCTGGTGACTCATATGTTAAAGAATCTGCCTGCAATGCAGGAGACGCAGGTTCAATTCCCAGTGTGGGAAGATCCCCTGGAGAAGGAAATGGCAACCCACTCCAGTACTCTTGCCTGGAGAATCCCATGGACAGAAGAGCCTAGAGGGCTGCCGTCCATGGGGTAGCAAAGAGTCAGACACAACTGAGTAAGCACACATAGGCACATGGCCAGAAAAATTCATATATTTAAAATATTTCAGTTTCAATAATACCAAATAATATAGTCATTATTATACACAGAAATAAAAAACATGGAAAAGAAGAAAGGGGAGTTGGGGGGAATGTCTTTCACCAAAATAGATGAACTTACAGTGGAAAGGCAGCCCTCTTGCTTCCTAGCCTTACCTCACAGTCAAATCCTCAAGATCCTATAAGGAGAAAAGGCAACACAGCCTGTCCCTTTAATTCAGTTCATGGCTCATTGGTCAAACTTCAGCCCGTATGGGTCCAGTCTGATTTTTCTAATGAGTTTATCCTGAAGAGAGAAAAGCATTTTGATCAACATTTAGTGAACTTTTCTCTTTCATCAGTGTGGCTGGTTTTATTACATGGTTTGAATTTTGCTGATCTGTCACCCCAGCTACTATCACACTGTAAAAAAAGAAAAAAAAAGTTTAATGAAACCATATTTAAGTGGATATAAATTACTAGCTTTCCTGACTCTGAGCTGATTTTATGCTTTTTCACTTCACTAATTCTTGTTTTAGAAACTTAATTTTATGAGTTTATCTTACACATTTTCACCACTTAACTCTTCTTATTGAAAGTTAAACTTGGAGCTTGCCAAAAGGAATATGATCATAAGCTGGTGCTCAAGGCCAAAAGTAAGCAGCATTATGAAACTGTACTCTTACCTCCTGGCTTTCCATGGTTTTAATCTTGAACTCTGGCTATTAAACTATGTGTAATGTGGTAGTACCTCGCCCTCTGACATATGATGAAGTACAAATCCGAGATTCCCAATTAAAAGAGAAAGGGAGAGAGAGGAAGAATGAGAAACAAAAACAGAAGCCATCCTTCATTTCCAATGCTTCTGTAGCTATCAATGTGTGTGACTTTATAAAAAAATTTAAAAACTCAGGCAAAATAAATTACCAGTGGGAATTTGCTGTATGACTCAGGAAACTCAGATCAGGGCTCTGTGACAACCTAGGGAGTTGGGATGGAGTGGGAGGTAGGAGGGAGGTTCAAGAGGGAGGAGACATATGTATACCTATGGCTGATTCACGTTGATACATGGCAGAAACCAACACAATTTGTTGTTGTTCAGTCACCAATTCATGTTCGGCTCTTTGCGATCCCATGAACTGCAGCGTGTCTGGCCTCTCTGTCCCTCAATATTGTGCTTTACACAATACTGTAAAGCAATTATCCTTCAGTTAAAAATAAATACATTAAAAAAAAAACCCTCAGACATATTGAATCACATTTCCAGGAAGTGTGTCCCTTATACTGCAGGCTATAACATGACTAACAGCTAGTAAACCAGTCTCTCTTTAAGACGTGGACATTTCACAATATAGAGGTCATAGTGCAGTTACTCAAAACAAGTGCCCAGTTCCCCTTCGTGGACAAACTTCGCCTGGCATTCACAACCCTGCCAGGATTTTTTTTTTTTAATTGGAGTATAGTTGATTTACAATGTTATGTTTGTTTCAGGTGTACAGCAAAGTAAATCATTATACATATATCTAGTCTTTTTTTAGATTTCTTTTCCCATATAGGTTATTAGAGATCATTGAGTAGAGCTCCCTGTATATAGCACAGGAAACTCTACCAGGATTGTTTTGAATTTCAATCATCCTAATAGCTTTTTTCCCACCTGCCTTTGCATATCTTCAGCTTATCCTTTCCTATCAAACTTCCCTAGTCAAGCTAACTTTATCCAGAAGGCCCATGGTATTCGACAAGACAATTATCAATGTTTGTCTTCTCCTACTTCCTGACTTGAGGCTCCACTGTTTTGTATTTCCTAAAGCATCCTATTTACCCTTCTCAGTAATTGCAGTGGAATGAGAGAAAGAGTGCTTTTCCTCAAATGGATACAGCAAAGTCATGGAAAGTCTATCACTGCTTGGGTGTGGGTCTTAATCTCTGTACTGTGGCCAGAAATTTGAAAGGCTTTGGTGTGCAAGTCTAGATCACATGTCCAGACACAGAGAAACCCAAAACGTGTGGAGTAAAAACATGCTGTTATCCAAAAGGAAAATCTGGCAGCTTCTTTCAGAAGAGGAAATAGAGGCTGGGCCAGCAAACACAATTTTTATCTACTATATCTCCTAAGCAAAATTTTTTTATTCCAAGACATAATTAAATTTCATATGATTTAATATATCTCTCGAAACCACATATTTATGTGTTTAAGTTCACATAAATAAATAAGAAAAAGTTAAACAATCTAATAGAAAAATGGACAAAGTATAAAAACATGCAGTTTATAGTGAAAGAAGACAAACACCCAGTAAATATAGGACAAGCTGTTTGGCCTCACTCATAATAAAATCCAAACAAGAAAGAGATAATGTCCTTCACTTATCAGAAATATAAATCACATAATGATACTTTTTACTCTTGAAAATGCTTATAGTTGGAGGATACCCAGTACCTGCAACTGGGTAAAGGAAATGGTCCTTAGTGGAAGTGTTAAATTGATGTAAATTAGTAGAGAAAGATCTATCAAATAACTATCAAAACTAAAACTGCTGACTCAGTAAACCCATAGCTAGGAATTTACCTTATTGATATACTTCATGAAAATTCTCCAAGACATGCATATAGCGATAGTCACTGATACATAATTAAACTGCAAACTAACTACAACTGAAAATTACCCAGTGTCCATCAGTAGAAAATAGGATAACTAAACTATGATACATCTATGATACGTCTATTCATACATGAATTTATCATCTACGGAATGCAAGGAGGGCATGAAAGAAAACTAAACAGATCTGTTGGTGGAAAAGCTCTCAGATATAGAAGTGGAAAAAAGCAAGGGCATAACAGTATGCTTTGTATGATATCTTATGTGTGAAAAGGGCAAAGTTTGATGTGGTAAAGTGTACATTTTTCTGGAAATAATCAAAAGGTAATAGAAATTACCCTGCAAAAAGGGAGAAGATGCCAACTTTCCATTTTATACATTTCTCTCATGAGAATACCAAATCTACTAATGATACACATCTATTAAAGTTGATGTTTCTAAACTTTTAAGAGTATTATTTTGTTATTTATTTTTAAGATATCAACAGGGATTATCTGAGTGGAAAGAATATAGATTGTTTTTATCTTTTCTTCTTTGTACTTTTCTGATAAAAGACTACTGGTGTTATATATATTTAAAGTATACACTTAAAAGAAGAATAACTGATGGTGTCCTGGGATAACTTGATGGTATTTAAGAAAATAAAATGTAATAAAACAACATAATAATTGGAAGTTTACTATATAATAGGCAATATACTAAGTACTTCACACACACATATATATATATATATATGTAATTTTATTTAGTCCACAGAATGACATTATGAGATGAGTACTTTTATTATTCCCATTTAAAATGAAAAAATAAAGTAACTTACCTAAGGTTCCTCATTGAGTGATAGAACCAAGATTTAAACCCAGCTACTTTGATTCTAGATCCAGTATATACCAAAGTGTACTTTTTATTGAAAATGTAAATAGAAACTGTCCTTCCATGGGGCCAGATTGTGGAAGAATGTACATTGCCCTCTATGCTACTGTATACTAACTTTTAACTCCTCTTTCAAGTTCCCTGCCCTAAACTGAATTTATAGAATTGAAATGACAACAAATTCTGCCTTCCCTGGGATGGAGAAAATCAAATGAGAAGATTAAATATGTAACATCCTTTAGAAATCGTGACTCACCCCTCAACTCTAAGGTATTATATAATAAGCCCCCCCCCAAAAGGACTGCAGGCTAACAGATGAGTAACCATGCATTTCTGAGCCAGGGGAGGGCTTTTCAAATCGAGGAACAAGCCTGGTTTTAGCAGCATTCACCTGGGGATCACGCTGGGTTTCAGCTCCCTGCAGAGTCTTGAGCCCAGACTATGAGGTAATGGTCTGACCCTCATTTTGAAGCACATAAAATCCAAGGAGGTTAACTAATTTCCCTCAGGTCACACAGAAGCTGCTGGTGAGGTTGGAGCTGAAACAGAAGTTTCTTAATTCCCAGCCACTGCGATGCTCCCAAGACAAGCTCTTGTTGAAGAAATTACATAGTGACACCAGTGCACTTTACAGTCCCCTGGAGAAGAGTCCCAAGAAGCCAAAGATTTCATTTTAAATTGAAAAATCTCAGACTTACAAGAGACTGATGTCTTCTCCAGCCGGCAAATTATGCATCTCTCCAGAAAGTCCAGGAATCGTTCTACATAGCACACCTCGTCTCTTGCAACTAACCGGAAAGACTAGTAAGGAACATAGAGTACTGTTCTCCAGCCAGCAAATGTGTAAGGGTTTATGCATGAGAAACTGTTTCCCTGAAACCATTGATTAGGTGCCTGATGTAAACGACCAACACATCTGCATGGAACTGACGTTCCCCGAATGGAAATGAACTTGAGGGTCAAGGCTACTCAATTATCATCTCAGTTCTATAAATTCAGGGAAGTCTGCTCAAGGTCAGTTGCTATTCCTAAGGGTCACTAACCTCAGATCTCTAAATAAGGAGACCACTTTACAAATCATTAAAATAATTATAGTGATGAGAAACAGTGCAAAGGAGTGTAACACAAGTCCACCTTAGAAAATCTGCATGGAACAAGGATGATCCTGGCTGAAAAACCGACTTTGCAGGGTAACCTTTTGTGGACATACAAGCAGAGGAAAGAAAGAAGAAACTGATCCACAACCCCGTGGTTACTCTCTAAGAAGAGGAGGCAGGGAGACTCCATCTCCTCCTCACCCCTCACCCCAGCCCTCCCACAATACCAGAGAGGATGAGAGGCTCTTCTCCCTGGTATAAACAGCATGTCCCAGGCTACACTAGCTGGGACTGAGAGTTAAGGGCACTGGATGGTTCAGATGGAAGCCAAACATAGCCAGGCAGCCTGCCCTGATCTCACCCAAGATAAAGGAAAATACCCACCTCACTCCAGAAGCATGCAAAAATCCCTGGATTTTCCCTGAGGTTGTGAGAAATAGACCGTGTGATTACCTCTCACTTAGCACTTCTTTAATAAACATCTATTTCTTCCCCCAAATTTCCACTTTCCACAATAATTTCTACAAGTCTTTCCCTAAAGAAAGGTCTATGAAAATCCAAAAGGGAGGTGATATACCTATATGTACGGATGATTCATTTTGCTATACAGTAGAAGCTAACACAGCTTCCCTGGTAGTTTAGCTGGTAAAGAACTCGCCTGCAAAGCAGGAGACCCCAGTTCAATTCCTGGGTCAGGAAGATCCCCTGGAGAAGGGGTAGGCTACCCACTCTAGATTTCATGGACTTCCCTCATGGCTCAGATGGTAAAGAATCTGCCTGCAATGTGGGAGATCTGTGTTTGATCCCTGGCTTGGGAAGACCCCTGGAGGAGGGCATGGCAACTCACTCCAGTATTTTTGCCTGGAGAATCCCATGGACTGAAGAGCCTGGTGGGCTACAGTTCATGGGGTTGCAAAGAGTCAGACATGACTGAACAACTAAGCGTAGCACAGCACGGATGCTAACACAACATTGTAAAGCAACTATACTGCAATAAAAATTAATTAAAACAAAAAAAATAGGTTAAGTACAAGAATTTTCTGACTGAATTATTAGATATCCATAACAAAATAATTCAGAAATTTATTTATGCCCTATATACAATATAATCCATGACCTTCTAGAATAAATTATCCGTCAGGCTCACAGAACCTTGAGCAATGGACAGTACAAGCTCTGATACATAGAAGTTATTTAGCAAGTACTTTAGTGATTAAAATCTGTAAAAGAAAAAGAAAGGCCTCCAACCAAGCTCTCCTTCATGTCTCTGGGTTCTCAGTTTCTTTTCCTGCCTTGATTCTTTCTGTATGCATACTCAGTCTTCTCCCATCACAAGACTTCCTCCTATTTCTGGGATCATGTCAATCAGCAAGCAGAGAGGGCTGGCAGAGCCAGAGGCCAACACTGGGAGAGCCAAGGAGAGGAGAATAGGCTCCAGATTAATTTGGAACAGGCTCCAAATTAATGAGAAGGGCAGACCCTCCTGAAGTAGACAGGCTTCAAGCTGAGATAGGACACAGCTTGCTAACCCATCAGGATGGAAACCCACCCACAGAGCTGGTACTTACACCTCCTGACCCCAGTGCCATGGAATGGAAATAGTAATAGCATAATGAAATGGAAGTAGTAATTGTATCAACTAAATCAGTCACTGTGAGTAGAGTGGTTAGCACAGAGACTAGCGTTTAAAGATGCTGGGTGAATGCCTGCTCTTATAGTGATTTTCCTTATGCTCTGGACCCCTCCCTTCCTGTATCAAATAGTTCACTGCAGTGGTTCTCATATTGTGGCTAAGGACTAATTTTATTTTTTATTTCCCTTTCTGTTGTGGACCAGTAGAGAAAGTATTCTTAGACCTCACTGTGAGTCGTGGTGAATGGCAACTGGCTGGAGCTTTCTTCTTCTTCTTCTTCTTCTTCTTCTTATTTTGGTTGTGCTGGGTCTTCACTGGAGCAGGCAAGCTCTCTAATTGTGGTACGTGGGCTTAGCTGTCCTGCGGAGCAAGTGGGATCTTAGTTCCCTGACCAGGGATTGAACCCATGTCTCCTGCCTTAGAGGACAGATTCTTAACCATGGGACGATCAGGGAAGTCCCTGGCTAGAGCTCTTAAATAGAGTTCCACCAGGCTGGATTACTCTGGGTTCCAGAAATCTTAAAAAATATACTTAGCCTACTATACCTCCACCCTTTTCTTCAAGGCACCAGAGATGTGCTTACCAACCAAATTCCATGACTCTGTCTCCAACCCAGGCATTTGGCTAAACAGTCTGTGAAACAAAGTCCTCATGGGCCCCATTCTTCTGGAGCCAAATCCCCACATCTCCCCACACATTCCCCCCAGCCAACCTCGCACAGAGATGCACTGAAGCAAACAACCCACTCTCACAAGAAAGCCATTTGACAAACTAATTCATGCTATCATATCAGTGACTTGATCAGGGAAGGGAAGGAGAGGGGCTGAGAAAAGGATTTGAAGTGAAAAATAGTAGTCTAGACAGAATAATGCTTAATATAAAGAAACATTAGATAGACAATTACTGGTGAGAATGTGGAGAAATCAGAACCCCTTTGCTAATGTGAATGTAAATTTGTGTAGCTCTTTGGAAAATAGCCTCACATTTCCTCAAAAAGATAAGCACAGAGTTCCCACGTGACCTAGAAATTCTGTTTTTAAGTATCTACCCAAGAGAAAGAAAAATACATGTCCACATAGAAAAAACCCTGAAGGTTTAAACTAGCATTATTGATAAGCACCAAAAAGCAAAAAAGACCCAAATGTCCATTTACTGGTAAATAGAAAAATAAAATGTGCTATCAGCACATAATGGAATATTATTCAGCAATAAAACAAAATGAAGTCCTGATACATGCTACAAAACAGATGAAACTTGAAAACTGACAAGTGATAAGAGATAGTCACAAAGGCCACATATTGTATCATTCCATTTATATGAAATGTCCAGCACTGGCAAATTTATAGGGATAGATTGTAGATATTGTAGATTCATGGTTCCCTATGACTGGGGCTGTAGTGAGTAGAAGGAATGAGGAGGGTCTGCTAAGAGTGTGGGGTTTTCTTCTATAGAGAACCAAAAAAAAATGATGTAAAATTAGATTGTGATGATGTTTACATAACCCTATGTATATAGTACAAAACATTGAATTGTACACTTTAAATGGATAGATTATATGTTTGCTAATCATATGTCAAGTAAGCAAGCTTTTCAAACAAGTAAAAATGTTAGCATTTTGAAAAATCCATTAATGGGACTTGCCTGGCAGTCCAGTGGTTAAGACTGAGCTTCCAGAGGACACAAGTTCAATCACTGGTCAGGGAACCAAGATCCCACATCTTGCCATGTGGTGGGGTCAAAAAAAAAGAGAAAGAATGAAGAGATTTCATGTTTCAGTTGGGGGACAGGTTTGGGAGAACGGTAGAAATACTTCCAGGAGTTTCACACCATGTAGGAATAATCCTTATGTAGAAATGGTTTTCTGCTTGTTTAGTCGCTAAGTCACTTTCAACTCTTTTGCAATCCCATGGACTGTAGCTCCACTGTCAGTGGCATTTCCCAGGCAAGAATACTGGAATAGGTTGCCATTTCTTTTTCCAGGGTTATTCCCAACTCAGGGATAGAACCCGAGGCTCCTGCACTGGCAGACAGATTCTTTACTGCTGAGCCATCAGGGAAGCCTTATGTAGAATACAGGTAAATAAAAATTTAAACTGCACAGACAGATTGGAGTACTTTCCCTTACATTGTGAAGATTTACCATCTGAGTCACCAGTGAAAGTGTCAGTTGCTTGGTCACGTCCAACTGTTTGTGACCCCATGGACTGTAGTCTACCATGCTCCTCTGTCCATGGGATTCTCCAGAGCAAGAATACTGAAGTGGGTAGCCATTTCCTTCTCCAGGGGATCTTCCCAACCCCAACCCAGGGATCACATCCTGGTCTCCTACACTGCAAGCAGATTCTTTACCATCTGAGCCACCAGGAAGCTCCGAATAGGAAAGGGCTCTATACACATGATTCTAATCTATCTACCCGTGTTGACCTGAAAATCCAACTCTTGAAAGGGTTGAAGACACATTGTTTCTAGCAGACGGGGACTGCCTTCTCTTCCCTTCCAGAAGTTGCCAATGAGGTATAGGCCACAGGGGCTGAGCTCTGGGAGGTCCGACAGGCAGAAAACTCCCCCGTGACGATCCAGAGACCACTGTACTAGAGCCAGGGTAGGGCTGTCTATTTACTCCTTTCAGAGACAGCTTGTTCTGACAGTTGGGTTTATAAGTCTAGGTCCACTTAACCTGCCAAGAGAGAGACTGGAGGCAGCATTCATTTGGGATTCATTTTGGGGTGGCTTTTTAAGTATCTGCCCTGGCAAAGAAAGGTTCTGCTGGAGGTTTTGTGTTTGCTTTTTTATGGCACTCTGCTCCCTTCCAAAACTCACTTCTCTCATTTTCTATCATCTATATGGTATCCTCAAACAAATGACAAATTTCAGGTACACATAACTGCTTTACTATTTACAGATCATTTGCAATGTAAATACAATGAGCTCAAGAGTATTCTTGTGTAAAGTGCTAACAAATATTTGTTCTGCGAGGAAAGGCCCAGCCCTCCTGGCCAAGAACTACTTCCCTGAAGCCCTGGGGCCTCTAACTCTGTGTTCCCCTCACCCTTTGGCAGCTGGGATAGCTGACCTCCTAACTCTGTGAAATTGAAAAACTACTTAGTCACAAATGGATATTTAAACAGTTTCATTCCTTGGCTCCTCCCAGAGTCTGTGTTTCTAAAACAGAATTTTGTTTTGGAATAAAACTCTGTTTCCTTCATGTGCTCGCTGGGTCAGAGTGGCCCATACCTGAAGCTGTTCTGATGTAGTGGAGACCACTGTTGACAGAGCCCTCCAGACCTTCTCCTGAATCTGTGGTACTGAAGCCATCCTGGGGTCAAAGTGCTACTGAAAGGCACAGTGAAATCTCCCAAAAGGAAGGAAATTACAGGAGTAATTTCCTGATTGATGGCTGTCTGGGGAAGAGCTTCTCCACAGCTGTCACTGTTGTTCAGTCACTAAGTCATGTCTGACTCTTTACAATGCCATGGACTGCAGCATATCAGGCTTCCCTGTCCTTCACTATTTCCCAGAATTTTCTCAAACTCATGTCCACTGAGTCAGTGTTACCATCCAACCATCTCATCTTCTGTCACCCCCTTCTCCTGCCCTCAATCTTTCCCAGTATCAGGGTCTTTTCCAGTGAATTGGCTCTTCGCTTCATGAGGCCAAAGTACTGGAACTTCAGCTTCAGCATTAGTTCTTGCACTGAATATTCAGGGTTAATTTCCTCTAGGATTGACTGGTTTGATCTCCTTGCTATCCAAGGGACTCTCAAGAGTCTTCTCCAGCACCACAGTTCAAAAGTATCAATTCTTCAGTGCTCAGCCTTCTTTTTGGTCCAACTCTTACATCTGTACATGCTTACCAGAAAAACCATAGTTTTGATTATCTGGACCTTTGCTGGCAAAGTGATGTCTCTGTTTTTTTAATAATACCATGTCATCCTTTGGATCTCAGTCCAAGAGTCAATTCCTCAGGAATTGTTAACAATTTTACAATTGTGTATTTGACTGTCTCTCTCCCTTGACAGAATTATAAGTCCCTGAGTGCAAGAGCTGGAAATATTTTCTCTCTCCATCTTGCCTTCAACAGTGTCTGGGACGTAATAGACATTTAATATGCATTGAATGAATGAGTGAATGAAGCTAGGACTCAACTGAGGTCTATCCCTTCCAAAGCATGTTTTCTTACTTCTTTGGGGAGGGAGGAGTCCTTGGGGAGGGGACAGTTCTGCCACGTGGCATGTGGGACCCTAGTTTCCTAACCAGGCATCAAACTCGAGCCCCTTGCATTGGAAGTGTGGAGTCTTAGTCACTGGACCACCAGAGAAAAGCATGTTTTCTTAAATGGACATTTGCTGCTAAAAAGAGAAAACCCAGTCATATAAAGAGTTAGGGGAAGGGCACTCAAGATGAAGGAGTTAATCCATGCAGAGGACTGCATGTTTAAGAAAGAAAAAAACAGCCAGGGAGCAAGGCGGTATGCCACAGGGACCAGAGCTTCTATTGCTAACTAGCTGTGTGACCTCAGCCTCTCAGAGTCTCATCTAAAAATGAGGCAAACATCATCTATTGTATAGCATTGCTATAAAACTTGTATAAAGTAATCCATGTAAGTACTTAGCCTGGCACATAGTGAAAAGTAACTAAAACTAACGTCTTACAGGATCTGAGACCTTTGAAATATACAGACCTTTATCTAAGAGAAATTTTCTGTCTCTTCATCCTCCTCACCTGTCTCCTCCTTGCTCCTCTCCACCTTTTCTCCACCCTCTCTCTCTCTCTCTCTCTCTCTCTCTGTGTGTGTGTGTGTGTGTCTGTGTCTCTGTCAAATCACTTCCCAAGCTACTGGAGTATATTTGCAAACACACTGGCTGTGACCTTGACATGGCCCCATTCCCACTCCACCACATCCCCTGTCACACACATGGGGACACACACACACATATATACTCTGTGGCAATGTAATCCCTATAAATTCCAGATTCCTGTGCTGTTTAGCTGATCACTGCTTTAAAATAAATCTAAAAGACAGAAAGAAACACACTAAATCCTCATTTTAAATTTGCTGAGGTGTTTTTAACTTTTATCTTCAAATATCTAGGACTTCAAAGTTTCTCTGTACATGCAGTTAAGAAAAAAGGCAGGCTAACATAGAAAGCATCAATAAGAAAAACAGAGTTTATTTGGCAATGGTGCAGAAATATGCTGCCTGAGGCTACTACTCATGAAAATACATTAAAAAGAGAGCTCAGAAAAGCCTTCAACTATTGGGTAAAATGATATAAAAGGCCTGGGTTTTTTTTCACATTTGTAAATATTCGGGGAGATTTTTTTAAAGTTAACTATGACAGAGACATCCTAGTCTATACATGTTCGGGGGCATTCCAGCAGCACGCTCGTCAATTCTAAGACTGGATTGTCAATATTCCATATCAGTTTTCTTCATTTAAATAGCCAGTGGCAACAGAAAACTTCAGTTTAAAGCTCACGGATTTTCCTATTTGCTGCTCTAAGAGCCCATAAACATATGTATCTTTGGAAAACTATCATGTGTTTTCAACTTCCTGAAGAATTCTTGTAAAATATCACTGAACCACATTACCCTTTGTCCTGAGCTTTTATTCCACTAATGGACAAATTGGGAGGAGGCTGAGAACAAATGTGCTATTAATTACCCAGATGGCTTTTTAATAGAACCTTGGATTATTCTTCAGCCGCTAAACACTGTCCAGAAATTTCTTAATAATGCTGGTGTGCAAGGCATTCCTTCCAAGAGAATAAAGATCTCATTGACTGGCAGGCTCAGTTATGCCAGGTTACTTTAGGAGATGGTAGACAAAGGGTAGGTATTGTATAGACCAGAGAGGATGACAGACCATATCTGAGCTGCTCGGTCTCCCCAGCAATGACAGATTTTCTAATTCACTGCAGATTCTCACAAAACTGGGTGGTCAGCTTTGCAGAGAACCAACAGTGGGTCTATTGATTCTGGGTGGGAGCAACATAATTCTGAATTAACCTGAATTGATTCAATACAACAGAGAGCCTTGGTATTGGATTAAAATTAGGATTAATACATTAAATGTTAGGTCAGAATGTTAAGTCCCCGTGCTGAAAGACCTACATGAAGTAAGTCAAAGCCCTTACAAAAAGATATTTTGGCCAGCAGATAATTTGTACTTTTAGACCTTAGAAATACATCACTCAAAATCCACTGGCACAAATGAAGATTTCTATGATACAGCGTATTCTGTTACAGTTTTGTGGGGTTTTTTTTTTTCTCCTTTGGTTATAAACAATCATTTTGAATGTGTGCCCCTTAAGTTCATCAAATATATATATATATATATGTATGTATGTATGTATGTATGTGATGATGAGAGAGAGAGAGAGAGCTTTCATCTGACACAGTAATGGTTGTTAGACAGTCTGGCTCATTTTATGTTCCCGCTTTTGTAAAATTATCTCGCCAGAGGCAAAATCTGCTGCTTCAGGCTTTCCAAGTAGACAGCAATTAACTTTCACTGTGCTCTTTTGCAAACGTATGCTTCTGTTAAATCATGAAAGATGCAAACTACTGTTTTGAATATGTTTTCCCAGCTATGAAATTAATATATTTATATTTAGGAAAATAAGAATAAATATAAATACCTTGCAGTTTCCTAGAGTCATTATTTTAACAAAAATTTTAAACCCTCTTGATTTTCAAACCATATTAAAAATATATATATATATATCCAAATAGCTCTGCCTACCAAAAAGAGTATGAACATTTGTTGCAAAATACAGGTCCTAGTGCATCTAAGCAAAACAGTTCCCAAATGAGCTGAGGGCAAACTAAAATATTTGAAAGCATTAAAACTAAATGTGAGACTTTGTTGGAGAATGTATTTTCTTAAATATTGATATTAACATCACTTTGTTACCTTCCTCTCACTAGTTACCTTCCTCTCACTGCATACATTGTCTTACCTAAAAGAATAAAAGAGTGAAATGACCTTTAACAATTATCTAACACATTAAGAGTACTTTTTCATTTTAAAAATGAGATGCTTATACTTAGATTTTAATAATTTATAAAATACACCTTTTAGTCTTCCTCTTTCTTTTGACCTTCCTCTGTTCTCTTTGCCATGTGATCACTCTAAAATGCAATCAATAAAGGAATTTTTAATAAATTTAAGAAGACTGTTGTCAGCATCTTTCTTTGTAACTTATCAGATTGTCATTTAAAGTACCCCTTATTAGCAATCATAATGGTGGGTCCATGCTGCTTTCATTTAGGCAAGATATATACATTCAGGTCTTCAGATGGACCTAATCTTAAGTAACTTCTGATTTATAGTTTCGGTTTGGGGTTAACCTGCCAGGGGCTCTTTGCCAAGTCTTACTAACTGAAAAAGAGTTTCCATTTCC
This sequence comes from Oryx dammah, assembly GCF_014754425.2. Lineage (NCBI taxonomy): Eukaryota > Metazoa > Chordata > Mammalia > Artiodactyla > Bovidae > Oryx > Oryx dammah. The sequence continues at coordinate 46,477,867 of NW_024070203.1, read as the reverse complement.
ATTTCCCATTTTGATCCAAGTTTGTTTTCCCAATGCTGCCTCCTGCCTCCATTCCTAGCACCTGCACACTGACCCCTGGTGGCGGAAACCAGACCCCCACAAAATCTCTTGACCTTCAAATTAAACTTGTTTCTGGCTTTCAGCTGACAAAGGGTTCAGCTGCCTTTCCCGGAACTCTCTGTATTATTAGTAAAGCCCATTGCTCTTGCATCCCATTCTCAGAGTCCTGCTGGGTAATTCAGTTAATTAATCTAACATAAACTGTGAATGTGAACTTCCATTCCCTTCCCTAGTATAGCAATGTTTTACATCAAAAAAAAAGGTTTCATACATACCTGGACAGAGGAAAAGCTTTTGAGCAGGGGAACTTGGCAGCCAAATCACATCACAGAGGTCTCCAATTCAACATACTCTCAAGACAGACCTGAACCTGTAGTTGTGTAATAAGAACAAGAGCTTTAGAATCAGACTTCATTTTAATCCTGACTTCTTGGTTTACTAGCACTGTGGTCAGAGAAGTAACTTGTCTTCCTGAATTCTTAATTGGCCTATCTGTAAAATGAGGATAATGATATTTTCCTCTGAAAGGTTGATGAAGGGACTATATAAGCAAAGTATCTGGAATATAAATTCTCTCATAAATGTTTGACATTATTCTTTTCAATGGAAAGATGGGATTGCATAAATCTGATGATCACACTTTTGCTTCAAAAACTAAGTATTCAGGACATGAAAAATATAAATGAGATAGGGGGACAAAAGGACAAAAATATTTGAGGTCAAGATTATCCACCCAAAATCAGAGTCCCGGAGGTAAGATGTCTGCTACACATTTGGAGAACTACAGCATGAAGTACAACATGGTATGTCTGTTTTTCAGTTGTAGTAAGTCTGAGGCTGCTGAGTGCAGTTTCCAAAAGAAGTCTTTTAACACCAAATCATATTTCTAAATAAGCCCAGAGAACAGGCAACTCTGACAAACGTACAAGTGTTCAAGAGATGTTTGTTTACACAGACATCCTCTGACACTGTAAATAAGATAATAAGAATGCACACTCCTTTGCAGCAGTCATAAAAGTTAGAATGGAGTTAGGTAGTGTCTAGACGCCTTTGATCAAAAAACAGGGATTAGTGGTTGCTGAATTTACTAATACAATTTTCTTTTCTTTTCTCCAATTATTTCTATTTCCAGCCTCACTTTTAGGATTCAGTTACAGCATCTTGCACTGCTTAGTCAGCAGACATGTGCCATTTGGGGATGCCATGATTCCCCTATTTCAAAATTAAATTTTGAAGCCAGAAGTGTCAAGTTTCATTTCTCATTTAATGTAATTCTATGAGACTTTAGTTAGCATTATAAGACCAAGTCAGGACCCACCGGTCGTCATGTTTCTGGGCATCAAGCATACAATGAGTCATGCTCAAGGTCTTGCTATTAATTATTTCCCCTTGCACTACCTACTACAGACTTTTATCAGTTAAGTAAATAATTGTAACAAAACATGGAGAGATACATGCTAAGATACATAATAAACATACAGTTTAGCTAGAAAGATTCAATATACATAATTAATAATAAAGCATTAGGGTATAAATTATACCAAAACATTACTGTAACATTAAAAAAAATTTTTTTTTATTTTGTATTGGGGTATAGCTGATTAACAATGTTGTGATGGTTTCAGGTGAATAGTGAAGGGACTCAGCCATACATATACATGTATCCATTCTCCCCCAAACCCCCTCCCATCCAGGTTGCCACAAAACATTGAGTAGAGTTCCATGTGCTCCACAGTAGGTCCTTGTTGGTTATTCATTTTAAATATAGCAGTGTGTACACTTCACGGCTTCCCCAGTGGCTCAGTGGTAAAGAACTGCAATGCAGGAGATGCCAGAGACATGGGTTTGATTCCTGGGTTGGATCAAAGATCACCTGGAGGAGGGCATAGCAACCCACTCCAGTATCCTTGTCTGGAGAATCCCATGGACAGAGGACCCTGACTGGCTATAGTCCAGTGGGTTCCAAAAAGTTGGACTCTACTGAAGCTACTGAGCATGCCCATCCCAAACTCCCTAACTATCCCTTCTCCTCATCCTTCCCTCTGACAACCATAAGCTGGTTCTTGAAGTCTGTGAGTCTATTTCTGTTTTTTAAATAAGTTCATTTGTATCATTTATTTTTAGATTTCACATATAAGGGATGTCATAGGATATTTTTCCTTCTCTATCTGACTTCACTGTAACACTTGATAATCATTAAATGTTCCTTAAGAAAATAATCTGGGGACTTCCCTGGTGGTCCAGTGGATAAGACTTGGTGATTCCAATGCAAGAGGCTGAAGTTCGATCCCTGGTCAGGAAACTAGATTCCACACGCCACAGCTAACACCCAGTGCGGCCAAATACATTGATTAGTTAATTTTTTAAAAAAAGAAAGAATAGAATCTGCACCAAAGGCTACACCAGGAGATATTTTCTCTTCCTGTGTTGTTTATTTCACCTCATGTTGAATTCCCAACAGATCAGGATTTAATAATAGCATCCATCATAGATGGCCATGCATTTGCAATTTTCTGCAGTATCAGAAAAGTTCTTTTTATTACAAGACAGGCTTAATTGTAAGACTGCCTGAAGACACAGACCGAAGACACAGACCCAGGGGATAATTTTATAGAGAGATTTCTGTGTATCTGCTTGACTGCCAGGGGGATGGAATACAAAGGGACAAGCTAATCCCTTTCTTCTGAAGCTCATGCTAAGTGAACATTCTGATCTCTTCTCTCCTCAAACTCTTCCTTACTTGCTGCAGCTAACTGGTCATGCCCTCACAGAAAGGTGGCTTCTGGGAAGAGATGGAACTGTTGCTGAGAGGAAACAAATTCCTCCTTCAGCCCGAGCTGTTATAAGATGTAAACTGAGACTGTAGGGAACAGAGGTCATAAAAAAAGATGAGGAGTGGTCTTCGTAGAGAAGATCTGTAGCCATGGTGAATTTTCCCTGCCTGGAGTAAGAACTGAAAACTCAGATAAGACCCCAAGCTCTCATTTTCTCTTTTTTCCTGGGTACGTTTTCCTCTTATAATTTTATATCCTTAATATTCTCGAAGAGATTATTTGTTCTTTTTTGACTCAGAGTTTTCCCATGTTCGCTAAATTCTTTGTTCTCTAGAACAACCTCATTGTTTTTCTCTTAGGCTAGATGATTCTATTTTACACTGTTTACTAGGATACCATCTGATTATAAATATGGATTTATTCTCCTTTTAATAATTCTGTAACAGCTTCTTCTTCAGATGAAAATCTGGTTTCAGTGTAGCTCTCTATGATGAAATATACCTAACTGAGGGGGAAATAATCCTCTCGTTCTCTGAGAAGTACAAGTTTCCTGATGTATACATTGAAGATGAATATTCTTCACAAAAACTCAAAAAAATGTTGGTTTTATGAATTATGCAAAGTCTGGATAATTATGAAACATTTTATTTACTCTTTTCAGAAAATACTCAGAAGTACAATGCTGAATTATTAAAAGTACCAATGTGTGCCAATTGATAAGAAAGTTAACCAGAATGTAACTTACTAAAAATACTTTTCTACCAAAGGAAAAATAAAAATCTGAAAGCAGCATTCACTAGAGTAACAAAATTATCAAGTTTCAAAATCAGACTTTACCTTAAAATGCCATTTCTGTAGTTCTTGATATCTGAAAATTTTCATCAGTCTTTATCAGGAAATATGGTACCCAAATCTCCAAGGTCCTAGCCCAGGATTTTAACAATGCAGCTTCACTTAGAAATTTTTTCCTCAAGGTCTTTTAATCACATGGTAAAGACATAAGAAAGCAGATTTTGGCAGAGAAAGACCTATATAACCTTTCATTACAGTTCAAAAGGAAAAAATCTTTTGGCAGTTGGTGACATTATTAAAATGTAAATATTAATATTTTATTTTGATATCACTTTGTATTCAGCCAAATATTCACCTTTAAAAAAAAAACTGGCTTCAAAAAAATTGTCCCAGTTTTCCCTTAACATTTGAATCAAAATATATGTTAATTAAAATGAAATCCACACATTCCTAGTTTATTCCTCCTAATTTTTCAACACTTTTTCTTTGGAAGATCATCTGGCAGCGAAAAAGCCTTAATCCATTACCAGATTTGGTCATTTAATTATTAAATTATATTTGACCAATAATTATTAAATCATAAGTTTGGAAAATTGACACCTGTAGATTTTAAACACTTTAATGAATGAATAAATGAATGAGTGAATAAGTAGGGGACAATTCAAAACCATCCAGATAATACTTAGATAAGGTTCCTAAATTCTATAATGGTATGGACCTAACAGAAGCAGAAGATATTAAGAGGAGGTGGCAAGAATACACAGAAGAACTATACAGAAAAGATCTTCATGACCCAGATAACCACGATGGTGTGATCACTCACCTAGAGCTAGACATCCTTGAGTACGAAGTCAAGTGGGCCTTAGAAAGCATCACTATGAACAAAGCTAGTGGAGGTGATGGAATTCCAGTTGAGCTATTTCAAATCCTAAAAGATGATGCTGTGAAAGTGCTTCACTCAGTATGTCAGCAAATTTGGAAAACTCAGCAGTGGACACGAGACTAGAAAAGGTCAGTTTTCATTCCAATCCCAAAGAAAGGCAATGCCAAAGAAAGCTGAGGGCAGAATTAATGCTTTTGAATGTGGTATTGGAGAAGACTCTTCAGAGTCCCTTGGACTGCAAGGAGATCCCACCAGTCCATCCTAAAGGAAATCAGTCCTGAATATTCATTGGAAGGACTGATGTTGAAGCTGAAACTCTAACACTTTGGCCCCCTGATGTGAAGAACTGACTCATTTAAAAAGACCCTGGTGTATGATCTTTTTAATGTGTTGTTGGATTCTGATTGCTAGAATTTTGTTAAGGATTTTTGCATCTATGTTCATCAGTGATATTGGCCTGTAGTTTTCTTTTTTTGTGGCATCTTTGTCAGGATTTGGTATTAGGGTGATGGTGGCCTCATAGAATGAGTTTGGAAGTTTACATTCCTCTGCAATTTTCTGGAAGAGTTTGAGTAGGATCAGTGTTAGCTCTTCTCTAAATTTTTGGTAGAACTCAGCTGTGAAGCCGTCTGGACCTGGGCTTTTGTTTGCTGGAAGATTTCTGATTATAGTTTCAATGTCCATGCTTGTGATGGGTCTGATAAGATTTTCTATTTCTTCCTGGTTCAGTTTTGGAAAGTTGTACTTTTCTAAGAATTTGTCCATTTCTTCCACATTGTTCATTTTATTGGCATATAGTTGCTGATAGTAGTCTCTTATGATCCTTTGTATTTCTGTGTTGTCTGTTGTGATCTCTCCATTTTCATTTCTAATTTTATTGATTTGATTTTTCTCTCTTTGTTTCTTGATGAGTCTGGCTAATGGTTTGTCAATTTTATTTATCCTTTCAAAGAAACAGCTTTTGGCTTTGTTGATTTTTGCTATGGTCTATTTTGTTTCTTTTGCATTTATTTCTGCCCTAATTTTTAAGATTTCTTTCCTTCTACTAACCCTGGGGTTCTTCATTTCTTCCTTTTCTAGTTGCTTTAGGTGTAGAGTTAGGTTATTTATTTGACTTTTTTTGTTGTTTCTTGAGGTATGCCTGTAGTGCTATGAACTTTCCCCTTAGAACTGCTTTTACAATGTCCCATAGGTTTGGGGTTGTTGTGTTTTCATTTTCATTCATTTCTATACATATTATGATTTCTTTTTCAATTTCTTCTGTGATTTGTTGGTTATTCAGCAGCATGTTGTTCAGTCTCCATATGTTGGAATTTTTAATAGTTTTTCTCCTGTAATTGACATCTAATCTTACTGCACTGTGGTCAGAAAAGATGCTTGGAATGATTTCAATTTTTTGTAATTTACCAAGGCTAGATTTATGGCCCAGGATGTGATCTATCCTGAAGAAGGTTCCATGTGCACTTGAGAAAAAGGTGATCATACACCATGACCAACTGGGCTTTATCCCAGGGATGCAAGGATTATTCAATATCCACAAATCAATCAATGTAGTACACCACATTAACAAATTGAAAAATAAAAGCCATATGATTATCTCAATAGATGCAGAGAAAGCCTTTAACAAAATTCAACATCCATTTATGATAAAAACTCTCCAGAAAGCAGGAATAGAAGGAACATACCTCAACATAATAAAGGCTATATATGACAAACTGACAGCAAACATTATCCTCAATCGTGAAAAATTGAAACCACTTCCCCTAAAGTCAGGAACAAGATAAGGGTGCCCACTTTCACCACTACTATTCAACATAGTTTTGGAAGTTTTGGCCACAGCAATCAGAGCAGAAAAAGAAATAAAAGGAATCCAAACTGGAAAAGAAGAAGTAAAACTCTCACTGATTGCAAATGACATGATCCTCTACATAGAAAACCCTAAAGACTCCACCAGAAAATTACTAGAGCTAATCAATGAATATAGTAAAGTTGCAGGATATAAAATCAACACACAGAAATCCCTTGCATTCCTATACACTAATAATGAGAAAATAGAGAAATTAAGGAAACAATTCCATTCACCATTGCAATGAAAAGAATAAAATACTTAGGAATATATCTACCTAAAGAAACTAAAGACCTATATATAGAAAACTATAAAACACTGGTGAAAGAAATCAAAGAGGACACTAATAGATGGAGAAATATACCATGTTCATGGATCAGAAGAATCAATATAGTGAAAATGAGTATACTACCCAAAGCAATCTACAGATTCAATGCAATCCCTATCAAGCTACTGGTGGTATTATTCACAGAGCTAGAACAAATAATTTCACAATTTGTATGGAAATACAAAAAAACCTCAAATAGCCAAAGCAGTCTTGAGAAAGAATGGAACTGGAGGAATCAACCTGCCTGACTTCAGGCTCTACTACAAAGCCACAGTCATCAAGACAGTATGGTACTGGCACAAAGACAGAAATATAGATCAATGGAACAAAATAGAAAGCCCAGAGATAAATCCACACACCTATAGACACCTTATCTTTGACAAAAGAGGCAAGAATATACAATAGATTAAAGACAATCTCTTTAACAAGTGGTGCTGGGAAAACTGGTCAATCACTTGTAAAAGAATGAAACTAGAACACTTTCTAACACCATACACAAAAATAAACTCAAAATGGATTAAAGATCTAAATGTAAGACCAGAAACTATAAAACTCCTAGAGGAGAACATAGGCAAAACACTCTCCAACATAAATCACAGCAAGACCCTCTATGATCTACCTCCCAGAATACTGGAAATAAAAATAAAAATAAACAAATGGTACCTAATTAAAATTAAAAGTTTCTGCACAACAAAGGAAACTAAAAGCAAAGTGAAAAGACAGCCTTCAGAATGGGAGAAAATAATAGCAAATGAAGCAACTGACAAACAACTAATCTCAAAAATATACAAGCAACTTATGCAGCTCAATTCCAGAAAAATAAATGACCCAATCAAAAAATGGGCCAAAGAACTAAATAGACATTTCTCCAAAGAAGATATATAGATGGCTAACAAACACATGGAAAGATGCTCAACATCACTTGTTATCAGAGAAATGCAAATCGAAACCACAATGAGGTACCATTTCACCCCAGGCAGAATGGCTGTGATCCAAAAGTCTACAAGCAATAAGTGCTGGAGAGGGTGTGGAGAAAAGGGAACCCTCTTACACTGTTGGTGGGGATGCAAACTAGTACAGCCACTGTGGAGAACAGTGTGGAGATTCTTTAAAAAACTGGAAATAGAACTGCCTTATGACCCAGCAATCCCACTGCTGCGCATAGACATCGAGGATACCAGAATTGAAATAGACACGTGTATCCCAATGTTCATTGCAGCACTGTTTATAATAGCCAGGACATGGAAGCAACCTAGATGCCCATCAGCAGACGAATGGATAAGAAAGCTGTGGTACATATACACAATGGAGTATTACTCAGCCATTAAAAAGAATACATTTGAATCCGTTCTAATGAGGTGGATGAAACTGGAGCCGATTATACAGAGTGAAGTAAGCCAGAAAGAAAAACACCGATACAGTATACTAACACATATATATGGCATTTAGAAAGATGGTAACAATAACCCTGTATGCAAGACAGCAAAAGAGACACAGATGTATAAAACAGTCTTTTGGACTCTGTGGGAGAGGGAGAGGGTAGGATGATTTGGGAGAATGGCATTGAAACATGTATAATATCATATAAGAAACTAATCGCCATTCCAGGTTCGATGCAGGATACAGGATGCTTGGGGCTGGTGCACTGGGATGACCCAGAGGGATGGTACAGGGAGGGTGGTGGGAGGGGGGGTTCAGGATGGGGAACACGTGTACACCCATGGCAGATTCATGTTGATGTATGGCAAAACAAATACAATATTGTAAAGTAATTAGCCTCCAATTAAAATAAATAAATTTTTTAAAAATAGAAAACTAAAAAATAAAAAGACCCTGATGCTGTGAATGATTGAAGGCAGGAGGAGAAGGGGATGACAGAGAATGAGATGATTGGATAGCATCACCAACTCAATGGACTTGAGTTTGAGTAAGCTCCGGGAGTTCATGATGGACAGGGAAGCCTGGCGTACTGCAGTTCATGGGGTCACAAAGAGTTGGACATGACTTAGTGACTGAACTGAACTAAATTCTATCAGTAAGTAATGATTGAAAATTTTATATGTGTTGTACACCCTAAACTAATACAGTGCTGTTATGACAATTTCATCTCAATAAAAATGGGGGAAAAAAAGAAAATATTAGCCCAGTGCCAAAGAAAACCTCTCTTTCCTTCAAATATTAATTTAGCCAATATAAATACAATTTTCATACATTTTATAGGCTCTATTATAAATTCCCATATGTTCTATATAAGCCATTTTTGAAATGTAAATCTCTCCAAACTTTGTAATAATGCACATATTTACTAAAAGTATGGAAAATATTGGCAAAATAAAACTTCCCATTTAACATGGGAATATGAGAGAAAAGTTGCTAAGACTTATAAGTTGGCCACAGGATGTGAATCTAAACCTCCAACAACAGCTACCACCTACTAAGGGCTTATAATGTGCCAAGCACTTTGCTCTATGCCCCATGTACATTATTTTGTTTAATCCTAATGAAAACCCTAAGAGGTCAGTAATACTTCTATGCCCATTTTGCAGATTTGAAAACTGGAGTTTAGACATATTGAGTAGCTAATCCCAGGTTTCACAGTTGGTGAGGGGAGCCCTGGTTTAAACCTCAGGATTTTGAGTGTCCACAGCTGGCAGCCTTAAGTATTCTTAAATGAAACTGCAGTGGGGAAGACAATGAAAGTCACAAAATACAGCTGTCACTGCAACAAGCAGTCAGTCCCTGCTTGTGGGATTTTCCCAGCCCTCTCTGCCACTTGGACTATTGCTCTCTCCTTTGCCTGTTTTTTGGTTACCAAGGAAGGTAAGTAAGAGATTAATGTCAAGGCTCCTGTAAAACATAATGCCATAAAGGGACTCTAATCCGAATCCAGATTTTATCCAGGCAGATCATAGAAATTGTTCTCAGGGAACCACAAAACTCAAATACAGTTATCAACTATGATCACTTTTTAACTAGCTGCAAGGTGATGTGTTTCTAGGATACAAGGAAGCATCTAGTGTCTCTATTACCCTAGGACTAGACTGATTACACCATTACAGCAAGAGCTTGCTTAAGACACTTTCTTACCTTACACAGAGACTAGGCAAAGTCATAGATAAAAACAGAATGGCTCAAGAAGCGCTTTACCCAAATGAAAAAACCAAAACTCTTTTCAATGACAGAAATTATGATTTAAGAGCACCAGGTATATGGCTTCTTTTCTAGGTAGCAGTTAGAGAGTTTGGGAGAAAACATCATTCCTTTCATAGTGGATATAATTGCTGTGATTTTCAGTCCACAACTTGTATGGTTTCATTTCTCCAGGCTGCCCCCCAAGAAAAACAAAGTGAATATTTAATAATCATGAACTAAATGTAGCTTAATTATAGAACAAAAGCATCTACTGGTTTTGTGGTTAGACAGACAATTTATCAAAGGGAGATTCATACCTGAGTCCGGAGAGAGTGATGACTAGCTTTCCACGGGGGTAGCATTTGGAATTACTCCGGAGACTTGTATAAGAAGAACCTAGACGTTTTAAGGCCATTATCAATCAGAACCACTTTCACATCTAGTTTTGAGATCAGAGGAGACACTCAATTTCCAAGAAACTCAGTTCCTTCACTTGGGGTTTCTAAGCAATAAACCTCCCTCATCAGATTGACTTGGCCACAAATTCCAACTCAGATTTCGTACTTTGTTTTCTTAAGGAAGTGTATTTCCCTCCTCAGATGCTCTGTCTCTCTTCACTTGTTCTGGAGTGATTGTGTTTGCTTTCAGTTTTGTTGACAGGATAAACCTGCTCAGGACCAAACTCGCAGCCAAACTCAGAAGCTTGCCTCAGACCACCCCATATTTGGCGATAACCTTCATTTTCTTCTCTCTAGATACAAATCCTGCGTGCAAGTGTGCTAAGTCACTTCAGTCATGTTCAACTATTCGCAACACCATGGACTGCAGCCCACTAGGCTCTCCTGTCCATGGGATTCTCCAGGCAGGAATACTGGAGGGGATTGCCATGTCTTCCTCCAGGGGATCTTCCTGACCCAGGGATCAAACTCCCATCTCTTACATCTCTTGCATTGGCAGGCAGGTTCTTTACCACTAGCACCACCCAGGAAGCCCCAGATACAAACCCAACATATCCCTAAAAACAGCTCAAGTCCCCCTTTTTTTAAATCAAAACTCTCTCTGATAATTCTCAGGTGAAGTGTTTGCTTCTTCCCATGACCAACCTCCATAGCATTCATGTGGCATCATCATGCGTTTCCTGGCACAATTAATAATTTTTATGTCTAAAATTATAATTTTACTTAAATTATTACTTTTTCTCACTGAATGAATTAACAGACAACAAAATCAATCAAAATCCTCCCCAAACTGCACCTGCTTCAGTGACTTCCACACAATATCTGCTCAGTAAGTCAGAATCTGAGTTCTCTGTAGAAGACAGCTCTTTGTGCTACAGAGACTGGGCTTGGGTTGACACTCTAAACTGCAAACTGAAGAATCCAGATAAATTATGAAATCTCAGTCCAGCTGCTCAGAGTTAATCCAGGGGTTGGGAGGACTCTAGGGAGCTGGGTTAAGACTGGTTACTCCTCACGCCCCCCATTAGGATGTTTCATAGTCAGATTGTTATGAATTGTTTTTATTTCCCATAAGGAAAACTCAGTTCAGTTCAGTTCAGTCACTCAGTCGTGTCTGACTCTTTGCGACCCCATGAATCACAGCACACCAGGTTTCCCTGTCCATCATCAGCTCCAGGAGTTCACTCAAACTCACGTCCATCAAGTCAGTGATGACAACAAGCCATCTCATCCTCTGTCGTCCCCTTCTCCTTCTGACCCCAATCCCTCCCAGCATCAGAGTCTTTTCCAATGAGTCAACTGTTCACATCAGGTGGTCAAAGGACTGGAGTTTCAGCTTCAGCATCAGTCATTCCAATGAACATCCAGGACTGATCTCCTTTAGAATGGACTGGTTGGATCTCCTTGCAGTCCAAGGGACTCTTGGACTTCAACACCACAGTTCAAAAGCATCAATTCTTCGGCGCTCAGCTTTCTTCACAGTCCAACTCTCATATCCATACATGACCACAGGAAAAACCATAGCCTTGAGTAGACAGACCTTTGTTGGCAAAGTATTGTCTGTGCTTTTTAATATGCTATCTAGGTTGGTCATAACTTCCCTTCCAAGGAGTAAGTGTCTTTTAATTTCATGGCTGCAGTCACCATCTGCAGTGATTTTGGAACCCCCCAAAATAAAATCTGACACTATTTCCACTGTTTCCCCATCTATTTCCCATGAAGTGATGGGACCAGATGCCATGATCTTCGTTTTCTGAATGTTGAGCTTTAAGCCAACTTTTTCACTCTCCTCTTTCACTTTCATCAACAGGCTTTTTAGTTCCTCTTCACTTTCTGCCATAAGGGTGGTGTCATCTGCATATCTGAAGTTATTGATATTTCTCCCAGCAATCTTGATTCCAACTTGTGCTTCTTCCAGCCCAGCGTTTCTCATGATGTATTCTCCATAGAAGTTAAATTAGCAGGGTGACAATATCCAGCCTTGCCGTACTCCTTTTCCTATTTGGAACCAGTCTGTTGTTCCATGTCCAGTTCTAACTGTTGCTGCCTGACCTGCATATAGGTTTCTCAAGAGGCAGGTCAGGTGGTCTGGTATTCCCATCTTTTTCAGAATTGTCCATTGTTTATTATGATCCACACAGTCAAAGGCTTTGGCATAGTCAATAAAGAAGAAATAGATATATTTCTGGAACTCTCTTGCTTTTTTGATGATCCAGCAGATGTTGGCAATTTGATCTCTGGTTCCTCTGCCTTTTCTAAAACCAGCTTGAATATTACAAAATAGATTTATATGTACCATTTTTGAGGCTTCCCAGGTGGCGCTCATGGTAAAGACTCCACCTATCAATGCAGGAGACATAAGAGAAGCAGGTTTGATCCCTGGGTCAGGAGAATCCACTGGACAAGGGCATGGCTGCCCACTCCAGTATTCTTGCCTGGAGAATCCCATGGCCTGGAGGTCCACAGTCCATAGGGTCGCAAAGAGTCTGACATGACTAAAGTTGACTAAGCGTTCATGCACATACAATCTTTGGTATCTTTTTTCCCTGAATCAGTGTTTTCAAGATCTGCTGCCACTGGGGCTTTCTCTAACTATAGTTAACTCCAGATCCTGGACTTGTCTTTAGGTTGGACTTGGGCAACATGTTGAAATTAGAAAATAATAAAGCTGATGGTTGCTTAAAAAGTTAAACATAGATTTACCATATGACTCAACATTTCCACTCATGTATATGTTTCCAAAATTAAAAACAACCAGGCAACTACTTGTACACAAATGTTCATAATAGCACTGTTCACAGTAACCCATATATCCACCAATGGATAATGAATAAATAAAATGTATTAGATACCTAAGATGGAATATTGCATGCCAAGTCACTTCAGTTCAGTTCAGTTCAGTCGCTCAGTCGCATCTATCTCTTTGCGACCCCATGAATTGCAGCACGCCAGGCCTCCCTGTCCATCACCAACTCCCAGACTTCACTCAAACTCACATCCATCGAGTCAGTGATGCCATCCAGCCATCTCATCCTCTGTCATCCCCTTCTCCTCCTGCCCCCAATCCCTCCCAGCATCAGAGTCTTTTCCAATGAGTCAACTCTTGACATGAGGTGGCCAAAGTATTGGAGTTTCAGCTTTAGCATCATTCCTTCTGAAGAACACCCAGGACTGATCTCCTCTTTAGGACCCCATGGACTGTAGCCCACCAGGCTCCCCTGTCCATGGGACTCCCCAAGGGAAAATACTGGGGTGGGCTGCCATGCCCTCCTCCAGGGGATCTTCCCAACCCAGGGGTCAAACTCCTATCTCTTGCAACTCCTGCACTGGCAAGTGAGTTCTTTATCACTAGCTCCACCTGGGAAGCCCAAGATGGAATATTACTCAGCCTTGAAAAGGGATAAAGCTTTTTATGATAGGTGCTATATGGGGTTGCATAGAGTCAGACATGACAGAAGTGACTTAGCAGCATAACATCAAAAATATTATATTAAGTCAAAGGTGTCCCCACAAAAGGTCAAAAGGTCACATACTGTATAATCCAATTTGTATGAAATATCCAGAACAGGTAAATACATAGAGATGAGAAGATTGGTAGCTGTCAAAAGCTGACAGGGAGAGGATAAGCAATGATTGCTTAACAGGTAAAATGTTTTATTTTGAGCTGATGAAAAATGGTTTAGAAGTAGACAGAGGTGATGGCTGCACAACATTGGGAAGGTATGGAATGCCAGTGAATTGTACACATTAAAGTGGTTACTTCTATGTTGAATGGATTTCACGTCAATAATAAAATAACAGTTGGGAGATTGGGATCAACATATATACACACTACTACACATAAAATAGGTAACTAATGAGAGCCTGCTATACAGGGAACTCTATATTCAGTGCTCTGTGGTGACCTAAATGGGAAAGAAGTCCAAAAAAGAGGGGATATATGTACATGTATAGCTAATGCACTTTTCTGTATAGCAGAAACTAACATAATATTAGTAAAGCAACTATATTCCAATAAAAAATAAAATTTTAAATAATTAAAAATCAATAATAATAACAAAGTTTGTCTGGTACCTACAGTTCCTATTGCCCCAAATACTATAGTAGGAGGGAGAAGGAAAGCCTCACTTAAGCAGGGGAACCTTTTTGGAGACATTATATTGAAGCAAAGACCTGAAAGACAACTAGGATTTAAACTAAGTAAGGAAGGTAGAGATAGATGGGGAAAAGAGGAAAAGAGAAAAACAATCCAGGGAGATATTGTCTACATGATGATTTAGCAATATAACAGTGACAGAAATTATTTCTCCTTTCCCATAAAATCAAATGAATAAATATGTTTTCATCATCTTCTATTTGTGGGGAGCCATGCTAGGTGCTGGGAGAAACAGACCAACAAAAGGCATAGTCTGACAAGAGAAATAAAACTAGCATTTATTGAGCAGCTCCAATATGATGGATATTTTACATGTGCATGTGTGCTCGGGAGCTCCAGCTGTGTCCAACCCTTTGCGACGCCATGGACTGTAGTCCGCCAGGTTCCTCTATCCATGGGATTCTCCAGGCAAAAACACTGGAGTGGGTAGCCATTTCCCCCTTCAGGGGACCTTCATGACCCAGGGTTCAAACCCATGTCTCCTGTGTCTCCTGCATTGCAGGCAGATTCTTGACCCCTGAGCCACTGGGGAAGCCTATATTTTACATGTATTATCTCAATTAATCCTTTAAAGAGATCAAAGCAATAAGTGTGATTAATCCTGTTAACTTGCCCAACATTTCACAGCTTCTAAATAGAAAATACAAGATTTCATCCAAGTGTGCCTGACTGCAGGGTCCACCTTCTTGCCACTACAGCAGGACATAATTAGAGTGGCTGGAAGCTGAGTAACTTGTTAAGACATCAGTGGATAGATGTCACAAAGTTGAGCACAATGCTCCCTCCAGATTGAAGGACCTGGAAAAAACTGGGATCAGATCTGGAGAGAAATAAATGGCCCAGATCCCAGAACCAGAAAGTGGAGGCAACAAGGAAAAGGCTTGGACATGAACTGTCCCTGAAACTTCCCCAACCCCCATTGTACTGAGTGGAGGGAGCCTTTTTTCTGCACTGGTCCTTACCCCATCAGAGTGCTCCACAAATTCAGTGCTTGGTTTTATATTTTTATTCATGTCCCAGTTCTACCATTTAATAGCTTTGAATAAATTACAGAAAGGTGTAATTCTCTGTGTCTTGGTTTACACATCTAAAAAACTAGAATAATAGTAAACAAAAAATCTGGATTAAATGAATACATATTTTACAAAGGGCTTACATGTCAACAACACACAAGTGCTCAACAAATATTGTTTTTGTTTAGGATGTTGTTGTACTACTATTTCCTTGCCAAGAATTCCCAGCTTGTCCAAAGCACAGACCATGTCCTTTTTCTTAATCTCCAGCCTCTAAAACAGAGGTTGGAGCATAGTCAGTAAACAGCAAGTTCTGAGTCAAGGCAGTGGTGAACCTAGCACTATATTGGCTAGGGAAATTTTCAAGACCTCAGCATCCCTTAAAATCTCACTCTTTTGTTGTAAACAAAACTGTAATATAGAGATTGTCAGTTACCAAATATTTATTGAGCACCTACGATCTGGAGGGTCCAGCACTAGGAATGCAGGGCTTTCTAAATTGCCAGGATTACATTTAATCCACTTGGTTGATTTATCATTAAGTTTAGACAGGGAAATAAATAAGAATACACACACTTGCATAGCCTCAAGAGAAATAACCTGTGCAGTGTCAAAGTTCTGGCTATCATTACAAAGAAAACATTGCTACTCATGTACAAAACAAACTATGATCCATTAACTCAGCACAGAAGTCCTTTTTGGCTCCATAAAAGCTGGCACCCAAGCAAGTTTTGTAGTCACACTGCCAAAAAATACCTGGCTGATACATTTTAACGTCCTTCCTTGCTTTCTCTCAGACATATTTCAGTAATTGCCTGTCTGCAGGTACAAGATGCTTACAGGAAGTGATTAATCTTTCATGAGACTATTCTACTATTCCTTAATGCAGTATAATAAAAGCTCAAAGGGACAGCTACAGTCATGTCAGTGCATGCTTTAAGGAAAGGAAGTTTTAATGGGAGGTAAATCTGATCACACGATAGCAGTCAATGATGAAATCTCTTTTTTGAAAGAAAGCAACCCAAAAGGGCAAATCTACTCCCTGGGGCGAGGGGGAAGCCCACCTCTAAACCTCTAAACCTAAAACCTCCTTTTTTCTGGTCGGAGGCCAGATGGGATCCTCAGACATCATGAAACACTACAACTGGAAGCTGAATGGTTTGTCTACACCCAGCCCCCAACACGTAGACACTGGAGATGAGAAAGGCTCTTGTTTGCTGTCTGAAGCAGGTGTGGTTGGACTAAATGGAGAGAAGATGTCCAGCTGGAAAAACCCATCAACCAGCTGCCCAGGCCCGTCTGCTTAGATAAATACCACCTGTTACTAAACAGCCAGAGAAAAATTAGTCCTGTGCTAGGAACCTGCCACTTCTCTGCCTATTATGCTGAGGCTTTTGTGTCTTTTTGACATCCCAAATCCCATGAGTGTCTCAGAGCGATGGTCATATTTGCTGCACTTAATTCTATTCTGGACAATGACAGATGATTTTGGAGCTTTAGATTAAAGTATTTTCTGGGGGCCAAGAGCACATATGTGAGAGAATAATAAATAACACCTATCAGAAGAGGTCAGTGACTCCAAAGGCACTTTTTAACTCGAGCACCTCACTGGTCTGTGGAGTCTGGCCTGCTTGAAGGACGGGGCATGGCCCCATCTCCTGAACCCTGTGCCCTCTTCCTCACTGCTCCTCAGCTGAACCAGTCTTCTCTTGAGCCCTGAGTTTGGTTAAATACACACATGCACATGTACACGCCAGTGGTAAAGAATCCACTGGCTAATGCAGGAGATGCAGGTTTGATCCCTGATCTGGGAAGATCCCCTGGAGAAGGACATGGCAACCCACTCCAGTACTCTTGCCTGGAAAATCTCATGGACAGAGGAGCCTGGCAGGCTACAGTCCATGGGATCGAAAAGAGTAGGACAAGACTTAGCAACTGAACAACCACAAAACACACACTCACATACAGACACTCCTTTGTTCATGCTATTCCCATAACTGTAATGTCCTCTCCTGAACTTTCCAAATCCCACTATTTAAGACTCAAATAAAATCCTGCTGCTTCTCCTAGAGTCTTCCCCAAAAATGTTAGCTAAAAATGACTTTCTCTGAAATGCTACTATACTGAGAGTCCACAAAGTACATTTGGTCACTTTGAATGGTTCCCAAGTAAATCTCATCTACCCAATGAAGGGAGGATAAAATTCATCCCTCTGAGGCTTAGCCCACCATCCAACACAAAGTTAGGCATCTAGCACCTCAAGAGATGTACCTCAACTGAAACAACATTGACCTCAAAAGTTATTTGGAGGATGACAGAAAGACAAAACACTAAACTAGAGATCCTACTGGAAAAAATTTCTAAAGATTTTTGACTCAGATCAATGTTCTATGAACCCTGGACATGTAGCCAGAAGGCTTGGAACTGAATGCTGGTTTTTCAGTTATTAACTTTATGATTAATTACTCTAACAATATCTATTTCTTACCTGTAAAATGAAACTCACAAGTCAGGG
Organism: Oryx dammah; assembly: GCF_014754425.2. Lineage (NCBI taxonomy): Eukaryota > Metazoa > Chordata > Mammalia > Artiodactyla > Bovidae > Oryx > Oryx dammah. Next base: position 46,459,910 of record NW_024070203.1, on the reverse strand, counting down.
GACTATACCGGGAAGCTCCGAGAAGGCAATTCTTACTATAGTGTTCATATTCATTACCAAAACCACACATTCATGGTTCTTGAGAAAACTGCACAGTTCCTTCAACATCAAACAGATTCAGTTCAGTTCAGTCGCTCGGTCGTGTCAGACTCTTTGCGACCCCATGAATCGCAGCACGCCAGGCCTCCCTGTCCATCACCAACTCCCGGAGTTCACTCAGACTCTCGTCCATTGAGTCAGTGATGCCATCCAGCCATCTCATCCTCGGTCGTCCCCTTCAATCAAACAGATTAGAACAAACTAACTTATTATTCTAGACTGACTATTTTTTAGGCTTCAAAAACTTGGTGGACTCTGATAATCATCTGGGGACTTTATAGATATGTTTTGCCCAGGACCTTCACATTTGTTTCACCCAGTATCTGACTAGTGAAAAGTTATTAGGATTATAGCTTTTAGAAATATGTCTTAAACTGTAATAGACACCTTGATAATGACATTTAGTGCTATTCAACTTAAAAATCGGTGCTAGCTCCTAAATCTTCCTTAGACTCAAAATCTATATAATCACATACACATACATATGCAGGAGTTTAAAGTTGTGTGTGTGTGTGTGTACATGCGTGTGTGTGTGTGTGTGTGTGTGTGTGTGTGAATTTCCTGCAGGTATGTGCCATAATTACCCAGTATTCCGGAACCTCTCATGTATCAATTTATCTTTGTAATCTGATCATACACTGCAGTCAGGGTATGTCCCATTTCTATTCCTCCACGAAGTTCACTCATGTTTGTAAAATAATTACTCTAAGAAGACAGTACGTTTCAAAAAGGGGAAAAAAAAGTGACATACCAAGAAAAAAGACAATATCAGAAGTGTGTGAAAGTTACTTTTTAAGGAAGCAATTTGGGACACTTTTCTACCCTAGAATCCATCCAACTCAAGCAGCCTTGAGCTGAGAATACAGGCAGTCCTAAAAAAGCTCTCAATCCAGGGCATTTTGTCCCTCAGCTGGGCAGGGGTCAAAGCAATCAATAGTAGTTTAGACTAAACAGGAAGAAAACCAGCTCAATTAATGTGGCAGATGCATGAATGGTCATCACATTTAGAAACAAGGTAAGTTTGAAACAAATTTAGTTGCTATCATTGTTGCCATCGTTGGCTAATACATGTATTGTTGGCTAATACATGCAGATAAATACTGCATCTTCCATCCCTTTTAAATGTATCTAGTAAACCCACTAGACTTCCAGTCATTGTACTGCACATAAGTTTCCCACAGAGATTTCATGAAAATCAACTCAACCTCTTTTTAAAACTTATCCCAGACATAGCTTCTGGTTCAGAGGAAACCAAACATCCCTTTGCCTGCCCCTGTCCCCCATCCCCCAGTGTAAGGAAAGCCACTAACTCTTTCACAGGAGCAGATTGTTCCAACTTAATTGAATGAAGTAAACTTGGGGAAATACCTGACATTGCCAACTTGACCTCTGCTAAGCCTTTTGAACTTCAATCACTGTCCTCCAACACAAAGCCTTCTATTAGGCTTTCAGCTATTTCCCCTGATTACACAGGTAGCTTATCTTAAGGATTCCATGGTTTCAGTTATCATTTCTAACCTGATTGTGAGACGAGTATTATTTCCGTGCTGAGTCTTGTGACTAAGCCTGCAAAGGTATTTGCTGGTTTGATTGAGTAAGAAGCATCTCATTTCAGTTTCTTATCCACCAAGATCCAATAACTTATTCTAAAGAAAAGAAAATAGTTTTAATTTATGAGAACATGAGTGAAAAAGCTCAAATGAATAACACTAGTCAGAAACTGTCCAAAATCATAGTCTTTGGTGTTTCATGTAGATTTCAAAATTTAAAATATAATTTCTAATACAGGGCAATAAAAATGAAGATTGTTCCCAATAAACAAAGTGCAAATAGTAAAAACAAAACAGCTTGAATTTCTCAAACAAGTAGAATTAGTATTCTCTTCTGTCTAGCTCCCATATCGAAGAAGGAAAAATTGAGGTTAAAGTTTAAAATATTTTTAACTAATTACCCATACTGGCAAATAAAAGGTGCTCATAATCTGGGAGTAAAGATGTGATGGCAGTTATTTTAAGACTTAAAATATTTTTAACAAAATAGGCAGTTATTTTCATCCTAAGCATCTATTTTTCTTCTTCTTGACTCTACTATACATGTACCTTTCAGAAATATACAGAAAACTTTTAAATATTTCAAAATATTTAGAATTATCCAGTTCTTTATTACAAAGTAAAACAGAATATAATTTGTCCTCAACAGACTGTCAGTGATTAAAAAGATTGCAAACAGCCAGTTCCAGCAAACATGGGAAAATTATACAAATACAATATACAAATATACAAATAGATGGGAAAAATATACAAATTTTGTGGAAAGTAATTTGGTTGTCAATATCTATTAAAATTTGAAATGTGCATACCTTGTAAGGCTGTTAATTGAAAAAACATGTTTACAATAGCAAAGATAGGAGGAAATTAAATTAGGGAAAAAATAAAATTAATAAGGGAATGGTTCAGTGGTAACAATATACAGTCATCAAAGAGCTAAAAAGTCTTCCATGAAATGACCTAGAAAATGTCCATGCTATATTTTTAGTAATTAAAACTGATTCTAGATAAAAGCATTTAATAATATTCTAGTTTAGGGTATCAAATACATATGCACATAAAGTAGAAACCTAAGAAAGATGAATGACATATATCAAATAGCTAGCCAGTAGTTTTTAACCCTGGGCAGAGAAAGTGTATGGTGGAAAAAGTCTCTAGCTTCTTATTTTATAAAATCCAAACACAAATGGAAGGATAGCAGGTGAATTCTATTTATTTTTCAACATATTTGGAAACATTTTAAAATTTAAAAAAATATTCAAAAGTCAGAAATCTATATTTCAATAAATACATTTAAAAGTATTCAATAAAAGTTTTATTTACAGAATAAAACATCTATGAAATAATTGACCTCTTAATTTAGGGAGAACTACATTTGTTAAAATGAGTTACATTGACTTGGACTCTTTTCCTTTGCCATTTGTTATAATTGGTTTCCAGTCATTCTAAATATAATAAACATAACTATTTTATTTCATTTGGTATAACTGAAGTGCAAATTTGCTGAAGAAGTACACACATTGCTTGTGTTATAAGTTTACATGATAACTGCAAGAGTTGCCTCAAGAAACTTTATTATGTTGTTTGGTCCACTGAATGGAAATTATTTTAAGTGGAGGACTTAAGGATAGAGTATCACAATATTCCCAATGTGTTTTGACTCTGAGTTGTTTTGTTTTGCTTTACAAAAATAAAACATTGTATTTATTGATTCATATACTACTGAAATAAAATGTGCTTAGTGGCTCAGTCATGTCTGACTCTTTGTGACCCCATGGATTGTAGCCCGCCAGGCTCCTCCGTCCATGGGGATTCTCCAGGCAAGAATAGTGGAGTGTGTTGCCATGCCCTCTTCCAGGGGACCTTCCCAACCCAGAGATTGAACTCAGGCCTCCTACATAGAAGGCAGATTCTTTCCTGTCTGAGCTACCAGGGAAGCCCACTGAAATAAAATAAGACTGTGGTATAATAGGTTTGGGTTTATAATTTCCAAAACTATATATCTTGTTCCCAAAGTGCCTAAATTTCTTATCAAACCAAAAATGTGAACATTAGCCAACCAAACAAGCCCACATAGCCTCTTAAGTGCCCTAGAAGGATATTAGCATTGGCAAGAAAACTGCATGTAATCTACTTCTTCTGCCACAAGTGCCTGGAATTTCCTCGCATTCCATCCCATCAGAATATCAGTTTATTGTAGACTAGCAATACCTAAGCCAGCAAGGGTCTCAAGCATGCGTGCTCTTCTCCTTTACTTTTTTTGACTAATACTGCTTATGCAGCCTTGAGAAATTTAACTTTTCTGAGCCTTGACTTCTCATGTGCAAGATAGAAATAATATTATCACCATGAAGGTTTACCATGAAAATCAGGTGAGCATGTTGCTTAGAACAGTGCATGCCTGTGTACCAAATTGCTTCAGTGGTGTCTGACTCTTTGCAACCCTACAGACTGTAACCCAGCAGCTCTTCTGTCCATGGGATTCTCCACGCAAGAATACTGGAGTGCACTGCCATTTCCTCCTGCAGGGGATCTTCCCAACCCAGGGATTGAACCCACGTCTCCTGTGGCTCTTGCATTGCAGGAAGGTTCTTTTACTGCTGAGCCACTGGGGAAGCCTGCTTGCAACAGTATGGAGCTCATAGTAAGCACTCCAAGAATAGTAGTTTTATTATAATTAATAGATATTCATGATAGAAATACTGAAATTAAGAGCTGTACCCTACTATGATGTGAATGTAGGGCAACAAATCCCAATCTCTAAAGAGTAAAAAAAATCAAGTCTGAACTTTCAAAATGAAGATTTCTGGGCCCCACTCACCAAAAATTCTGATTCATCTCAGCCTGGGATTAGTCATAGGAATCTTCCTTTTTCACAAGTACTGCAACTGATTCTCACAAGAAACAGAGTTATGGGAAGAAGAATGGAGGACCTTCAAGGAAGAAAGAGGAACAGAATACATGTGCCCTGTCCCAGAAAGTCCTTGTACTTCACTCACATTAACTGTTCTGATTCTGAGGCCAAGAAATCTTCTCCCAAATCTAACTTATATTTGTGTTATGTCAGGAAGAGAAGAATCAGAATGGTTCTCCTACTTCATCTCCAAATATCTCTGACCACACTTTCCTCCAGCTTTGATAACAGTGTATCATGACCCAAATGCCTTGGTGCTATTTCACTGTGTTTTGTTCTTTTGGATTTCCATTAGTGTTGGTTCATTTTGACACTAGTGGTGTAGGATTAGGAAATTGAGATAATTGATGTGGACTCACACCTTTAATTCCTATGTACTGATCCCTCAATCTAAAAGCATTCATAGTTTCATCAGAACTTGGGGTTCACATCAGCCCCCATATCCCCCATGTCAGATGATGGGGGAGCCACTCATGTGCCCAGTTTGCCCATACAGCATCCTTACTCTTCCGCTGAACAATGAACCTAATGAATATCTTGCTCCCAGACAGAAGGATCCAGGTTTTAAGGTGCCTGAAAGTGTGTTAGTTGCTCAGTTGTGCCCAACTTTTTGCGAACCCATAGACTATAGCCTGCCAGGCCCCTCTGTCCATGGGATTTTCCTGGCAAGAATACTGGAGTGGGTAGCCATTCCCTTCTCCAGGGGGTCTTCCTGACCTAGGGATCAAATCCGGGTCTCCTGCACTACAGGTGGATTCTTTACCATATGAGCCACCAGGAAAGGAAAGCCCTGAAGCCTATCCTATCTAGAGATTTGATCTTAAAGCATACATCAACAAAAAGGAAAACCCTCACCTTTCACATATGTATTCATGTGGATTCAAGGCTAGGGCTCCTCTCAGGGCCTTAGACATTGTTATAAATTGTTGTGTATAACACCTCCATTCATAGGAAACTCTATCCCCAGTGACACTTATTTGGAGATAGGACTTTTATGGGGGTAATTAAGATCAAATGAGGTCATAAGGGTGAGGCCTTGATCTAATACAACTGGTGTCCTTACAAAAAGAGAGAGGCACACCAGGGATGCACATACAGACAAAAGGCCATGAGAGGACACAGATAGAGAGTGGCCATGCACAGGTCAAAGAGAGAGGCCTCCAGAGACATGACCCAGGCTGGCACCTTGATCTTGGACTTCCAGCCTTCTCAACTGCTGCTGCTGCTGCAGCTAAGTCACTTCAGTCATGTCTGACTCTGTGTGACCAGATAGACGGCAGCCCACCAGTCTCCCCCATCCCTGGGATTTTCCAGGCAAGAACAATGGAGTGGGTTGCCATTTCCTCCTCCAGTGCAAGAAAGTGAAAAGTGAAAGTGAAGTCACTCAGTCATGTCCAACTCTTCGAGACCCCATGGACTGCAGCCTACCAGGCTCCTCCATCCATGGGATTTTCCAGGCAAGAGTACTGGAGTGGGGTGCCATCGCCTTCTCTGCCTGAACTGCTAGAAAACAATTTTCTGTTGTTTAAGCCACCAACCTGTGGAATATTGTTGTGGCAGCCCTTTAGAAGACAGCAGAAATGGTTCATGCAACTGAGGGCCCTGAAACTACTATATCGCTAGCTCCTTCTTACAGCCTCCTCTCCTATCAGGCAAGCTGAATTTCCCATCCCATTATAGCCAACTCTGACCACTGGTTCTCCAGGTATGATAAACATCAGTTCAGTTCAGTTCATTCGCTCAGTTGTGTCTGACTCTTTGCGACCCCATGAACTGCAGCACGCAAGGGCTCCCTGTCCATCACCAACTCCCGGAGTTCACTCAAACTCATGTCCATCGAGTTGGTGATGCCATCCAGCCATCTCATCCTCTGTCATCCCCTTCTCCATCCTGCCTCCAATCCCTCCCAGCACCAGAGTCTTTTCCAATGAGTCAACTCTTCGCATGAGGTGGCCAAAGTATTAAAATTTCAGCTTTAGCATCAGTCCCTCCAATGAACACCCAGGACTGATCTCCTTTAGGTTGGACTGGTTGGATCTCCTTGCAGTCCAAGGGACTCTCAAGAGTCTTCTCCAACACCACAGTTCAAAAGCATCAATTCTTCAGCACTCAGCTTTCTTCACAGTCCAACTCTCACATCCATACATGACCACTGGAAAAACCATAGCCTTGACCAGATGGACCTTTGTTGGCAAAGTAATATCTCTGCTTTTGAATAACTTTCCTTCCAAGGAGTGTCTTTTAATTTCATGGCTGCAATAACCATCTGCAGTGATTTTGGAGCCAAAAAAAATAAAGTCTGACACTATTTCCACTGTTCCCCCATCTATCTCCCATGAAGTGATGGGACCAGATGCCATGATCTTAATTTTCTGAATGTAGAATTAAGCCAACTTTTTCACTCTCCTCTTTCACTTTCATCAAGAAAACATACCCATCCTCAAAAGTCTGGCTTAAATATTATAGTCTGTGAATTCTTCTCTAATCTTCCCAAATGAAATATATTTTTCTCTACTTCATAACCTGTCCCACAGATATCTGCACCCCTATTATTGCTGGCTTTATTTAATTCTGTCTTACATTGTTATCAGCCAGTATTCACATAATACTATCATATTTATGCTATCATTCATAGCTATTAATATTTACATTAATTCACAATGACAACATTCACTTATTAATTAGCCATTTAAATTCCTTGTGGGAAGACAGCATGCTTACTTCCATACCTAACACAATAATTTGCACACAGGAAACCATGAACAATTGTTTATTGAATTGACTGATATCTATAAAAAGCCTTAAGGTCTTTAGCAAATAGAACTAAGTTAATTATCTATGCATATGTGAAACTGAAGTGAAAGTTGCTTAGTTGTGTCCCACTCTTTGCAGCCCCATGTGCTCTAGACTGCCAGGCTCCTTCTACCCATGGAATTCTCCAGGCAAGAATACTGGAGGAGCTTGCCATTCCTTCTGCAGGGGATCTTCCCAACCCAGGGATCTAACCTGGATCTCCTGCACTGCAGGCAGATTCTTTACTGTCTGAGCCATGGGAAAGTTCCCTATCTAGGTATAATAGCTGCCTATAGAGCATATTCATAAAATCAAATGATTTTATATGAAAAAGATCTTAGAGGGTTTTTTTACCAATTTTTATTTTACCTATTTACCAAGCATCACCTAGTGAATTACTAACAGATTTACTCTAAATGACAGACTAAAACAGAGACCTCATGAATCCTAGGCTTCATCCTCATTCCACCAAGCAACCTGGCCAGTCATCCAAACTCGATCAAAAACTGTAGATGGACACATCCAGCTATTTTGGAATCATTTAAAGAACACTGTGCCAGCATGGAGCAGATCATGCTTTGGCTTCCACTGGAGATCTTCCTATAGGGACTGAATGCACAGGTCTCTTCAACTCAAGCATAGTCATTTAGATTGTCATTGTATTTCCCACTGAAGTTAAATAAATAGGCATTCTAATTGTTTTAACTTAAACTTGAAGCCGATTGCAAACTTCTTGGAACTAGTTCAACCACTGTGGATATTTATTTACACTTGAGAAAGAGAATTTCCTGCACTCCTAATTCAAATATTGCAAAGTCCATTAGGCAGGGTAATTAGTGTGCACCCAGCCAAACTTGGAACCAACTGATCAAAGTGAATACCTGATTTAGTCTCTGGGTTTAACCCTTCACTACTTCTTTGGAAAGACTAAAAAAAGCTTTGATGATGCTGCTGTTTGGAATATGAACTACAACACTCTGAATATACCTCAACCATCAGTTCCTCCCCAGCGGGTCTCTGAGTCTAAGCAGTGATGACAGCCATTAGATAGACACTGCTAAAAATGACGTGCTGACGAGAGAGGATTTATATCCCATTACCAATCCCCTGCGCCATGCCATGAACCTTCAACTAGACATTTTATCATGTTGGTCGCTCTCTGCATTTTCTCTAATTTGTCTCTTTTTCAACATGTGGTATCCCAAACTAAAAGCAGTTGAAATATGTTCAGGCAAGACTAGTGCCAAGTCACTGGAAATAATTTTTTTTCTGGTTTGGAACATAATGCTTCCATTAATACAGACTGATAGCACTTTGGACTTCCCTGGTGGCTCAGACGGTAAAACATCTGTCTACAATGTGAGAGACCTGGGTTTGATCCCTGGGTTGGGAAGATTCCCTGGAGAAGGAAATGGCAACCCACTCCAGTACTCTTGCCTTGAAAATCCCATGGATGGAGGAGCTTGGTGCAGGCTACTATCCATGGGCTCGCAAAGAGTCGGGCATGACTGAGCGACTTCACTTTATCACTTTGAAAGGATCTCTCTTTTTAACAAATCATGGAGGGGGTTGTTGACTTTAACAGCTCTCAAAATATGCTAGGGCATGGAGCAGCAACCTACAAACAATAAAGTGGTAGGTAACTTTGAGAGGGGTGAATTATGTTGTCCTTTGGTAGCCCCCAGCCAAGTATTCTCAAGTGGCTGTCCATCCTCCAGCTCCACAGCCAAGCCCATCTCATCTATATATAATCTAATCTTAACTAGAGAGTGTGAAAATTTAAAGTCTTTGTAGATATAGGAATACATTCTCTTTCACTGCCCCACCTACAACCCACACCCATGAACTCTTAGGTTTCTACATTTTCAATGTGATTCTTGAGAACAGGAAAGAATTCAAAACTAAAGCAATGGAGTTACTCTATGTACTGTGAGGTCATATTTCAGTTGGGAGTTGGGGTTAAAGTTAGTGCAAACTATAAAAACCAAGCTGAGTCAAAATTATCTCTGGAAATTTTTTTTTTTAGCCACAAATAAGACCTTTTGTCACCATCAAAAAGGCCTGCATTTTAAACAGATTCTTGGACTGGGGGCTCATATCCATCAGTTTGTTTAACTTTAGCACCTGTCTCATCCCCAGCAGCTTTTCCAGAACCACTAACTTCACCATGCAGTTCCACGAGTTTTCCCTATTCAAACTTGGACTTCTTTAGCATTTTTACTTTTCTAACAAAGACATCGTAAAGCAGATAAATAGATTGGCAAGCCTTTTCTATGCCTTTTCCAATGCTGTCTGGAATCAATTTACTGACCACTTCTTTCTAGTCACTTGTCTGCACCCCTCAGGTCATGATTACCATCATCTCCATGTGAATCTGGCATACCTGCTGGTGCTGGACATAAAAGGTCTTCAGAATATGATTACTGTGTTTCTTAGTAAAGCCCACGCAGGACAGATGAAGCGAATAACAATCGGTAGTCTTGACAACAAGGTGAACTTTAGTCATGGTCTACCTTTTTTTTTTTTTTACCATGGAGCACATTTTGTCACAGGTAAGATCCATGCCATGGAAACTAGTCAGGCGGTTTTTGCCTTGAACATCCTCCATAATTAGCTTGAATTTTCTAAAGGCAACTTCATCATTCTGCAGATCAGTGAGATTCACTTCAGAAATACAACCCTTGAGGCCATCAGATTCAATTTTGGTTCCTTGAGTTCTCATGACCACTGTTTTCCCAGAATAGCTGGTGTTTTCACATCATACCAATATTCTTAGAAAATGGGGCAACCACTTTCTTCTTGGCTTTCATAAGGCACTTTTTCTTGCCAACCACCATGATGCTGTTCAGAAGACCAAAAGGGTTAGAAATCTTAAGGGGCTGTGGTAGGCAGAATTTGGAAGACGACCTCCTGAGAGTCCTTTTCTGGTTATTCAATCACACACCTCTCTGACTACCACTGTGAAGGGATTTTTTGCAGGTACAAAGCCCCTAATCAGTTAGATTTTAAATACAGAGAGTATTGGGGTAAGCCTGACCCAACTGAGAGAACTTTGAAAGCAGAATATTTGCTCACGCTGGTATTAGCAGGGGAATTCGGAGAGACTGAAAGAACCACACAGATTTGCTTAGCCATTGCTGGCTTGCAGATAGAAGGGAGGACCAGAGATTGGCCACTATCTGCTGAAAGTGACCCCTGGCCAACAGCCAGAAAATGAGCAAGGACCTTAGTCCTACAGCAACAAGAAACTGAAGGCTGTCAATAACTTGAAGTGAGCCTGGAAGCAGATTCTTCCCAAGCCTCCAGACAGGAGCCCAGCCCAGCCAACACCTTGATTTCAGTCTTTTGAGACTCTAGGCAGAGAAACCAGACAAAATAGCCCATATTTCTGACCTAAAGAACTGTGAGTTAATAAACAAGTATGTGCAAACTGCCAAGTGTGTGGTAATCAGCCAAACAAAAACAAACATTATTCTATATAACTGCATGAGGTTGTACTGTTTAAATTACTTTTTATTAATTTAAATTCCTCTGTCACACTAGCCACAAATCAAGCACACCATAGTCACATGTGGTGACTTGCTACCATATTGAACACTAGAAACTACAGAACTTGTCCATCATCACAAAATGTTCTATTGGACGGAATGCTCTGAAAGATCCAAAAAAATTAGTTTTGGGGACTTCCCTGGTGATCCAAAGGCAAAGACTCCATACTCCCAACACAAAGGGCCAGGGTTCCATCCCTGATCAGAACACTAGATTCCACATGCTGCAACTAAGAGCTTGTGTGCAGCAACTAAAAATCCCTCATGAATGCAACTAAGACCCAGAGCAGCAAAAATTATAAATTTAAAAAAAAAGAAGAAGAATCAGTTTTCCTGTAGTTTAACCCAGATTAATATTACTTTCATAGTACTTATCATGAACATCCTCTGTAAAATTCAGACTTAAATTGAAGAAAGTAGGAAAAATCACTAGACCATTCAGGTATGACCTAAATCAAATCCCTTATGATTATACAGTGGAAATGAGAAATATATTCAAGGGATTAGATCTGATAGACAGAGCGCCTGGAGAACTATGGATGGAGGTTTGTGACATTGCACAGGAGGCAGTGATCAAGACCATCCCCAAGAAAAAGAAATGCAAAAAGGCGAAATGGTTGTCTGGGGAGGCCTTACAGATAGCTAAGAAAAAAAGAGAAGCTAAAGGCAAAGGAGAAAAGGAAAGATGTACTCATTTGAATGTAGAATTCCAGAGAATAGCAAGGAAAGATAAGAAAGGCTTCTTCAGGGATTAATGCAAAGAAACAGAGGAAAGCAATAGAATGGGAAAGACTAGAGATCTCTTCAAGAAAATTAGAGACACCAAGGGAACATTTCATGCAAAGATGGGCACATAAAGGGGAGAAATGATATGGACCTAACAGAAGCAGAAGATATTAAGAAGAGGTGGCAAGAATACACAGAAAAACTATACAAAAAAGATCTTCATGACCCAGATAACCACGATGGTGTGATCACTCTCCTAGAGCCAGACATCCTGGAATGTGAAGTGGGCCTGAGGAAGCATCACTACAAACAAAGCTAGTGGAGGTGATGGAATTCCAACTGAGCTATTTCAAATCCTAAAAGATGATGCTGTGAAAGTGCTGCACTCAATATGCCATCAAATCTGGAAAACTCAGCAGTGGCCACAGGACTAGAAAAGCTCAGTTTTCATTCCAATCCCAAAGAAAGGCAATACCAAAGAATGCTCAAACTACCACACAATTGTACTCATCTTACACACTAGTAAAGTAATGCTCAAAATTCTCCAAGCCAGGATTCAGCAATACGTGAATCATGAACTTCCAGATATTCAAGCTGGTTTTAGAAAAGACAGAGGAACCAGAGATCAAATTGCCAACATCTGCTGGATCATCGAAAAAGCAAGAGAGTTCCAGAAAAACATCTATTTCTGCTTTATTGACTATGCCAAAGCCTTTGACTGTGTGGATCACAATAAACTGTGCAAAATTCTGAAAGAGGTGGGAATACCAGACCACCTGATCTGCCTTTTGAGAAACATGTATGCAGGTCAGGAAGCAACAGTTAGAACTGGACATGAAACAACAGACTGGTTCCAAATAGGAAAAGGAATACATCAAGGCTGGATATTGTCACCCTGCTTATTTAACTTCTATGCAGAGTACATCATGAGAAACGCTGGGCTGGAAGAAGCACAAGCTGGAATCAAGATTGCCAGTAAAAATATCAATAACCTCAGATATGCAGATGACACCACCCTTATGGCAGAAAGTGAAGAAGAACTAAAGAGCCTCTTGATGAAAGTGAAAGAGGGGAGTGGAAAAGTTGGCTTAAAGCTCAACAT